>NC_038242.2:12374087-12743910 GCF_000004515.6 Glycine max | reverse complement strand
CCAAAATATCTTGACAGTATGAGTCGGGCAATATTCTCAGCTGCCACAGCACTTGTCTCCATGGTGCTAGCTGCATTTTCAAATGCATTAACGTAGTATAGATGTCGCCCGTCCAATATAAATGGTGCAAATACTTCTGGGGCGTGGTAATGAGGATATGCAGCCCAGTTTATCCGAATGGTCTCCTTCCTCACACTGCCAGTGATAGCAATCAACAAAAAATTACAAACTGGTTCCAGTTTTCTTTTCCTTGTTTTAGTGGGAGGGAGGGAGACAGAACAACACTTAATAGAAAGATCAATAGTTAATACAAAGCTCAACAAGTAAATGTCAACATTGGGTTCCAAGCCTAAAGATCAATAGTTAATACAAAGCTCAACAAGTAAATGTCAACATTGGGTTCCAAGCCTAATGTGCACGTTACGGCTAAATGATTGAATTTGGCTTTTTTAAAGTAAGGATAAGGTAATTTCAGTCCTTAATGAAAAAACCAATGACTGATATTTCAACACATCTATGATTTGTTATGATATGTAATATCAACAATTGATTTTTCTTTTATATCAATAAATGAGATTAATTACCTTATCCTCTAAAATTGGTTGCTCACTTTAGAGAAGCCAATGATTAATCAGAACCCACATTATTATAATTATGCACTAGACTTCTTTTCTAACTGGGGTATGTTTGTAAAGAATATTTTGGTATACAATCAGCAGTATAACTTTAGTGTCAAGGAACACAGAAAATTAATTAACACTCTAACAGCTGATATTATTACCTGAAGATGCTATCCAGTAATGTGTCTGCCATTGGTTGACGAGAAAATAATTTATAAGTAGATTCTTTTTCATTGTGCTTCTTGAGAACTGCAATGCATGAAAATGGAAGCTCAGGGTCCTCTATTGTGCCCACAAGATCTGGAATTTTTGTCACAGCCTTCAGACCAAAATATGCCTAGTCCACAACAAAGCATCTCCATTAGAACTTAGAAGTAGCACCAACCAACATAAAAGGAGAAGTATACAAGACTGAAAGATAAAATATGTATTACATGATGTCAGTAAGTTTCTGACTCAGGAGTCAGGTCTCAAAATACTCACAGGGTTTAGAAGGCCCCTGACAAAAGTTGTAAATGTGTGCTGTAATTTTCTCTCAGGAATTGAAATTGGAGGAATAAATTGAATATCTAACTCATCCAGTGGTGTAGCAACCACAGCAACTTCACATCTGTAACTGTTTCCTTTTGTTGAGTTGAGTTCGTAGTAATCTCCAAGGTCAGCAACAGATTTTATTTCTTCATGCAGGTGTAATGCCACATCTGACTGATTAATCAGTCCAGCAGCCATTTGCCAGTTGCCTCCTTCGATGGACCATAATCCTCCACCTGATCCTGCTAGAGAAACCACACCACCCAACCCACTCATGGAGACACTCTGGCCATAATTAATGCGTGTGATGACCTGCATAAATAACCAGAACATAAGTTTCTTCTTCTGATGAGTTATTTTAAATCTCAGACAATGATCAGTTCAATAGGTGTGAGTTTTTTTATTCTATAGTAACAATTACTTGCACTTAAAACCATCAATGTTAAATTAGCAACATACACAAATCATGAAAAACTTGCCAGCTTCCACTTTTGAAGTATTGATCATGGCTATCCAAATTGTTCTCCCCCCCCCCCCCCCCCCCCCCAAAAAAAAAAAAAAAGAAGTGCTGTCACATATGTACATCATGATAAACACACAAAACAGTTTTGTAGTTCTGTAATGGTGAAACAATAACAATCCCTTCATAGTTCATACCAAAGCACCACTACATAGCTGGCAGTAATGATAAGCAAAATATTGCCATCAATGCACTCAACAGAATCGCCAAAACATTAATAGTGAATTTGTGATCTACATTCGAAAGAGTAGAAAGAATTCTTACAGTAACAAGTTCATTGATCAACGAGGTAGACAACCCAGCATCCACCAATTCATCCCGCAAAGTCCTGGTAGTAAGATTATACAGACCAGCCCACTGCAGCATCTCATCCACAGTCTCAAAAATAGGTCTTGAACCAGGATCTTCATAGTACTTTACGAATTTATCCACAGCAATCTAAATTAAATAAAAATCAATACACAGTTATACAAATAACACTACCCTCTATCACACACACACATCACTTTTACTTGACACTAAACCTTTTAAATTATTGGTTAATTATAGGTAATTGGTTGTCAAGAGAAAATAGTCTAAACATGACAGCGTCAAAAAATTTTACAGCCATCTAATCACAAACTGTGCTATGTAAATTTTGTTAACATTTACAATGACTACTTAAAAATCATATTATCATCCATAATTTCTGATTGGTTGACATTACTGCATAGAAATTACACTCGTTTGTTTATTAAGAGGATGTTTAGAGAAAAAGTTTAATTTTCATGCACTGTACTGTAAATTGTCAATCAATCAGAAAATTATGATATTGGTAGACTTTTAAGGTAAAAACTCTTCAGACTTTAATGCATATATTGTTTTCTTTTACTTCAGGCATAAGTTTTTTTTTAATTTATTTCAATAAACTTCGCGTTTATGCTTAAATAAAGTACTCTCGTGGATCTAACTCAGTATTAGTGTATTAAGTAAGTTTTACTTTGTGATTCAGTTAGGGCAGCTGTTAGAACAGCTATGATTCAGTTAGGACTGCTGTGATTTTGTTATTTCTGTTATTTTGTTAGAAGCTACTATTTCTGTTAGAGCAGTAACTAACTTTGGTTAATTAACTGCCTTAGTCAGGTTATGTGTAATCATATATGTGTAATCAGCTTGTGATTAACCTTTTCATTCTGAATCAATAATAATATCTTCCACTTCTTCTTTTTCTCTCTCTCTCAAACTCTATGATGGTATCCAGAGCTTGAGGTCTATCCATGGCAACAAATCAGAATTTCACTTCCACTACTCCTTCTTTTCATCCAATTTCTCAGAAGTTAGATGATTCTAACTTCTTGCTATAGAGGCAACAGGTAGAACCTGTCATCAAGGCTCATAAACTTCAGTGTTTTGTGGCAAGTCCTCAGATCCCGATGCGCTTTCTCACAGAGGCAGATTGCGAACCTGGAAATGAAAATCCAGTATACACAGATTTGGAACAACAAGATCAGATTCTCTTTTCGTGGCTCCAATCAACTCTTTCAGTTTCAATCCTATCTTGAATTATCGGATGTGTTCATTCATATCAGTTTTGGGAGCAAATCCATGAGTATTTTCAAAAGCAAACACGTGTGAAAGCTAGGATACTTCGAATAGAACTCAGAACTACAATGCTTAGGCAGAAAACAATGTGTGAGTATCTTCTGTGCATCAAATGCATAGTCGATGAGCTTGGATCGTGTGGAGATCCTGCTCTTCTGCGTGAACACCTTGACGCGTTTCTTGAAGGCCTACCAAAGGAGTACAGTCCAGTGATATCAATGATTGAAAGTAAGTTTGAACCACTTTCGATTGGAGAAGTAGAGGTACTGCTGCTTGCACATGAGGCACGCATGAAAAAGTTTCAGAAGCGCTTATTGATTCACCATCGATTAATGTTGCTCAAGGTTACAATTCATCTTCGAATTCTTACAGTTCATCCTCGAATAATTTCAATTCACAAAATCAATCCAATATTCTGAAAATCATGGTGACTTCAATCGTGGCGGTGGCTACAGTCGTGGAGGCAATGATTCTGACCGCGACGGTGGCTACGGTCACGGAGGCAATGGCTTTGGCCGTGGTGGAGGTCGTCGTGGTAGCGGCAGAGGCCGTGGTCGTTATGCAAATTTTCAGTGCCAAGTTTGCTTCAAATTTGGTCACACAACAACAGTGTGTCATTTTTGCTATGATTCAGATTTTCAGCCAAACGCGTCTCTCACGCTGATGGAACCAATGTTTCAAAGCAATTCATCAAACACCTTCAATTCAGAACAAAATCAGGAAACTAATTCTCACAAAGACTCCCAACCTAGTGCAATGCTGGTTAATTCTGAAAATCAAGATCTTAACTCTACTACTTGGATACCTGATTCGGGTGCATCATTCCACGTACCTCATTCAGACGAAATATACATTGGTAATGGCCAAGGTCTTTCTATTAAGTCTTCTGGTTACACAAAGTTTATTTCCCCTATTAATCCTAGAGTCTCTCTGTCCTTAAAACAATTGTTGCATGTACCTGCCATCACTCAAAACTTAATCACTGTCAGCAAATTTTCTAAGGATAACAATGTTTTCTTTGAATTTTATCCTAATCATTGTGTTGTGAAATCACAGGGAACCAATGAAGTGCTACTTCAAGGTTCACTGGGTCCTGATGGCCTCTACATATTTCCATATCTTGCACTCAAAGACTCTGCCTCAGCCACCTGCTTACTTTCAAATTCCAGCGTTGATTCCATTATTACTTCTGTTTCTAGTGGTTCTAATACCCAAATTTGAGATTCCATTGTAAATGTAGTTTCTGACGTTAAAACAACACGTAGTACTGGCTCTCAAACTATATGGCACCTTAGATTGGGTCATCTTAATGCTAATGTACTAAGGCTTGTGTTTAATCATTGTAATATACCCATAGTTAATAAAACTATGTTCGAATTCTGTGCTGCTTGTTGTGTTGGAAAGTCACATAGACTACCATCTTCTCTATCTCAAACTTTATATTCTGCTCCTCTTGAACTTATATACAGTGCTTGGTGGGGACCATCTCATATTTCGTCCTCAAATGGTTTCTCTTATTATATCAGCTTTGTTGATGCCTATTCTAAGTTCACTTGGATCTATTTTCTTAAAAATAAATCAGAAACATTTTTTGTTTTTCAGCAATTTAAAACCATGACTAAACTCCAATTTGATACCAAAACTAAAAGTGTTCAAACAAATTGGGGAGGTGAATTTAGACCTCTTACCTCATTTCTTCAAACCCATGGGATCATTCATAGGCTAATTTACCCTCACACATCTCATCAAAATAGTGTTGTGGAAAGAAAACACATATCGTTGAATTAGGCCTCACTCTTCTCAAACAAGCTTCTCTCCCTTTAAAATTTTGGGATTTTGCCTTCCAAACTGCAGTTTATTTGATAAACAGATTACCCACTGCTTCTCTTAAATTTCAAGTTCCCTATACTATTTTGTTCAACAAGTCACCTAATTACAATTTTTTGAGAAACTTTGGATGTTCTTGCTATCCTTTTCTTAGATCCTATAATAAACACAAACTTGATTTCAGGTCACATGAGTGTTTGTTCCTTGGTTATTTCACTTCTCACAAAGGCTACAAGTGTCTCTCTCCTAATAGAAAATTATATGTTTCCAAAGATGTTATCTTCAATGAGCTTAAATATCCTTACGATGATCTTTTTCCACCTTTATCCAACTCTATCACTTCTTCTAAGAGTGATAAGAGTAATTTTTTACCTACTGCTCATATTCCTCTTGTTTCACCTTCCCCTAATGAACTCACTCATTCTTCTCAACATGATGAAACTAATTCTACTTCTGTAAGTGTTGATCCCTCTAGATCCCTTAATACTGAATTCCCTAATTCTCAAAATGTCACATCATCTTCTCCTCTTTCAAATGTTGAACCAAATTCTATTACTAATGAACACTCTAACACTGTTTCTGACTTAAACAGAAATCCAAGTGAATTGTCCAGTACCTCTTCTTCTCAACCTCACACTGTCAGTTCTCCTTCTTCTAATTTTGTTCTTCCCTCACAAAATGTCCATCCTATGCAAACCAGATCCAAGTCTGGAATTCATCAATCTAGGCTGCATTCTTCACTGTTTTTGGCACATTGTGAACCTAAGACTGTTAAACAGGCTCTTGCTGACCGTCAATGGCTTGCTGCTATGAAACAAGAGTACAAGGCTCTTCTTCACTAGATGGTTTTTGTAATTAGGAAACAAAAATCTGTGGGGCAGGGAGTTGGATGTTGAGAATTCTGGACTGATCAGACTGATATATAGCCTGATTTTTATAGTTACTAGTCTATCTAAAACTATAACTATCTTGTATCTTTAGTACCTCTGGTACTTTTATCTATAAAATATAGTTTTGCTGTCCAAAAAAAAAACAAGGCTCTTCTTCACAATAAAACATGGGATCTTGTTCCTTTTCCCAAAGACAAACAAGTTGTGGGTTGTAAGTGGGTCTTCAGAATTAAGGAGAATGCTGATGGGAGTGTTAACAGGTTCAAGGCTAGGTTAGTGGATAAAAAATTTCATCAGGTTGCTGGTCTTTAATGAAACCTTTTTACCTGTGATAAAACCTATTACAATCAAGCTGATTATTACTCTTGCTCTCACTAATAAATGGGATTTGTTCCAGCTAGATGTCAACAGTGCCTTTTTAAATGACCATCTTGAAGAGACTATCTACAAGCAACAGCCACAAGGCTTCAAAAGTTCAAATAAAACCTTGGTTTGCAAGCTACAAAAAGCTTTGTATGGCCTTAAACAGGCCTCAAGACAGTGGTTTGATAGGCTCAGAGGAACTCTTTTACAACTTGGGTTTGTGGCCAGCAAGTGTGATCCTTCGTTGTTTGTTTATAAAGACAAAGGACACATTATCTACATTCTCGTTTGTTTATGTAAATGATATTATTATCACTGGTACCTCCAATGTTGTAATTCAGCAACTCACCACTAAGCTGCATTCCAATTTTTCTCTTAAACAATTGGGAAAACTTGACTATTTTCTTGGTATTGAAATCAAATCAGTGGCTGATGGGACTATTCTACTGACTCAAAGCAAATATATCAAAGATTTGCTTCATAAAACCAAAATGGTAGAAGCACAGCCATTTTCTTCCCCTGTGACAACTAATTGCAAGTTAACCAAAGCTGGCTCGGATTTATTCAGTAATCCATCTCTCTATAGGTCTGTTGTTGGTGCTCTTCAATACACAACCATTACAAGACCTGAGTTAAGCTATGCTATGAACAAGGTAGGTCGGTTCATGGCTAATCCTATGGACTCTCACTGGACAGCTGTTAAACGCATTCTAAGGTACCTTAAAGGCTCTATTCATCATGGTCTGCTTTTCAAGGCTGCTCCTTCCTCTCAGCCTTTTACTATTAAAGCCCTGTCTGATACTTATTGGGCCTCGGATCCAGATGATAGAAGGTCTACCTCTGGTGCAGTGATTTATTTTGGTCCTTATTTGGTCTCATGGTGGTCCAAGAAACAACAAATTGTGGCTAGATCTTCCACTGAAGCTGAATACAAGAGCTTGGCTCAAGCCACGACTGAAGTTACATGGATTCAAACTCTTTTAACAGAGTTATTTGTTCCTGTTCAGACCCAGAGATTTACTGTGACAACCAAAGTGCAGTAGCTATCACTCATAATCCAGTTCTTCATTCCTAGACTAAGCACATGAAAATTGACATCTTTTTTGTCAGGGAGAAAGTCTTAGCTAGAGAGCTCAAAGTGTATCATATTCTTGTTATAGATCAATGGCCTGATGCCCTCACTAAACCTCTATCACCAACTCGATTTCTTTCTTAGGTCCAAACTCAACGTAGTTGAGTCCATGTCTGATCCTCAATCCCATTGAGTTTGAGGGGGTATTAGTGTATTAAGTAAGTTTTACTTTGTGATTCAGTTAGGGCAGTTGTTAGAACGGTTATGATTCAATTAGGACAACTATGGTTTTGTTATTTCTGTTATTTTGTTAGAAGTTGTTATTTCGCATTAACTAACTTTGGTTTAGTTAACTGTCTTAGTTGTAATCATATCTGTTTTCTGTAAATAGAGAAACAGAATCAGTTTGTAATCATTCTTTTTTTTTTTCAATTCTTATCGATAAAAAAAAAAAGTCCTGTGAGTAATTAATTAGTAAGTTACTCAAATAATTTTTTTTTTTTTTTATCAGCAAGTTACTCAAATAATTACTACTCCCTCTGTTCCTTTTAAAGATCACATTAATTATTCCTTTGTCAATTACTAACCTTATTTTTTTTTTATTTCTACATAACCGTAAACAACGGATAGTAATTCATTAAATAGTTGACGAGATACCTCAACGAAGTTCTGCATCTTAAAGAGCGAGAAGCCGTAGCGAACGAACATGAGTGCGGAATTAACGAACGATACGAGAGTATTAACAAACGGAAGTTTGAGAAGCTTATCGATGAGGGGAACAGTGGAACTAAGCGGCGACACCGTTTTGAAAACGAACTTGTTCCCATCCCAAATGCCGAGAGAGAGGGAATCCTCCGACGCGGTCGGCTCTTTGACCTTCAGCTTCAGGATCTTAACGTAATCCACTGTGTGCAGGTTCTTTGGATGGAGAATGGACGCTCCGGCCTCGAAGGTCTCGCCCGCCACCGTCACGGTGGCGATGCGTCCCCCGACGCGGCCGTTGCGCTCGAACACTCGGATTTTGGTGGAGGGAGTGGAGGACGGCGAGTATTTGCGGAGGAAGTGAGCGACGGAGGAGCCACCGATGCCAGCGCCGATGACGCAGACGTTGGAGGAGGGTGGCGGCGGTGGATCATCGGAATGCGGTTGAGCTTGGGAGAGTGCGAGGAACAAGGTCAACAGGAAAGGGAGTTTCAAAGACATCATCTTTGATCTTCTTGGCTTTGCCATTGCCTTGCATCGCTGACACCTCTTGCTGTTTTTATTTTGAATGAATAATTTTTTATACAAAAAAATCTATTCACGATCTCCCAACTTCGAATACCGTATTTTTTATTAAAAAAAATATTTTTTCTAATTTTTT
The DNA here is from genome assembly GCF_000004515.6 of Glycine max. Classification (NCBI taxonomy): domain Eukaryota; kingdom Viridiplantae; phylum Streptophyta; class Magnoliopsida; order Fabales; family Fabaceae; genus Glycine; species Glycine max. Next base: position 12,735,143 of record NC_038242.2, on the reverse strand, counting down.
GTTAAAATATTATAATTTTTTATAAATTAATTTTTAGAATATATTTTCGATTAAAGAGTATTAAAAATGACACAAAGAATTGATCCTAAATATATTTTCTAATTTGTCTGAAATTATTTAACTCATTTTTTATAATAAAAGTAGGGATAAAAATAAAATAAATGAATGAAAAATTTATTCATTTGTGTTCAACATTAGTTCAATGGAGTAGAATATTTGTTGGAACAATTAGCACTCGGATAAAATGTTGAAGTTGTACTCATACTAGTGCACACCCATCACTACATTGACAATAATACTTTGAAACATGATTGAATGCTTTTTAACTTATAAGTGCTATCCCATAATCATGATTGAATACTCCTCAAAACTTGTTCAAATATCCCTTCATTATAATTTAAAATTTTGAACAGTTGATATCCTCAAGATGAGTGAAACAATGCATAAATGTGGACGAATACCCCCTTAGTCATATACAAATAACTACGTTTCTAGTGAGCACTCATTACGTAGGGTTGAGCCCTTCCCTCACCCTAATGTGACATCCATACTTATGGCAAGACACCCTTCAACCATGGTCAAACACCCTACTATAAATTGATTATGCATGCATTAGCATGTGTTTGTTGTCAATCATTATGTGACACACATATGCTTGAAGCAAGAAAAAGTTGCTTTTGCATATCTCAACTCTTAGACTTGGAGAGAGGACCTCAACTCTACATAAAATAACTATTTTCAAACAAGCATGATATGTTTATAACAGAAACTTCTGCAAGCAAAATCAATTTATAAAGAGGCCAATGGTTGTGCTCATTTTCTTGCTAATATGGCTTGTAGTTTGGAAAGTGATTTTACAATTTTTGAGCAAGAGCCTACTCTGTTGAGTTTGTTGCTTGTTAGAGATGCCTTGGGTTGGTTCTCACCCAAGTTATTTGTTAGCACTTGTTTCCTACATTCTCATTATTAAATCATGTACCTCCCATTATATTACAAAAAATCCATTCTGGAATACCAAATTTACATTATAAAATGGACATTATGGATTGGGAATTTCTTCCTGCACCCAACATAACTTCTTCTACACCCAGCAAGTAGAGTAAAAAGACCAAAATATCCTCCAATTAAAAATCAAATACACCATCTCTCCCCACACCAATCACCTACGCCATTGACGCACCCTTCCCTTCCCTGTTGCGCTGTGACACTAAACACCATTGACGCCTCCTTCCCCTCTGTGTCACGAGTCTGTCCCTCCCCTTCGTCGTAATCAACCTGCATTCTTCCATTCCATCACATGTTCCTGTCGTTAGTACCTCATTTCATACATCTTCATTTTTTATTGCGCTAAATCATGCGGATTAACAATTCGTATGGAGTAAACGAAGGCAAAAAAACTTATTGGTGATGATGCAACGCTACTCATGGCGGCAGAGGAGAGAAAACTCGCAAATGATGACAAAGAACTGTCGAAGGAGAAACTAGGGAGGAGTACAACAAAATCACACCATGAACAATACCAACACTAGCTTTGTGGAGGAGACCAACCGACGCGCCAAAGTTCCAAATGAATAGTGTCTTACGAATTTACAATCCGTAGGCTATACGAAGAAGAGAGAAAAGGAAGAAATGAAAAAGAAGTAAAAAAAGGATAAAATTGGAATATTTTAAAATATGTTGGGTGTTGAAAGAATAACCCCTGATTGTTTTGTAGTTTTTTTGGGCTTTGGCCTGCTGAATAAAAAAAACATAATCCCCAAAATTGCAGTGACGGAAAGTTAAGACCGAAGAGATGTTTGGATAGCCCAAAATCCTTACTAAACCGGCATTAGGAAAAGAAAATGAGTTTTATACTATATTCTTTCCATTGTCCTTTCACCGATTGTTTTTAATTTTTCATCCATATACACCATTTTTTTTTTCTTATTTTGGGAGGAGGGGAAGTATAAAAGATAAGATAACGCTATCTTTTTATTTTCTTTCCTTTTCCTTTCTTTTGGGGAGGGGGCTGATAAGTTTATCTTTGTATTGGTGGAGCCAGTAAAGTTGCTTTGCTACCTAGCATGACCATGACTTCAATCCCATCTCGGAAAGTGACGCTTAAAAAGAGTTGATTTAGACGTATAATATATGCTTTTTATTATTATTATTTCAATAAATCTCAAATTTATAAAAATTTCTTTCATCTTATTTTAATAAACTTCTAGTTCTATGTCAAATTTATTTTTAATAAATTCTCATTTACGAAACTATTTACCAAATGAATTCCAAATAACTAAAAAAAATGGGTGAAGCAACAGGACCGAATGCCGAAAGAAAAACAAGGAAATAAGCACAATAATGTATTTCAGTTCATGGTGCAGTAACAAAGAAATTAGTTGCAAAAAATGGCTTATCTGCAAATAGCCAAGAAATCAATCAGTTTTCATATTATAAACAATTTATATAATTTTTGTTTTGAATCTTATCAATATAATTATATAACCTACCTAGCATATCCTCAAACTTATATCCGATCACCGTGAAACCATGTATGCGCTATTATGTTCAGAAAATGTAACCCATCTAGCACACAAGGGTGAAATTATGTCAAATTATATATCAAATGTAGAGAGAAAGCCTATGAGGATTCTCAATTTATACTTTCTTCCGCATATATCACAACAAACAGCCTGATATACCCTATAAAACATGAGATTCTAATTCACAACAAAAGCAATACATAATACATTACTTGACAAATGTTACCTACATCTTTGGTCTCACAAGAAGCAACAACATGTAAATATAACAGCAGGGAAGTGTACTCTCTGACAGCCACAAGCAATGCAATTCCCGAAACCACCGACAGCTAGGAAGCTTATAGGATATAGTCTCTTTGTCAATCCATACTAATCTGGGCCCACATCCTAGGCCCCACTAATATACTAGTATTGTGCATTCCTGTACAGAACACATGAAACCCTGGATTAGATTTGTGCCAAAACGGGGATGATCAATAATGATGTAACCTGGTAACTAGCATTTAAGATCAGTTTTCCACATATTTTGATTGCATACTTCTCAAATCCTCAAGCATTATATGTGGAGATAACAAAAACAAATATCCAAACTAACACGAGGCATATGATATGTGATTATGTTACAATGCATTTCATTAACATTGATATAAATGGTATATTGGTGCTGGCCCTGATGTCAGATTTGTGGACATCCTTCTTTGCTGGCCAGGTTGATCATATTGATGGAGACATATGTGAAATCAGATTCCAAAAATGCTGCTCCACAGGTACATTTTCGATCTCCACTCCGGTAATTTTTAGTAATCTGTTGATCTCTCTATTCTACTAACTGTAAATTTCCCCTAGTTTATGAAGATTATTTCATATATTAAGCATCAAGACATCAACAACACCTTCAAATAAAATAAAATAAAATCTAATAAATTGAAAATTCGTCTGCAATTCTCAATAGTATCATCGTGCTTCTAAAATGCTACCAAAGCAGGATATCTCTATATGTCTACAGTGAACTAAGGCAAGGAGTCTATTAAGGTAGACAAGTTCTTGAAAAAATCATTTGCTTCTGAAAATATATTAGAATTTCCATTTATTTACTGGATACTAACTAAAGCAGCTAACAGTTGTTTGGTGACCACTATTTCAACTTAAATATTTTGTAATAACCATTCATAAACTTCTGATTTTCTTGTAAGCCCAAAAGCCAAGAGCATAAAATATAATAAAATTGCAGTATGAGTCACTTTTCAAGATAAATATATTAACAACAAAAAAAAGATGACAAGTGTATATTAATATTTTTTAATTTACCAGCTTAGAGAATGACACTCATAAGTCGTAAGAGAGGAAAGTATATCAATCTCCTTGTCAATCCTCCAAATGACAAGACCAAAAAATTCCAAATTCCAACTAATTGGAGTTGGCTGTCCATCAGCCTACGCTTCATTGCCCATCAGTCTATGTTTCAGATACACTGATATTAAGCTAAACTAGTCGAGAGTGATCATAAAAAAATATCATATCTAATTATCTACTAAGCAATTTAATACAAAGTCAAAAACTAACACTATATCAACAATAGTTATAACAAACCATAATATAATGAAGATATGCCAGATTGAGGGGAAACTTTGAAGTAAGAGAAACTAACATGTCAGGGTTAAGGCAAACCTTGGTGAAGACAAAAAATTGGAAGAGCTAGGGAAGCCAGCAAACACATTCGAGTAGGACTTTGTCAGATATGAAAAATTGGTAACCGGAGGCAGAGAAGGTACCCTTTCACCCTTCTTCAAAAGTTCTTGCAAGTTAAGTCTTTGCAAGTTCAAAACAGCCCTTGACTCCTTCCAAATGAAGGCAAGGATACCATTTTCTAAAACAAAGAGGGAACCAGGCTTTGATCCAGGGTATCTGAACCCGTAACCACTTGCAATACCCTCTCCCACGAAAGCTTGCTTGATATTCACTGGAACCGAGTCTGCATCAGTGTCCCAGGGAAAGGGTTCGGATGAAGGATCATTGATATTTGCTGTAAACATTGCTGAACCGTTAGGATGTAACACATAGTGTGTGCCTTCCAAAATTTTTGTTGCAATGAGAAGCTGTTGTCCCTGGAACTCCTCATAAGAGAGCAGAAGAAAGAATAAAGCCTTTCCAGGCTTGTCTTCAGAAGGCTTTCCAGGAGGCCAACCAAAAGTTCCTCCCCATAAACCAGCATATTCTTGGTCATCTTTGGGAACCCGCAATGGCAACTTGTAAAGCGCAAACCGACTGTCATGCATATTTGGCCATGCTCGATACGAAGATAGCTTCACAGTTGAAGCTTTTAACATTAGTCTTACTGTGTCACTTGATCTAAGAAATTCTTGAAGCCGCGCCTGCCTAATCTCGCCGTTTGAAGTATGCTTCTTGGCAACTAACGGACTTGCATTCATCGTATTCGATCTTCCAAGGATTTGTTTAATGCCATTCCAGACATATCCCCGAAAACCCTTCCTCTTGATGCATTGAGTGTGACCATCCTCCTCAGGCAGAGGATGAGAGATAGACCTTGAACGGTCAAAACTCGCCCTAACATCATCCAATTCTAACTGCGTTGGATCAACCGCCTCTTGAGAACTCGTCTTATACTCATCATTCTGACCACTACCAACCTTATACATTTGACTAAGAAGTGATCTCCTTTTCCACAGAAGCACCAAATCCTTCTGAAAATTCTCCTCATCATCCCTCAACCCAGGAAACAACGGTCCGATCATCTTATCTGGAACCTTTTGCCGAACCTGACTAGTAGTAACCTCAAGCAACTTCCTCCTATCACTGAAAGCTAACTTCCCAAAACTAACCATCCCTTCACCATTTCCAACCACCCTTTGTGAACTAGAAACATCGCTATTTGACCTACAAACCTTCCTCGACGACGACGACTCCTCCACGCCCGAGTGGTGCACAAAACTCTTACTCTGCAACAAAGCACTAACATTCCTACAACCCCCGGGTTCAACCTCAAGCAACAGCACATTGCAGGACCTGTCCGCAACCTTGACCGAACCCGGATAAACATAATTCACCCCCTTCTCCCTCCCATGAAGGAAAAACATCATGGAACCATCCAAGTCACTAACAACCTCAAACACAGAAGCCCACAGTATAGGACCCTCTTCGATCCCCAAAGGACCAAGCTCCTGAGGGATTATCCTGCACCCAACAACAGAAACAAAACCCGGCATCACATACACCACGTTCCCAAGCTCAGGATTTTGATGAACCCATATTCCAATCAAAGGTTTCACACTCATCAGAAAACGACAAAGCGCTTTGTAAGAAGCCACACCCTTTCTCCATTCCACAAGGTCCTTGTGAGGCACTGTGCTCAATAAGTCACATTGCGTGAGCCAGAGTTTCTCGGATGCCACAAGAGCGTTTAAGCTCTTGCAGCATAGGCAAAGATTGCACACATCTCTCGGCGACATGAACCGAGAAACGATGGCGAAAACATCATCGGGAAGAAACAAAAGCATGTTCGAAGAATCATGATGTTCGGGTTCCATGCCGATCCGAGAAAATAAAAATTAAAAATTTCCACACTTCAGCGCATACCCATGATTAGAAATAGAGAAAAACGAAAAGGGTTGGGTGGGGGAAGAACAAACCCTGGAAATCAGTGTTCTTGGGGCAGCACGTGGGAAAAGCCCTAAACTTGAAAGGAGTAGAGTGAAGAAATTGCTGTTCGGTGATTGAGAGAGAGGGGTTTGGTTCGGTGAGTTCAATTATTGGGTGTGTGACAGAGACAGTTTGCCAGAAATGAAGCGAATTGAAAAAAAAAAAAAGTGGCGGTGGAAAAGAAAAGGCGATGATGAGAAGAAAGAAGGGTTTGTTCAAAAGATTGTCGAACGAGGATGAAGAAGGTAGGGATGTGTGTGAAAGCGTACAAGGAGGAGAGGGAGCGTTGGTTGCATCGCTGTCTTTTCTCGGTTTCTTTATTTCTCTCTGTGACACACCCAATTCCCAACTAATGTTGAGTAGCAAAGCTTAAAGTAGATGCCAAGACCCAAGAAAGTTCAAGCACTGAGTCAAGTAACATATTTTCTCTTTTCTTTTCTATTTTTTTCTATTTTTTTCCTAAAAAGCTAAATGCACCGATATTTTCGATGTGTTTTGGAACTTGGTAGCAGTTTGGGGAATGATATTTTTAATATTATAATCATTTCTGTCAAAAAATAATAGTATAATCATAATACTATTATATATATATGAATGAAAACTTGACAAGACTAAAAGTTTGATAATAAGATATATCTTATTGTGTTTCCACTGCTATGTAAAAATGATTTGAGAGAAAAATAGTGTGGTATCTTTTAAGTAGAGTTTTAGATTCAAATTTTGTAAAGGGAAAATTTGTAATTTGGAGAGGAAATTAGTAAAATTTTCAATTGGATATTAGTTAACGAAAAAATTGGTAAACATTTTGCATGTATTAGTGATCCAAAAATATGTTTGAGAAAATTATATAAAATTAAGTTTAGATTCAAAACAGTGAAAGTAATAGTTTCTTACCTTTGCGGAAGAAATTTTTAATTTGCATGAGTATTGGCAAAAACATTTTTATAGCTTAATACTATAATATTATTTTACTAGTATCTCCATGTTTCTATTGGTATACATGTTTAAATGTAACTTTTATCAACATATTTAAATAAAACAACTTTTATCAAAATAATTTATCTCATTTTAATCAAAATCAAAATTAATTCTATAAAATGAAGTCGACTCAAAATTAATTTTACAATCATCCATCCGAATACTTTTACTAATAAAATAAAGTTGTAGTGGTTCATAAATTTTTCCATATTTTCCTTAATTGATTGTAAAATATTTGCAACAATTAAAAAATAAACAGAATCTAGTTAGTTTATTAGATCCATGTTGGATGGCCCACGTCCATTATTGATTTTGAAGAGGAAAGCCCCACACTTGATAACTCGTCTTAAGGTTGTTGCATTTGGAATGTGTGTAGGTGGACCATGCCCGTAAGACTTTTACATTTAGTAATAGAGTAAAATACACTGAATCCCAATTCTACTGCAAACAAGGAACCCCCTCTTGAACACCCAATTCAAGTCATTGCCAGAATTCGTGGCTGTCCAAATTGAAAGGGCAAGCCGCTATTCCTTCTTCAAACCAGTTCCATTTGTGAGAGCATGAATCACTTTTCATGGGTTTTTTTTTTTTTTTTCAATTCTTCAACGAGTTCTTGGATTTGTAGTCTTTCAAATTTTAATGTTCTCGAATAGTTTTTTTATTGGCTTGTTGTTGTACCTATTTCGTTGTAGTCTATTATTGGTTTATCTATCGAGTATGAGATATATAAAAGCATCTAATACCCTTAGAAACTACTGTGACGTTTCATTTGTTCTAGTAATTTCTTTGCAGAAATTTACGTTGAGCAAATGACTTTTGTTTATAAAAAATCTTTCAAGTTTTGAAGAATTTGTATTGTATTGAACTTGATATGTTTTTATTCACGTTCTTCGTTGCCTATCTTGCTCAATTTTTAAAGTTTGTCTTCTAATTTGTTTCGTTAATAGTAATTAAGTGAATTCCAAATCAAATGGTTCAACAGGGGATGGCCATTTTTGGATGGTGGCTTCCATTTCATGTGCTGGAAAATCATGAGCAAATAAAGAAAGGGGATGGGGACATTTATGGAAAAAATAAAAAATAAAAACCCATGTACCAGTCGTGTGTGTGCTTCTGTTAAAGTTAAGGCGTATTGAGGTGAGGGGTAGTCTGTCTTATGAAAGATAATATATCATGGGGGATTTATGTAGGTTGAAAAAAATTGAGGGATATTTAACTTTTAATAAAATTAGAAACGAAGCTATTAGAGAGACCATATTAGAAACGAAGCTCTTAAAGTACCTTCAATTTATGTAGTCTGTCTTAGGAATGTAAGTTCAACAAAAGAAGAAGGGTTTCTAACTCAGAGGTGAAAATAGGAGACCATATTATCCCTCAAGTCACACGGTTTAAATATCTTGGGTCTGTAATACAGGATGATGGGGAAATTGAAGGGGATGTGAATCATCGCATTCAAGCAGGATGGATGAAATGGAGAAAAGCATCGGGAGTGTTATGTGATGCAAAGGTACCGATCAAGCTAAAGGGAAAGTTTTATCGAACTGCGGTAAGACCGGCGATTTTGTACGGAACAGAATGTTGGGCGGTCAAGAGCCAACATGAGAATAAAGTAGGTGTAGCGGAGATGAGGATGTTGCGGTGGATGTGTGGTAAGACTCGACAGGATAAAATTAGAAACGAAGCTATTAGAGAGAGGGTTGGAGTAGCGCCTATTGTAGAGAAGATGGTGGAAAATAGACTTAGGTGGTTTGGGCATGTAGAGAGAAGACCGGTAGACTCTGTAGTGAGGAGAGTAGACCAGATGGAGAGAAGACAAACAATTCGAGGCAGAGGAAGACCCAAAAAGACTATAAGAGAGGTTATAAAAAAGGATCTCGAAATTAATAGTTTGGATAGAAGTATGGTACTTGATAGAACATTATGGCGGAAGTTGATCCATGTAGCCGACCCCACCTAGTGGGATAAGGCGTTGTTGTTGTTGTTGTATTTAACTTTTAATAAAAGCGATTTATTTACAAGAGATTCGTATAAAAGCAGAAACTATTGTGTTTGGTTACAATAATAAAAAACACTTTTTTAATTAAAAGTGATTTTTAACTTGATTGGCTATGGTAATTGTAGAAGTACTTTTTATTTTAAAATTACATAAAAGACCTCCACTCACAAAAGGTAAATGTCCCCAGTTAAAGCACCTGCTAGTTAATTTTCAAGTCACCAAGACATCACCAACCAGTGAAAACTTCCCTGTTCCTAAGTTATATCATCCATGAGTATTTAACAAACCAGAAACCTGAATAATTCCTAGGCTAGCAAACCTTTGAACACTTCATCCCCTTCAATTAATAATGTGACACTTTGTATCTGATCCACCCATATACCATTCCTAGAAAAGTACCTTTAACACCAAAATTCCCTTATAATAATGTATGAGCTTCACAAATTTTCATAGATAACAATTGCATAGACAAATACTGGTTCCAAAATCTCCCATTGGCAATGAATAAATATTCTGCTAACAGAGTTAAATGTATATACACAAGGCACTGTATAGACTGAATCAAACATCAGCATTTCATAATCATGCTACTCATTGATACAAAAATAAAACCACAAACAATATTTATCCAACACAACATTACCAATTTCCAACAATAAACCCCAAAGCCCCTGGGGACAACATTGACCCTCCCTTCAAACAGAAACCCACGACAGATTCCATCCCCATTCCCAGAAAAAGGTTATCGATCCCCCGCCACTCGTCCCCCTTCGTGGCGCGGCGGCCCCAGAGCGCCAATTTCTCGACTCTTAGGCGGAAAAGCAAACCCTAACGCTGCCTCCAAAGACCTTGAATCTGGTGGACTCCCAGAAGGCGCGGAACATCTCCAGCGGCGTGCGCGCGACGACGTCCCGCTTGAGGGTGTCGAGGACAACGCAGAGGGGAAGAATGGTCACGGAAATGGAAGCTTTGTCTCTTAAGAGGAGGGGTGGTTTCTGTCCAATATTTTTATTAAACCCTTCCCTGATTTCTCAAAGTTACATCCCCATCTGCTTATTTACTCCAAGTAGCTTATCAAGTAAGCAGTTTTTCAGCTTCTACTTTTTTAAAAAATAAGCTTACACAGATGCACCCATGAGGTGTAATAAGTCTTAACCTCAAGCAGGACCCATGTAATTTATTTTTAGTAATATAATAATTATATAATGGTGTTATTATTTTAGATTTTTAATTTTTATAAAACGAGTAAATTTTGATTTTTAGTCATGTAGAGTTTTTTTTTGTTATTCTTTCAAGATCTGACATCATTATTTTTTTTTCTTTTAAATATTACTTAATGATTTATTTGGTCCTAGGAAGATGTACTCAAATTATTGAATTTTGGAAATCACCAACTTAATACATGAATGTGTAGATATTATGATAAATTAATTCTATCATTAATCTTTTGTTGTTTTTGTTAATTTTAATGGCGACATGACACGTCGTTACTCCTAGGATAAATTCATGTAACGAATATGAACTACATACTTTGTGTCAAGTTAGAGTGATCAATTTGTCACTAAAATCTAATAATCTTTTACCCCTTAATCTTTTCATTCACAACAAGTAGGAGAAAGCTTGGTCATTCCTCCTTCTCACACCTTGCATTGCAAGTAGTGAATGATAATGGCCTGTTTGAGGACAATAATAATTCTTTTTTTGGCTATTGTGTAAAGATAAGATGCAACAATTCCTTGAAGATAAATGACGACTTTGTGAACTATTTTGTCAATTATATTTTTTGGACCATTTTGATATTAAGTATCAAAAGTGTAGGACCATTTTGAGAGTTACTTGCAATGTTAGTTATTTTTTCCAAACCGATTTCATTTGATTTTTAGTCTATTAGACCACTTCCATCATCAAAAGTGAAATTATAACCCAACCTTGACATTAAAATTAAAGTCAATGGAACATTCTCTGTACTCAAATGAGTATGACACTAGAAAATATTTTTCATGAAATCACAACACATTTTAAACATCAACCGCAAACAAGTGACATATCACTAACAAACTACATAAAAAATAAAATAATGAAAAAATCTTCAAAAATTTCACTTTGTAGACCAACAAATTAACTTTCACAACAAATTATTCCTTCCATTTCTCATCATCACCAACATGAACTCGTTCAAAATAATCACATGATTCATTTTTCTATAGAAGAAAAAGTCACATATTATAAAACAAAAGGCAAAAACATGGGAGGTAACCAAATACATTTATACCAAGATTATCAAACCTTTGGCAATGAACATGTGTGGAACAACTTCCTTAGGTTCTTAGCCTTTTTCAAAGTTCTAATCACAACATTTTTCTCACAATTATAGTAAACAACATTATCACCATTGTAATGTGAAGAAAAGATAAACTCACATGAACCTTCCAATTTGTTTTCGTATTTGTAACTTTTGTTAAATTCGACCCACCTTCAACGTAGTTTAGGGAAATTACACAAAATGTGAAGCTTTCATTTGGAGAAAAGGGATGAAAAAGAAATGAAAAAAAAAGCTTAGTCAATGATTGAAAGAAGTTTTTTTTTTATATATAATTTCTACTAAAGAGATGTTACCAAATTAAGATTACATGCACTAATAAAAATTCATCTATTACAAACGTATTATAATTGTGTCTTTATAGATGAATTGATGTGAGTAAAAATTGTTAATGTGAATAAGAAAAAAAAATGACTAAGGACAAATTGATGATCATAGTATGATAATATACATCCTATCATAATCTATTATAATGTATTGTTTACTGTGTTAATAAAATATGCTAATGTTATATTATCTCTTATTTTATTTTGTTGGTCTAGTATATTATTATAAATTTAAAACACATTTAAGCTAAAATATGTATTTTATATCATGAACAAACGTTTTTATATTATAATTATATAAAAATACACATGTATTATACACAATAAACAAACTAAAATATTAATTAATTTTTATTCCTGATTTCATCTTAATAAAATAATAATCATGTATAACTTCACACACTCTCACACACATATATATTCTTTCATTTAACCATAAAAATATAGTTTTTTTAATTTAAAATTCAATTAAAACTTTAATGTTGAAACCAAAACCTCATTTTTTTATCCGTAAATATCTCACCCTAAAATCACTTTTTATCGTCGAAACATTAAAACTAACAATGCTCAATAATAAATTAACTACAATTTTTTTTTCCGACAACAATCAATCATAACAAAAAATATATTATTGTTATTTATTAAAATATTTTTTTTCCCGCTAACCCAAACACGCTTTCGTGAAACTTTCCCGTTGTTTTGAACTTCAAAATCGTGCCTTCTCCTCGCTGGGCTGATACACAAACCCGCACAGTATCGATCACGAACCTATCCTCGGCCCTCGCTTGGCTCTCACTAGCTGATACACTCGCACGCTGTCGATCTCGAACGAAAGTTCAAACGAAAATCTCGTTACGACCGAAACCCTATTCCCCTCTTTCACTAGCCATGAACGTTCTGAACGTGGCGGAGAAGCCCATGGTGGCGAGGACGGTGGCCACAATCCTCTCGAGGAACCAGAACATGCGAATGAGAGAAGGGCGTTCCCGCTACAACAAGATCTTTGAGTTCAACTACACCATTCGCGGCCAGCCCTGCCACATGATCTTCACCTCCGTCACCGGCCACCTCATGGAACTCGAATTCGACGACCGTTACCGCAAGTGGCACTCCTGTGACCCCGCCGATCTCTTCCGCGCTCCCGTTCATAAATTCGTCCCCGAGGTCCGCTTCCAAGAGCGCTACTCCTCTCTATCCCTGTCGTCTCTGTGTGTTTAATTTTAATTTTCTTAATTGTAATTTGATTTGTTTGCGTTTTGAATCCTAGGACAAGAAGGATATCAAGAGGACGCTGGAGGAGGAAGCCAGGAGGTGCCAGTGGCTTATTTTATGGCTCGATTGTGACGTTGAGGGCGAGAACATCGCGTATGAAGTCATTGACGTGTGCACTGCAGTGAATCCTCACCTTACCATAAAGCGTGCTTGGTTTTCTACATTGATTGACAGGTTCAGCGTCGAGTCTTGGCTGTTTTTTTTTTTTTTTTTGCTGTTATGTTGTCTAATTGTTGATGCTTTTCATAGGGATATCCATAATGCGGCACAAAATGATCTTAGAGATCCGGACAAGAGGGTGGCTGATGCTGTGGATGTTAGACAGGTGACTAGTTGCCTCTTTCTAACCCACTTGGAGCCGACTTTTTCCTAGTTTTCTAGGATTTGGTTTTGTTTTATTTACTAATTATTACATTTTGTGGGCATGATGCATGATTATTTAGTTTTTTTGCCCCATAGGAAATAGACCTTCGTATAGGTGCTTCTTTCACCAGATTCCAGACCATGTTAATGAAAGATGCTTTTATCATTGACACTGCTACAGATGACAGAAATCGTGTCTTAAGTTACGGCCCTTGCCAGGTGTGCTTCTCTTTAAAATTAGATCGTGTATTGTTTAGCTTTTAATTGTGTTTGAAAAGGTATTTAGTTCTTATGAATTTCCGTTGTACTTGTTTTGACAATAGTTTCCTACGCTTGGATTTGTCGTGGAAAGATTCTGGGAGATACAAGCTCATGAGCCAGAAGAGTTTTGGTCAATCATTTGCTCTCATGAATCAAAGGAAGGCACTGCTGAATTTAGCTGGATGTAAGATACAAAGCTTTTGGTCATGTTTCTTGTTGTGCATCACTGATTGCAGGCTTTGATGTAATCTGAATTTATTTGGCAGGCGGGGCCGCTTGTTTGATTATACTTGTGCAGTTATAATATATGAGATGTGTGTTGAGGAACCAACGGCAACTGTGAGTCTTCTTCAAAGCTTATTGTTGAGAATCAGGAATTTAATGTATAATGATGTGATAGGATATGATATCTAATTTATAGGAAACCGAATATCCTCTAATTATGTGTAATCCATACTACCTGTCTATATAAACAAGCATCCGCTCTGTACTCTAACACATGGTTTCAATCTATTATCCCTATATATTTTCTCTCATTTTACATGGTATTAGAGCTAGGTTGAGGGAATAAGGAAAAATTGTTCCTCACCGAGGATTCATTGTCCCCGGTGAGTCTTTTTGCTCACTGCCTTTCTTCTATCATTCTTTTTCCAATTTCTGATTGACCTTTATACTCACCGCACCTTTTCCGGCGATTCTTCCACTTTTTTCTGCATTCTGGTGGCCCTCTCTTGTTGTCACCCTTCTCTCCAAATCTCGATGGACCTTGCTGCTCATCACCCATCTTCCGACAACCCTTTTCTCCTTTCTCAACAACTTTTCCGCTCACTACCGACCACCGTCACTTTTCTGGTGACCCACTATCCCTGAGTGAGCCCTTTCGCTCATTGCCCTTCTTCCGGTCAGCCCTTTTACACGCTGCACTTTACCGGCGAATCTGCTTCATTTTCTGGCCAACCACCATTGTTCTGGTGGCTACCATCTCTCTGGCCAACTTTTTGGCCGACAAACCCACCATCAAGAGCTCCCGCTGCCGATCTACCCGATGCCGTCGAAGGCGTTCCTCTGACATCAGGTGTGCTCTCACACGTGTTTCCTAGGTGCTGTCAGGAAGTCCTACAATGCCTACCTCAATTCTCGGGGTGCAACTTATATGTCTGTTGGACAACTTTACTTAGTACCAACGGGTTTTAAGCTGAAATCTAACTGGTGCGCCACATAGCATTAGTGCCAGAAGCTATCCCAGCGCATGGCGGCGCGTCCGACAACTTTTTCGGTCGTGATTTCTAGCAACTTTTCTGGCCACTGCCGCGGCTGCCAGAAACTTTTCTAACCGGTGACCCCATCACCTGGATTGACGCCCACCGATCTACACAACGGTGGTGACGAAGGCCTCATCGAAGATCTAACACGCCCTCACCCACGTGTTATTTCGCACGCCTGACTTAGCCTAACAATGCCTTCAGCCAGCGCGTGGCAGTGTGTCCAGCGTCGATTCCGATATCGACTTCCGACACGGTGGTTGCCCTTCCAACGCAACTTGCCCCTTGTAGTTTTGCATCAATCAAAACACTTTTAACAGAGCCCCTCTTCTGCCCCCGGAGTTTCAACTCCATTGGACGTGTTTTTGGCGAAAACCCATTTTGCACCATGTTTGGTTCCCATTTTTGTTTCTCTCTACAACGGTTTCCACTATTTCGTCTGTGTCCTACATGCATTGGCCTTTGTCTTTCTCCCAGATGCATTGTATCTGTCCCAAAAGCAGTGGACCTAGTTTTTCAAGTTTTAAATAATTTTGGGTCTCCACTGTTCGTTTAGCTTCTAGTTCTTGGTTTTAAGAAGATCGAAACTTGCTTTGAATTTTCTTAGGCTGATGGATATTCCAACTCTGTCTTCCTAGCAATATTCCTCAATTTCACCAAGATCCTTGAGTCGCCTTCAAAATATTGGTTTGAAGCTTCCAAATGTGGCTCTTAAGAAGGTCAAAACTTGCTTGCTTTGATAAAAACATAAAATTGAGTTCCACCAAAAAACAATGTTTGAAAGGCAACTTAAGGATGTTGGCGAAGTCAAGGAATATTGCTAGAAAGATAACATTGCCAAGGATTTAATGTATAATGATATGATAGGATATGACATTAAATGAGAGTAAATATACAGGGATAATAGACTGAAATCGTGTGTTAAAATACACATCAAATGCTTGTTTATATAGACAGGTAGTATTGAATACACATAATTAGAGGATGTTCAGTTTCCTCTAAATTAGATACCATATCCTATCACATTATTATACATTAAATTCCTGATTCTCAATGCTTATGATTGAATATATGTTGAATTTAAAGTAATTTCTTTTATTATTATATTAATTACCTTTCAGGTCACAAACATTAGACAACAGGAGAAGCCGAAATATCCTCCATTTCCTTTAAATACTATTGAGCTTCAAAAACGTGCTTCAAGATACTTCCGGATGAGTTCTGATCACACAATGAAGGTGAGTTAATATTAGATTCTGATGTTTCAGAGAATATGTAAAGGGTAATGAATGATTTTATCACTTACTGAAATACTCAATATTGCACATATTTATAGATTATAGATTTATAGACACTCAAGTAGAGTGCTCTACAAGCTTGGGGTACATTGCTGATTCAACCCTGATGTGACAGTTATCAGATTGTTATAACTAACTGCCATTCAGTTACAGAGAATGTTTTTTTTTTTTTATCAACAAAAATCAATATATATATATAAATAATTTGGAGTACCAGAGGTACTAAATTTACATAGTCAGGGAATGCCATACAAATGGTTCCCGAAACAGACAAAAACAGTCTGAATAGGAACTAGACTATGGCTACATTTGAAATCTGCATCTGCTACTATCCTATTTGTTCTATCCTCTGCTAATACAGGAAACCCTGTCTAAGGTTACTTGACCATTGGTTAAAATGGATTGTGAAGTCTTTCTCTAAGCTTCTAAGCCAAGTCCAAAGTAGGAATGTTGCATTTTCAAACAATTTGTTAGCATTGGAAAACAGTATTCTATTTTTGAGTTGCCAAATAGACCATGTTAAAGCCAACCACCAATACTGCCATCTCTTCATCCTTATGCCTTCAGCCTGAATATGTGTATGTTGAAGGAAATGATGTTTTGGAGTTAGCGGGAAAGCACCTTTAATATTCAGTCAGGACATGGTTTTCCACCAGATAGGTTGGATTTTGCTGCAGTGAATGAATAAGTGGGATGCCTCCTCCTCCTTTCTTCTGCAAAAAAGGACAAAGACATATCTGTGATTTGCACCTGTCTCCTCAGCAAATTTTGTCTTGTTGGCAATCTGTCCCTAAATAACCTCCACGCAAAGACCGCGATTTTGCTTGAAATCTTTATTCTCCATAACTCCTCATAGCAATCCTCCTGACTTCCTGCTGCTGTTCTCTCTGGCCAACCTTTAGTCTAGGATATTTTTCTGCTAGTGTCTCCTCCCCACAAATCCACCTATCCTCCCAGAACTTGATTCTATCTCCACATCCTACCTTCCATTTCAGTCTGTTTTGAAAAACCCGACCCTGATGTGAGTGAAGGAGAGCCATTTTTAAATCCCTCCACCATATTGATTCAGGGCCTACTCTAGCTGCTTCATCCAGGCTCCCCACCCACCTACTACAAAGACTAGGATACTAGTATGTACCGATATACACTAACACTGCCCCCACAAACTCAGGGTCATTTGATAATAATCAATGACTCTGAGTTTGTTCCTCAAGTAACAGAAGTGGGCCTTGGATAAAGGCTTGGTGAGAACATTAGCAAGCTAATCAGAAGCAGGGACATGAATGTTCACGAGGGAGTGATTCAGAATCTATTCTTGAACAAAAATTATGTCTAACTCCATATGTTTGGTCCTTAAGTGCAAAACAGGGTTGTTACTGAAAGCAACAATGCTTTGATTGTCACTGAAAATAACTGGTGTGTCACAACTGATCTTTAATTCCTTAAGTACTGACTGAATACAGAGAATTTCAGAAGCTGTAATTGCAAGACTTCAGTATTCTGCTTCAGCATTTGACTGAAGAAAATGCAGTCACCTAAAGTGGACCTTTTGTCATTAACGTCCAAGGTTCAAACCGCATCACAAAATGTAGAAAGACTATATTTGTCTGGATTGGGTGTTGGCTACAAATTCAAGCCGTAAGAGTGTCCCAGAATATCTAAGTATGCACTTGACTGCCTTCCAGTGATCTAACAAAGGTTGAGCCATAAATTGCAAACCTTGTTAACACTATAATCAATCTCATGTCTAGTAACAATGATGTCAAATCTTGTAGATGAATCATTCCAGATTTGTGGGATTGAGTTTAGGGGAAATACATTTAAACCGAATCAGATCAGATCTATTATATGAAGTTTTTATCTTGTTTATTGTTTATCCTTTATTTCTCTCTCTCTCTCTCTCTCTCTCTCTCTTTTTATGGGAGATTTAATTCCTGTTTATGGGATATTTATTTCCCTTATTTGTAGCTGACTGACTCTGTATAAATACTGATTCTACCATTATTCTGAATTCAGTGAGAAATAAAATATTTTCTCTAAACCTAGAAATGGTATACTGTAAAGGACTCAATGGAGTGATACAGTGCAGGATTATCCATATACTCAAATCCATATTTGGAGAGTTTCAGCGCCCTAGGCAAAGGAGTAGATATACCTTTAGCATTTGTCTTCCCAACTTTGGCAAGCAGATCTCAAATATATTTAGACTGTGAGAGGAGTAGAAAGTCGTTTAGGCTCGATGCCTAGAAAGTATTCTAGATCACCTAGTTGCTTAAAGGAAAAATCAAACGGAAGTTGAGAGATGACATATTGTGGTAGACTAGAAGAGGAGCCTGTAAAGATAATGTCATCTACGTAGATGAG
The DNA here is from genome assembly GCF_000004515.6 of Glycine max. Classification (NCBI taxonomy): domain Eukaryota; kingdom Viridiplantae; phylum Streptophyta; class Magnoliopsida; order Fabales; family Fabaceae; genus Glycine; species Glycine max. The sequence goes on along the minus strand of NC_038242.2, from coordinate 12,716,524 downwards.
TAAATAAAGACAGCCAACAATGGTCTTGAGAACTAAGAGAGATGGATCACATTTACTTTGAACAAATTGAAACCCAATGAGGGTTTTAGTAAGCCTCTCTTACCAAGCTCGGGGAGTTTGTTTCAAGTCATAAATAGCTTTCTGAAGTAACAAGAGCATATTTTTTTAATTCAAAGCCCGTGGCTGTGTTATAATTATCCTCCTCCGACAATCCATTTAAATATGCATTGTTGACATCCACATGTTGAATGGCCCGGTTACTGGTGAGAGCAAAAGTTAGACTAAGTGTAATAGTCATGATTATCAAACTTTCGAATTAACTCGCTAACTCTTATGAGTTTATGAGTTCACTTACCCTCTGGGAGTTAGTTCGTGTGCAAACTCTTTTTTTAGTAGACTCTATGCAAACTCGGTAGACTCTTGAGTTTATCACTAAGTCAACGAGTCAACAAGTTCAAAAAATAAGACCAAAACACTGGTCATTTTGGATTGTTTTCTGTTCGTTTAGGATTCAACATACCTTAATTTGGTGTGTTGTTCCTGAATCGTAGAACTCTCACCTCTAACAACATCAAATCCTTGTTCTCCAACAACTTCGATCTATTCCTCAATGGGAATGTTCTACCACTACTATTATCTTCACAAGTTATTATCTAGTAGTGATGCATTACTAGACTTGATTATTTAAGTATTATGGAATTTATGGTTTACTATTTTGTTTTATTATGTTGTTGAAATGTTTAATTGGTATGTTATTTATAAGTATTTTGTTATTATTTTTATATGAAGTAGATTCTTACAAGTCGAGTCCGCGAATTGTCTATGGATCTCCCTCGAGTCTATGTAGACTCTCGAATTTGATAACCTTTGTTACCAGCTTCACCATTGGAGAGAAAGTCTTCGAATAATCACACCCAAATTTTGATGAAAGCCCTTAGCAACTAGGTGGGCTTTGTACCTATTAATGGTACCATTTGTATTTTCTTAAATCCATTGACAGTCTTATCAAGTGGAAGGGTAGTGAGTTGCCATGTTTTGTTATCTATTGAAGCATCATATTTAGGCTGCATAGTATGCCTCCAAAGAGGAGAGCATTGGGCTTGCTTGTCAGTGGATGCTTTTGCTACAATGAGGAGAAGGGTAAGATTAAGATGAGGTTTGAAAATACTGGATTTAGAGTGAGTTTGCACGGGATGTGTAGACTTAGGTAATTGTGGAAAAAGGGAAGAGGATATAGTTGTGGAAGAAGTACGTTTACTAATAATTGTGGATGCTAAAGAAGGTAAGGAAGGGGTTGATTGAGGTGTAGCATGCTGAATAGGAGGGGGGGCGGAAGACAAGGGGGTTCTTGGACCAACCGACAATATTAGGTATAACTCCAAGCGGAATTAACTGCGAGGTATGACTAGAAGATGGTGAGGTTGGTGATTTGGTGGCAAAGGGTAAGGTCATTTCATCAAAGAGAACATCTTTGGAAATAAAAAGCTTGTCATTAACATCTAAACACTCATAGCCTTTGTGACATGAAGAATAACCCAAGAAAGTGTAGGGAGTTGAACGAAACTGAAGTTTGTGAGTATTGTAAGGATGTATATGAGCATAACATGCACAACCAAAAACTTTAAGAGAGAGATAGTCTGGATCTTTGTGAAACAATGCCGAGAAGGGTATAGAATGAGAAAGGGCAGAAGATGGTAACCTATTGATGAGATGAACAACAATATGGAATGCATGATCCCAAACGGAAATAGGTAGTGAGGGTTGAGAGAGAAGGGTAAGACCCATTTCAATGATATGGCGATGTTTCCATTTTGCTACACTATTTTGATGGTGAGAATGAGGATAAATGAGGCGATGATGGATTCCAAGTTAGATATTGAGTAAATGGATCAAATTCACCTCCCCAATCTGTTTGAACTTATTGGTGGTTCAATTGAAGTTCAACATGAGTTTTGAACTGTCTGAATATATTTACAGTTTCAGATTTTTGTTTGAGAAAATAAATCCTTATGTATTGGCTATAATCATCAACAAATGAAACATAGTAATGATATCCCATGAAAGATTGCATAGGGGAAGGTCACCAAAGATCACGAAAGTAAGTTGTAAAGGTTTAGAATATACAGTTGGTGAGGGTTGAGAGGGTAATTTGTGGGATTTACCCATACATCATGTTACACAAAAATCAATAGAAGTTTTATTAAATGGTGAAATATTACACTTGAGTATATTGAGCACAATGGCTAAGCTAGAATGACCTAATCTATTATTCCACAAGGGAATGATAGTGGAATTGTGTGTGGACTAGAATGACCTAATCTATTATTCCACTATCATATATACTCAAGCTTAGCCATTGTGCTCAATATACTCATATGAAGGAAATTCATAAAGACCATGTTGACCAAGGTAGCCTTGAAGTAGAGTGGAATGATGAACCTGAGATTTAGCAAAAAGAGTAGAATGAAACTCAAAATAGACAAATTTTTATTGTTGAAAATCAAAATTAATATTCTGATTCTATTAATTTTTGTAGTTTATATGGACATTATCTTTGATTTAGAGGAAATAGAATATCCTCTATTCATGTACCATTAATGTAATTATTTTATATAAACAAGCATCTGCTATGTACTCTGACACATGATTTCAGTCTATTATCCCTCTATATTTTCTCTCATTTTACATGGTATCTAGAGCCAGGTTGAGGGAATAACGAAAATCGTCTCCCATCGGGATCCTACTATCCCTGGTGGACTTTTATGGTCGTCACACTTATTCCGGCGACTTGCTTCTGCTTTCCAATGACCTTTTTCTCCTTTCCCGGAAACTTTTCCAGTCACCATTAGCTGCCGTCACTGTCCCGGTGGACCTGTCTGCTCGTCACCTATATTCCAACGAGCCTTTTATGCTTTTCCAGTGCATTTTTCGGCAACCGCCATCTGCCGCCTGCTGATGACCTTTTTGACTGGTGACTACACCATTAGACTCGCCTTCTATCGATCTACCCAGATCAGCCTACTATGTTGGCATAGGAGATCTCATGTGCCCTCATGTGCAATCCCTTTGATGCACCAAACAACACCTTTTGCCGGTGCTTGGTGGCATGTGTGGCATCCTTTCTTGCTGCCCTTCCTGCTATGATCTTGCCTCTCACGTGCGACCCCACCCCAGGAGTCTCGCCCACTTCTATGCATCCTTGCGGGTCCACATCTCCAGGCATGGTGCTGTTTGTTCCTGTTTTTTCTTTTATTTTATTTGCAGGAACTGTTTGGTTCACGTCTTGCAGTTACTTTTTTCACTCATCATGGCATCTGCTGGTCTTGTGAGGATTTATCAGTTACATTTTTGCTTACACTTTATTTAATTATTTATAGGTAGCAGAAGAACTTTACCAAGCTGGTTTTATCAGTTATCCTCGTACAGAAACTGATAGCTTTTCTCCAGGGACTGATTTACATGTGGGTAACTTATTTCTTCTGTCCAAACATTAATAAATATTATAGTTGTAGCCTCCCGAATAGTTTTGGACTTTAAAGATACAAGAAAAGGAGTATAATTATTGCTAATTTCCATGTGGTAATAAAGCATGAACTATGGTTGTGGTTTGAAAAGGGGACGAACCTCCATTTTTTTTATTATGGAGAACATGTTATTTGTTATAGATGCTGTTTTATTTTTGTTTTTATTAGTATTATTAAATATTTTATATGCTTCACATGAGAATTTTAAATATTTAGCATGGATGTTGTAGTTCTCTGCACTTTTTTGATGTGTTATAACCAACAGAAGAGTAAAAGGTTAAGGAATTATAACTCTGAAGTGATAGTTTCAACATCATGCATAGTTTAAACCATGGAAGAAATTAAATGTATTTATTACCTTGAATGTTATTTGAAAATCACAATAGCATTTTAATATATTGTGGGTACATTGCTACATGTAGATGCTCATTGTAAAGCATGCATAATTATTTTATAAATGCGAGCTAATTTTTTTTGTAACATATGATATTAGAAATTAAAATATATGATTTTAAGATCTGACTTTTACAACTTGAATACTTAATTATTGCATTTTAAGATTTTCACTTGCTTCGTTCAACTTGTACTAGTTTAACAATATTATTGTTTCACCATTAATCCTTATTAATCTATTATTTCCCTAATGAATAACTGTTTATTTTCCTTTCAATTGTAGACAATTGTGCAAGAACAACAAGGGCATCCTGAGTGGGGAATATATGCACAACGGTTGATGGACCCTGAGGCGGGGCTTTGGAGAAACCCTAGAGGTGGTGGACATGATGACAAGGCTCATCCACCCATTTACCCCACAAAATTTTCTACTGGAGAATCTGGATGGAGCCAAGACCACCGTGTCAGACATGATTCCTTACTAGTCTTTCTACCTATATTGCATTTTGCTTTGACATTCATATTCATCATTTCTCAAATTACCACAGAAACTGTATGAGCTTGTTGTTCGCCACTTTTTGGCATGTGTCTCAAAGCCTGCTTTAGGAGCTGAAACCACTGTTGAAATTAATATTGCTGGTGAATTATTTTCTGCATGCGGGAGAGTGATTCTAGAGGTGAGATTATTGTCATTCTATGTATGTGTGTATATATATTTCACTCGTAGTTTTATTTAATAGTGCTCGGTTAATTCACTGTAATATGCATGCTTTGGACAGCCATATTGTGATGTAAGACAAATATTAGATCTATTTTGAAATACTTGGAATATGAGGAAAAATGAATATATTATTTTCTGATCTTTCGAACTTCAAAGAGTAAAAACAGCTCACTATTTATACAACTTTCATAATAAACAACTATGCTAGAATTATGGACATCAAATCAGTCCTAAATATTACAAATAAGGAAACCCTCATCAATCAATCTTAACAAAGGAATAAATCTAATTAAATTTGTTCAAAAAGAAGTAATGCACATGCTTCATAGTTTACATGTTACAACACTCTTTCTCAAGCTGGTGAATATATGTCTATCATTCTTAGTGTGCTAGTAAGATCATGGAATCATTTGGTGGGTAGTCCCTTAGTTAGAACATCTGTGAACTTACCTCTAAAAGGAGAACACATGTGGTTTCTATGAGATCATTGTCTAACTATTCCTTGATGAAGTGCTGATCTATTTTTTTTTTTTTTACCTGTCATGTTGAACTGGATTAAAAACAATGCTAATGGCGTATTTGTTCATTTGTTGTCACAAAAAAGCTTTGTAGGAACTTTATACTTCATTTTGAGGCCATCAAGTATGATTTTCATCCATAGTAATTCACATATCCCTTGGGTCATAGCCTGAAGTTCTGCTTCTACACTAGACCTTGCAATCACTTTTTGCTTTTTATTTGTCCTTGTGACTAAGTTACCACCCAAAAAATTCAGTACCTTATTGTAGATCACTTATCAACAACAGACTGTGCAAGTCTGCATTTGTTTCCATGAACATTTTTTCTTCTTCTAGAATAATAGTTCTCCTTGTGCTTGTCTTAAAATACTGAAGAATTATATTAAATGCATGTAAGTGCCTTTTTCGTGGATCATGCATAAATTGACTCACAGCAGTGACTCCATTAGCTATGTCAAGTCTAGTGTGAGTTAGGTAAATAAGTTTTCCCACAAGTCTTTGATATTCTCTAACTTCCTGGGTCCTACCAATGGCCCTGCATTTATGAGTACCTTATGGTTGGACTCTGTTCCTGCGTATCTAAAACTATCTTTTTTATCTTCATTCCTATTCTTTCTCAAGCTTAAAATTTTGCTACCTAAATATGGCATGTTGAAATAAAGTATTAAAAATAATCTTTTTCTCATTCTAAGAATTATTGAGAGTGAATTGCTGACTAATTAACAATACTGATGGTAGAGATTACCATAGCAAAATTGAAAAGATCTCCATAAAACTACAACTGGCTTACTGCACTTGATTTTATTCTTTACAGATAACCTATTTAGGAATGGTTCTTGCCCTTTGTTTTCAACCACATTGCTATTTCCATCATTCAAAAATTCTTTTTCAACACTTCTCAGTAATAAGAACTGCCTAGTGCCTATTCCTGCAGCCTTCATTATTCGGTATTTTGAAACTCCTTAATTATTTGTTGCTGTAGTTACTATCAAACTACTGATGCCTTCTAACAAAGTTGAATCTATAAACTAATGACATTAGCATTGAATTACATATGGGAATAACTAAAATTCTTGTGGTGGATGTTCATACATGTATAAATTGTTTATATTTACTAAGCATCTAATAAATATTCGGGGCATGTTGCAAATGTTCTGATTATATGTTATTGTCTGGTTTTAATGTGATCAGAAAAACTACTTGGATGTTTATCGTTATGAATCTTGGGGTGGATCAATGATTCCAACATATACTAATGGTCAACAGGTTTGCTTTGAATTATAGTATCATATTATATACAACATTTTTGTAGTAGTGGTTGATTATTTTGTTATATTTTGTGGAGAGAAACTGAAGCTAGTATTATTATGATGTGAGAGAGTACAATTGATACTGAGTCTCTGTTTACAGAATCTATTTATACTACAGAGACTCAGTTAGAAGTTTGTTACAGCTGTCTAACCAAGACAACTATACCTGATTAGAGTTCAGCTAACTATAGTTAACACTAGGTAATTACAAAAGAGTAGAACTTATACACTCACACCCCGCAAACTCAAGGAGACTGAGAAACCAAAGGGAGCTCAATAACATTGAGTTTGGCACTAAGATGAGAGAATCAAGTGGGAGACAATGGCTTAGTAAGAAGATCAGCCCACTGATCTTGACCTGGAATATGCTGAACTATCAACTGTTTGGGAATAACCTTTTCTTGAACAAAGAAAACATCAAGCTCCATGTGCTTTGGCCTGTAGTGTGGAATAGGATTATGAGCCAAATGGATAGCACTAAGACTGTCACATAGAACCATAGGTATATGATGAGGAACTGAAAGTTCCTTGAGCAAGGTCTGTATCCAAAGAATATATGCTGCAGCTGGCAGCAAGATTCCTATATTCAGCCATGGTATTGGATTGAGACACCACTGTTCACCAGGAAACTAAATTAGGTACTAAATAGATTGCAGCCCCAGAAGTTGATCTTCTGTCATCAGGGTCAGCTTTCCAATCTGCACCACTGAATGCATGAATAGGCAGAGGTTGATTAGGAGTGGCTGGATGAATACAAGCCCACAATGTAAAGCACCTTTGAGGTATCTCAGAATTGGTTTGACTGCAGCCCAATGAGTCTCAAGTGGAGAAGCCATAAATTGACACACTATTAACTGCATAGCTTAGCTCAAGGTGACCAATCAGTCACCAAGCCATAACTTTACTGTTGCTCCATGGTGTCAGAAGGCTCCTCACTGTGCAAAGGTATGGAGGAGGGTCGTTTTAAAAAAAATGTTGTTTCTTAATTCAAACCCATGACCAATCAGTCACCAAGCCATAACTTTACTGTTGCTCCTTGGCTCGCTCTCTGATCAATATAGATCGATGTTTTTAAAACCAGATAGGTTATTGAACCGGTCAAGGTATTACTTCAAGGTTTGATGGTCAAACTGGAATAAATAAAATAGTTTTTTAATTAAAATATATAATATATAAATAAGAAAAATAAAACACCACAACTCCACAACACTATAAACTGAAAATAAAACATTTATATATTCTTAAAATTTGAAGTTATAATTTATAAATGAAATTTGAAATCAAATATAAAGATACTTAACCACACTAATTGAATCATTTAGTATTTTTGTTTTGTTGAAAACAACACCACTTTGAAGTTAGAACTTATGAAAATTGGGCTAAAAAGTAATATACAATAAAAGTGTAAAACACTTAATCTGGAAAAAAAATACAATTATGTGGCCTTAAAAAAGAAAAGCATGTGAGTCATGACACATGGCATCTGAAAAGATGTTTGCTTCTTAAAATTTTACAGACCCAGTATGTAGAATGTTTTCTGTCATTGAATAGTAAAAAGTAAATGTTATCTAATACTATTTTTTAATTACAATTACAATTGACAATGCATTAATAGAACCAACGAACCAAAGCATTGAAGTAATTCTTGCATTTGTCATAGTGAATACTACGCTCTATCCAAAAAATGACATTACAACCTATCCAATCTTGATGCTAGGCCATCCGTAGATGCCAGATCCTGCAGACTTCACACTTCAAATGCCGAGTATTGGGAGTGAGAGTGTGTTAAGATGTCCCACATTCACTTGGAATATGGTTCAAGTAGCTTTTGTAAGACTTGGATAGTACTCCTCCCTTGAGCTTGTTTTTGGGTGGAGTTAGCCGTGGTCCATTTCTAATACTAGACACAATTTTTTTACATACTTTTGCTATATATTATTGATGAAATATTTGGGTTATGTTTGCATTGCATGCTATTTGCATCTGAGTCAGAAGAATAAATATTCATGTCAGTGTTGTTCATATTACAGTTCAATCCAACCAAATTAACCCTTGAATCAGGAGTAACCCGACCACCACCACTTCTTAGTGAAGCTGATCTACTGAGTTATATGGATAGGGAGGAGGTAGAATCTGACAGACTGAACAATATATTTAAAAATTTGATATTTTTTTGTGTGAAAGTCAAATTATGTGCCGTTAAATATTGACAATTGTATTGTTGTTTTTATTTCTTCTTAAAAGGCGAAAATTGGTACAGATGCTACAATGCAAGATCACATCAAGAAGATGCTTGATCGATCTTATGCAACTAAGGATAGTAGCACTCGTTTCACACCAACTAATCTTGTAAGTTCATAATGTTAATTTCTTGTGACTAATCTCTATGTCTTATGATATTTTTCTTTGGCTGTCTTGACTCTTGTTCTCTGCTGCTAAGAAGACTTACTATATAAGGTTATTAGGTTAGAAGCAAATGTTGTGAATAATATTTATAAGAAATTATGTAAAAATTTCATTTAATAAAATTGATTCTGTTGTAGTATCATTCTATAATTGAATATGATGAGCACTGAATGTGTATATTAAGTTGTCAACCATCTGGTTTTAGTTGATAATTATGGGATCTGCATTACTTTGATCATTACGAATTTGACTGTGACCCATATAGGTGAAATAATTAATACATCTATAAACTTATGGGATCTGCATTACTTTAAGTGACCTGCATTTAATTTTGACAACAGCTAAATATACAGTTACTTGAGCAAAGAGTAAATAATATATCATGGGATATATGCTTAAAAGGATTTTTCGCCATAGCATGACATTAAGTCTATAAGAGTAAAATGTTTTCAAAGAGGTCGCCAAGAAGGAAGATGTTTTGGGATCATATCACATGTATTTTCTTCCCATATTTTGGTTCCTAATCAGACTTATGTTGCCTGATTGAGGAACCATATTTATGGTGTCTAACTCTGTATTTAGTACCTCTGGTACTTTTCTAATATATATATAGTTTTATCTTTGCTGATAAAAAAAAAAAAAGAAGGAAGATGGCGGAGGGGAGGGAGGAGGAGAAGCGGAAGCCATGAATGAAGGCCAGGTTTCGACCTAAGCTCTGAATACCATAATGGAGTTGAGAGAAAAGGAGAGAGAAGAGAAAACTGACATTGAGAAATCTTGTATTATTCAACCCAACCGAAAAAGTTGTTACAAGACTGTTTATATTGACAGTTATGCTAACTGTCAACTAACTCTAATAAACTTGAGTTAGTTAACATACAACAGAAAGAGAACTCACTACTAACCATAGTGAGGATCTAGAATACAACAGAAAGAGTAAAAAACACAAGGAGTAAAGTATACTCTTATAAAGTCATACTATTGTCTATCGTTGTCAATTATTATCTATAGAGCATTAGAGCTGCACAATAGAGTGACATGATGAGATCAAACTTGATTATTAATTTTGTAGATATGCTTTAACTGTATCTGTCTGGTTTTTACTTGCATAGAAATTGAAAGCAGATTAATATAAAAAAAATTGAAAAGGTTTTACCCATGAAGATTTCATCATATTAAAACTTGAAGAATCTTTTTTTTTTTTTTTTCTGTTTTATTAGCTTAGTTATAACGTATTTAACTCTCAAAGATGCAGTTGTACTGGCATTAACAGTCAAATAAAAATAAATGAACTATGATATTTTTTCATATCACATTTTTATTAACCATGAATTTGATATTATTGTAGGGTGAGGCACTTGTTTTGGGTTATGATGACATTGACATGACGTAAGTAATTTCGTTCATTTGAAAAGTGTCTCGAGTCTCATGTCTAATCTTAGTGTATGTTTGTCAATTTTCATATATTTAACTTAAAAGCTCCTTTTGAATTATATGTTGTTCGATAATTTATTTAAAATTAGTTTTATTGTCTAATAAAAATATTTATAAAATTAAAAATATTGTATAAAATATTGATTTAATTTATGTAAATTATTTTAATGATAATAAAAACAAATAAAAATATTAAAACAGGAGTATATAAATCAATTTTTTTAAATGTTAACAATCACGGTGGTTAATAAAATTTTATTTTAATTATAATTTGCAAATATTTTATTTTAATTAGCAAAAGTAGTATTGTATTACATATCTAACAATGCAAGTTGTACTTGAATGATTACACAGTGGCCAGTTTAGGTAGGACTATGGTGTCCTAATACATAGTTTACAACATGAATTAAGAAACCATAGTACTGGCGATATGCTAATCTCACCGTTACCCCCACTAATATTATTGTCCCCCCTCATCCCATGAAAGCCTCCTTCATATTGCTGGACCAGTGATAAAAAGGCATGCCAAAACCTTTAACCAGATTTTTTAGCCAGGTCCAACAGAGAAATATGGCATCCTCCAACAGCTTATTGTCATTAAACCTTTCCTCTTCAAAAACAATCTTATTCCTATGCTGCCAGATACTCCATATCAAGGAAATCCACCAACATTTCCATTTTTGAAAGCTATTGCCATTTCCATTCCCAACCACATGCTGGAGGAAGTGCATATGCGGGTTCTCTGGAAATGGTGCTGAGGTATTTGTCCTCGATAATGATTCCCACCAAAGCGGCATGATTTTGCTGCAACTATAAAAGAGATGTGCTGCATCCTCTTCTTTATTTTTGTAAAATGGGCATGTGGGATCATGTATATCCACATTCCTTCTGCGCAAATTGATTTTAGTTGGTAATCTATCCCTGATTAGTCTCCACGCAAAGAAAACAACTTTACTAGGGACCTTGAACTTCCACAGCTCTGTAAAAGCACCATCCTGATTTTCATTAATTTGATCTGACATGAGCAACCTGTACCCGTTCTTGGTTGTGTATAAGCCCGAAGCATCCTCCTTCCAAATCCACTTATCTTGTCATTCCGGAAGCATCCTCCTTCCAAATCCACTTATCTTGTCATTCCGGATGAATGCTGGTACCTTCTAGGTCTTCTAGAAACCTCAGCCATATCCAACTCGCTGTCAAAAAGTTCGCGTCTCCATTTGAAATCCCACTTCCAACCTTCATCTAAAAAGCTGCCCATTCGCTGAATGACCTGGTTTTGCTGCTTCGAAATAGAGAAAAGTGTAGGGTATTTTTGCTTAAGTGATACTCCATCCTCCTTCCATCCATTCTCCCAGAATTTGACCTTTGATCTGCACCCCACTTTCCATTGTATGCCTTTAGCTAAACGTTTGCCATCCTCACCAACAAAAGTTATGTTGTTTATATCCTTCCACCAAGTTGATACTCTACTGCCTCTACATTCCCCCTCCAAGTTACACCAATCACCATATTTTGAAGTTAGTATTTTAGCCCACAATTCTCCTTGGTTGTGGAAAAGGCTTCATTTCCACTTCCCGAGAAGAGTATAATTAAACTTCCTAAGATCCCTAACTCCAATTCCTCCTTTCTCCTTTGGTAGACATACCGACTCCCATTTCACCTATGCTATCTTCTTATGCTCTACCCCTCCACCCCACAGAAACCACCTCTGCAACCACACCAATTTATCCAAAATGCTTTTTGGAACCCTGAAAAAGGAAAACAAATATATAGGAATAGAGTTCAGGACAGCCTTTATGAGTGTTACCCTTCCCCCAAAAGTAGTAGTTTTTGTTTCCATTTCGCCAATTTCCTCTCACATTTGTTAACAATAGGATCCCACAGCTCAGAACCCTTTGGGTTTGCCCCAATCGGAATACCCACGTATAGAAAAGGTATGTCCAATAGCTCACAATTTAGGTAGCTGGCAGCAGCACCTTCCAACTCTTCGACATCCCAATTGTCCCAAATCTACTCTTTGAGAAGTTAATTTTGAGGCCTGAGGCTAATTCAAAGCTTCTCAAGATCACATTGATGACTTTCACATTTTCCATGGATGCTTTCCCAAGGAAAAGTGTGTCATTTGCATACTGCAGTATGCTGACTTTGACTTCGTTTCTGCCCACGCTAAAACTTTGAAACAGGTTTTTATCCATTGCTTCTCTCACCAGTCCATTTAGTCCTTCCACAACAATGTTAAACAAGAACGGAGCTAGAGGGCCTCCTTGTCTTAGGCCTCTTTGGGGAATGAACTCAGATGTAAGACTACCGTTAACCAATATGGATATAGAAGCAGACTTTAGACAACCTTCAATCCAAGATACCCATTTTCCGCAAAAACCCATCCTCTTCAACATATATAATAAAGACTTCCAAGATACTGAATCATAAGCCTTTTCGTAATCTACTTTGAAGACCAGACACGGTTTGTTCTATGTCTTTGCTTCATGGATCACTTCATTTGCAATGAGAGTGCTGTGTAGCAAGTGCCTACCCTCTATGAATGCTGATTGTGTCTCATCTATAAATAGTGGCATCACTCCCTTCAACCTCCTTGCTAACACTTTGGCCACCATTTTGTCTATGCAACCTATAAGAGAAATAGGTCTGTATTCATGTAGGTTCTGCGGGTCCTTGACGTTAGGGACAAGGGTTATGAAGGATGCGTTACACCCCTTCGAGAAAGATTCATGAGCATAGAACTCGTCCATGAATCGAAGCACGTCAATCTTGATAACTTCCCAGAATTCCTTAATGAATATGAAATTTAGGCCATCTGGGCCAGGAGTCTTATCACTCCCGCACTCCCAGACTGCGTCCTTAATTTCTTTTTCAGTGAATGACCCTAACAATCTGACGTTATGTTGCTATCCAATTTCTTTAAATCTGACCCCGTTTAGTTTGGGTCTCACCCACTCAACCTCCTGAAATCTAATCTGTTCTTGAAAAATAGGTATGTCTCCTCCTTCACCCTTTCAGGTTCATCAATCCATACATCATTTACAGCCACTCCTCTCAAGGTGCTGGATCTGCATTTTGAGTTTGCAAATATGTGAAAAAACTTGGAATTAATGTCTTCCTCTTTGCAAAAATATATATATATATATATATATATATATTTATATTATAATGGCGTTGCTAATGTAATGACTGAATGACTTATACACGGCTGAAAACCTTGGAGATTGTTGAGAATCTGGAATTCAACGTATAATGATGTGAGAGGATATGATATCTGATTTAGAGGAAACTGAATATTCTCTAATTATGTGTACTCAATACTACCTGTCTATATAAAGAAGTATCTGCTGTGTACTCTGACATACGGTTTCAGTCTATTATCTCTCTATATTTTTTCTCATTTTATAGAGATGAAACACATATTGGTTTTTATCTAAACATTTAAAAAGTAAAAAAAAAAATGTATATCTAGGAATCAATGTTAGGAAGTCATACATTGCCTGTCTCAGTTCTTGGGATGCAATTTATATATCTGTCGGACAACTTCACTTAATGCCAATTGGTTTTAAATTGAAATCTAACAATCAAATGAAAGGGAGCTTTTTTAAGCTCCTTTTTTTCTTTTGTCTAAAAGTAAGCTCCTTATTTCTTTTAGAGCTTGTGTGAATAAGTTAGGCCAAACTTTATGTTGATATTTTCTTTAACTTGCATGGATGTCTATATTCTGTCAGTTAGATTGAGTAATTGTTTTTGGAAAAATTAGAAAAGAAAAAGAAGAATCATTGGTAAAGATATTTGTAGTTTAAGAACAATTAACCATTCATCTAGAGGTGTTCAAGGTTTGGCTCGTTCTAATAATGTTTCAGATTTTTACAATTCAGAGAGAGAGAGAGATTGAGAAACAGATTGTTATTCAACCTAACTGAAAATAGTTACAGGAAGAGTTTATATAGTTGACAGCGCTCCTAACAGACAACTAACTACAGTTAACAAACTAACAAACCTAACTGTAGTAAGTAAAAATACTTGAGGTACAGGATACACTTATACACCCCTCCCCCCCCCCCCAATGTCTTTCAACCACTTTGAACTTGGATCTGTACAAAAAAAAAAGTGGCAGGAGATAAAGCCTTTGTCAAAATATCTGCCAGTTGATCAACAGCATGCACATGCACCACATTGATCTGCTTGGTAAGGACCTTTTCTCTGACAAAGAATAGATCCTACTCCATGTGCTTCATTTTGGAGTGAAGAACAGGATTATGAGCCAAGGAGACAGTATTGGTATTGTCACAAAGAATGACAGGAGTGGTGTTAGGAACTTGAAGTTCAGAAAGAAGGGACTGAATCCAAGTGACCTTAGCTGTACTAGAGTGGGCAACCATTGACTGTTTCTTGGACCACCAAGAGGTCAAATTAGGTCCTAGAAAAATAGGAGCTCTAGATGTAGACCTCCTATCTGTTAGATTTCAACTTAAAACCAATTGGCACTAAGTGAAGTTGTCCAACAGATATATAAGCTGCACTCCAAGAATTGAGGCAGGCGATGTGGGACTTCCTAACAAACCCCCTTCCACAGATGCCTGCCAATACAGGCAAACCTACTAGACTAGGCAAGAACTAAGATGGGCTATAGGCTCTGATACCATGCTAGATTTTAACTTAAAACCAATTGACATTAAGTGAAGTTGCCCAACAGATATATAAGTTGCACCCCAAGAACTGAGGCAGGCGATGTGGGACTTCTTAACACTATCATCAGGATCAGATGCCCAATCTGCATCGCAATAAGCATGAAGAGGAAAGGGTTGCTGCAGGGAAGCAGTCTGGAAATGCAACCCTAAAGAAACTGTACCCTTCAGGTACCTCAGAATTCTCTTCACAGCCAGCCAATGTTGGTCAGAGGGCTTAGCCATAAACTGACAAACTTTATTGACAGAAAAACTATTCTCTGGCCGAGTGATGGTAGCATACTGCAAGGCAACAACAATAGATCTGTAAAGAGTTGGATCAGAAGAATCCTCAAAACCAAACTTTGTGAGTTTACATCCTCCAACCATAGGAGACAATATAGGATTAGACTCATCCATGTTGGTCTTGGTCAAGATATCACGAATATACTTGGACTGAGTTAGAATAAGAGAACCATCTTGCTGCCTTTGAACTTCTATTCCCAAGAAATAGTCCAATTCATCAAGATTCTTTAGAGAGAAAACAGAATTCATTTGAGAAACCAAAGAATGAATTAACTTGCTGTTATTGCCAGTGACGATAATATCATCCACATATACTAAAATATGCGACTGAAGTGGAATCAGAAAACACAAAAAGGGATGGATCACATTGACTAGAAGAGAATCCAAAACTGAGAAGAGTGGCTTTCAGCTTGTCAAACCAGGCCCTAGGAGCTTGCTTCAGGCCATAAATTGCCCTGTGAAGTCTGCAAACTTGTTGCTTGTTGGAAGACACAAAACCAGGGGGTTGAGTCATGTAAACCTCTTCCTCAAGAACACCATTGAGGAAGGGATTATTAAAATCCAGATGCTGAAGAGGCCAGTTGTGTGAGACAGCAAGAGAGAGAATAAGTCTGATTGTGACAAGTTTGATTATGGGGGAAAAGGTCTCCTTATAATCAAACCCCAATTGCTGATGGAAGCCTTTGGCAACAAGCCTGACTTTGTACTTATTAACAGACCCATCTGGATTTTCCTTGACCCTAAAGACCCATTTGCACCCAATTGCTGTTCTGGAAGCAGGAAGATCAACCAAGGTCCAAGTGTCATTTCTCATGAGTGCATCATACTCAGATTGCATAGCTGAGAGCCAAGAGGGATCAGTTAATGCAGCTTTGGTTGACTTAGGTTCAAGGTGAGCCAGCAGGAGAGTAGGATTAATTCTGGGCTTAGTAATACCAGATTTGGCTCGAGTACACGTAGGATGTGTATTATCAGGTCTGATAGTAGGATGAGGTTGTTTGTGTGGGAAGAGGGAGGATTTTGCTGAGCAGGGAAGGCTGTATTGGTAACTGGTAAAGGCTGGGTATGGGAAATATGTGGTAAAGGAGGTTGGTGGTCACTGGAAGAAGAGGAATTCGTAGTGGCAACAAATGATGATGTATTGGTGGGATGAACAGATACTTCATAAAACAGTGAGGGTAGATGCAATATCAGGGACTTCAGAGGTTAACAAAGCTGGTTCAGGGAGAAGTGAAGGATAGTGTTGAGACTTTGGCAAGTGCACCAAATCGCTCTTAAGTAGTAAACCTCGGAAGTCCGAGTATCGTTTCCACAGGGATTTTATTGCACTTTATCAAATACTTCTCAATTTGTAAGTAAGAGTAAAATAATAAAAACAGGAATAGGTGTAGAAATAGGTTGCTATTACCAAATCAAATAGATTAAAAGGAGAGACAATTAATAAAAATGCCAAGACCGGACAAACCCAATTGGCCTACGATGCATGTAAATATGATATTCATTACCAATGTACTGGTATTAGTTCTACCCACATCTGTTGATTTTACTTGTCCCTGATGCCTCACGTTGACAAGCCTATTTTAACTACCTATCTCCCAAATGCCTTTGCGAAGATTTGATAATTAAAATGCATTAAGGTTAAGTTCTAGATGTTGCTAAATGCATGAGCAGTGAGTTATCATTCTATGCCTAGCAATGCTAACCCAAGGATTCTTTTCTTAAGATGTTCTATTAGGTGTTACCCTTTCCCAAGTGTATAACCCCTAAAACTAATGCATGCATTAAATCTTAAATCCTTATTAGGAAATACCCTCTCTCGAGCGAATACAACCCAAAAGAAATTTAAGAACAAATGCAAGATAACAAGAAAAGAATTAGAACAGAAAAACCTGGAATAAATTCCCGATAATTCTTGAAGCACACCGTACATCGTTGGCTTTTTAGGCCTGTCAGGCCCTAGCTAGGGGATTAGCCACTCATGGCCATTGAGGGCTGGGGTGAAAGAAAGAATAGGGATAATAAAAACAAAGAATATAAAGAAAGAAGGGAGAGTGCTGAGAACAGTGCTTTGAGTCGAGATGTGTTGATTCCTTGGGACTGACTCTCTATTTATAGTTGCTGAAGTGGGCTTTGGGCCTTCATAGTCGCGCTCAGCGCGACACCTCACGCTTAGCGCGTTCGGATCGCGCGCTCAGCGCGCCTTGCAGGCTTAGCCTGTGCTTCTGTTGGATCGTGCGCTTAGCGCGTGGCTGGGCTTAGCGCGCGTAACGGTTTCTGCTTCTTCGAGCTTAACGCCTCGCTTAGCGCCTGCCTTCTTTGCTCGCTTAGCTCTTGACGCGCGCTTAGCGCGAGTGTTGGGCTGGGCCTGCTTCAGAACTCTTTCTTTCTCTTTATTTCTGTTGCCTTTTTGCTTAATGTAACCTCATTTTTCGTATCTGCAACCAGAAATTCAACTTAATTAATTTCTCAACTTTTAATTATAAATAACTGCTAAATAATTAATTCTTGGCCAAAATTTGACTAATTAACCACTATTAATTCACAATTATTTAGCAGTTATCAGATAGGGAAAAACTCTTTCATTAAAGGTAACATCTTTAGAGATGTATAACCTGCCATCAGCAGCAAGGCACTTGTAACCTTTGTGTGAATTAGAATAGCTCAAGAATACACATTCTTGAGTTCTGAACTGTAACTTATGTTTGTTATAAGACCTCAACAAAGGGAAGCAAGAGCAGCCAAACACCTTGAGAAAGAAATAGTCAGCTTGCTTGTTGAGCAATTTCTGATATGGAATCTCATTGCCAATAACAGAGGAGGGCAATCTGTTTATAAGATACAGACTAGAGACAAAGGCATGATCCCAGTCATGAAGAGGCAGTTTTGCTTGAGACAAAAGAGTGAGACCCAACTCCACAACATGTCTGTGTTTGTGTTCCACTACCCCATTTTGGTGATGGGTATGAAGACATATAAGTCTGTGCTGAATACCATGATCAGTTAAGAACTTAGTGAAAGGTCTGAACTCCCCTCCCCAATCAGACTGTACAGCTTTAATAGAGGAGTTACAATAATTTGAAACCATAGTTTTAAATAGTTTAAAGAGCTCTAAAGCATCAAATTTGTTTTTGAGTAAGTACATCCAAGTGAACCTGGTGTTAGCATCAACAAAGGAAATATAATATCTAAAACCAGAAGGTGATGCACAATGAGAAGGGCCCCACAGATCAGTGTAAACATGGTCAAAATATTTATCATAGACAGTAAGGCAAGAAGAAGCAAGAAGTCGATGTGACTTTCCAAGACAACAGTGATTGCAAAAATATGTTGAGTCTTTATTAACATTTGGAATATTACAAAGTTTGAGTACAATTTTCATAGTGGCAGCACTAGGGTGACCAAGCCTAGAGTGCCAAATGGAAAAGGAATTGGAATTACAAGTGGCTGTATTTCCAACACCATAAACTACAACAGCTTTATTAGAAGAAAAAGACTGAAAATCAGATTTACTAGAGACAGTATTAACAAGAAGACTTTATACAACACTGGTGAGAAACTCAAAATCATTTGTAGGAAGCTTGTACTTTGGCACAGACGAAAGGAGTTGAAGGAACTAATAGAGACCTTCACCCCCTTTTAGAAGAACATGTTTATAATCCTGTGATTTAACAAGACAGAAAGATGAGTGAAACTCAAAGAAGACATTATTATCTTTATAAAACTGACTGACACAAATGAGATTCTTAGTAATAGAAGGAACAAACAATCTAAGGACAAGAGAGAATCTACAATTAAGAGGAGAAGAAAAAGAGGAAACACTTGAAGAATTAATATTGAGACCTTGACCATTGCCAATAGTGATCTGATCAAGACCCTCAAAAGGTGTCACTTGCTGTATATTTTGTGACATATTTGTCACATGGTGAGAAACACCTGAATCAGAGTACCAACTCTGCCCTTGAGTTGGAGTGTGAGAGGAACTAGCTAGATAAACTTGAGGATGTTTAGAAGTTGGTTGAGTGATCTGAGGTGGTTGAATGTACGCATATTGAGGCTGTACAGTAGCTTGAGAATGAGCAGGTTGAGTGTATACATACTGCACAGACTGAGCATATTGAACTTACACAGGAGCAGGTTGCACAACATTAGGAGAAGTATGTGTAGAAGTAGGAGCAAGATAAGCTGGTGGTGGAAGGGTAGGAACGTAATTTTCCTCCAATCTATGATAACAATACGAAGCTCCATGTCCAAACTTCTCACAATTTAGGGTAGAATAATTGATATATTAAATTATGCTGAGAATACAAGTCATATATACAAGGCTAGAAAGCTATTTTAGGAAGTATTTTTTTTTTGGAAGGCAAATTATATATATATATATTAATATAGTCAGAAAACAGTACAAGGGGTACTGGATAAAGATGATACAAAGCACCTCTAGTGCTGCCCTCCAAAAAACCAAGCTAACCCAACTAAAAAGGCTATCCCACACAGATTAACCAAAGGATTCCGAGATATTGGAAGACCAGTGGTTAAAACTAGTGTTAAAGCCTTTTTCTGTAGCTTTTAACCAAGACCAAGCTAAGAAAAAAGCATCTTCCATGACTTTAGATGAATCAAATGGTTTGTCTTGGAAAATGAGGAGATTCCTATGCTGCCATATGGTACTGGTCAAAGCAACCCACCATCCACACCATGAACTATGGTTTATGTGTGCTCCAAATCCATCACAGAATTGGAGAAAATGATCCACTGGAGAAGCTGGAAGATGTCCCTTAACCTGTACCCATCTCATAGACTCCCACCACAGACCTACTATCCTCTTACAGTTAAAAAATAGATGGCCCACCTCCTCTTGCTCTAGGCCACAGAAAGGACAGACAGTGTCCTGGATGATCACATTTCTTCTTATGAGATTAGCTCTAGTAGGGAGCCTATCTTTAAGAAGCCTCCAAGTGAAAACTGCAGCTTTTGGGGGAATTTTCAATTTCCCGAGTAATGTTGAGGTTCTCACATCAGAGGCTGGATTAGAGGGGGTTATCAATAATTTGTAGGCTGACTTTGTGGAATAAACACCACTAGGATCAGCTTTCCAAATCATGATGTCCTTAACATGCCTCTGAATATGTATAGAACTGATTTCTTCCATAAAATTGACAGCTAGATCACTTTCATGATCAAACAGATTTCTCCTCCATTTCAAGTCCCACCTCCAGTTATCTTGAGAGAAATTTCCCATCATTGAAATGAGATCAGATTGCTGTCTATTAATGAGAAACAGCTGATTGTATTTCTGTTGAAGATTAGGTCCCCTAACCACTTATCTTTCCAGAAGCTGACTTTATCCCCACACCCAACCTTCCAGCTCATGTATTGGTGAAAAATGCTTTGATCAGTCTGGTGATAAAGCTTCCTTAGATCCCTCCACCAGTATGAATGCCCCCCTTGGACACGAACAGACTGAAAATCTGGCCAACCTCCATACTTAGAATTGATAATCCTAGCCCAAGGTTGTTGTTGATCAGAAGCTAAGGCCCATATCCACTTTCCCAGCAAAGCTATATTAAATTTAGAGATATCTTTAATCCCTAGACCCTCCTCAGACTTGGGCAGGCAAACAGTCTCCCATTTTACCCAAGGAATTTTCCTATGTTCTTGGTCCCCCCCCATAGAAAATTCCTTTGCAAGGCTACCAGTCTATTTACTATCCTTTGAGGAATCTTGAAGAAGGATAATAAATATATTGGTACAACATTGAGAACAGAATTGATTAGAGTTATCTTCCCTCCCATTGATATGTTTTTCTGAGCCCACTTAGATAGTTTAGACTCACATTTTTTGATTAAAGGCTCCCACACAACACTGCTTGAAGGTTTAGCCCCAATAGGAATGCCCAAGTAGCTGAAAGGGGTTTCCAATTGTCTACAATTCAGGGTTTGTGCTGCTTCATTGGTCCATGTAACAACACCCCCTATAACTTCAAACTGACTCTTAGCATAGTTAATCTTCAAGCCCGAGACCATTTCATAACCTCTGAGCAGGGCCTTCAATACCAAGACATTGTCCCATGTAGCCTTACCTACAAAAACAGTATCATCTGCATACTGCAGAATATTTGTGGGTTCTTTTTTCATTCCAACCCTGTAACTACTATATAAATTCTTTCGGACTGCTTCCCTCATTAGGCCTGTGATGCCTTCTCCAACTATGTTAAAAAGCAAAGGGGCTAGGGGGTCCCCTTGCCTCAAGCCTCTAGATGGGGTAAACTCCTTTGTAGGGCTGCCATTAACAAGGATAGATATGGTTGCTGAATGGAGACAAGCTGAGATCCAGTTTCTCCATTTAAGACAAAAGCCCTATCTATGCAGCATATAGTCCAAGAAAGACCATGAAACTGTGTCATAAGCCTTTTCAAAGTCCACCTTGAAAATCATGGCTGGTTTTTTACTCCTACAAGCTTCCTCAACCACCTCATTAAGTATCAAAGTACCACGAAGTATATGTCTGTCTTTAATGAAAGCTGTTTGTCTCTCATCAATTAAGACAGGTATGACATGTCTCAATCTGTTTGCTAGTAGCTTAGCTATCACTTTGTACATGCAGCCTATCAAAGATATTGGTCTATAATCATTGAGGGACTGAGGGTGGTTTACTTTAGGGATTAGAGCCAAGAAAGAAGCATTGCTGCCTCTAGGGAAGCTTCCATTGACATGGAACTCATCCACAAATCTTCTGAACTCAGGTTTCAACACTCCCCAGAATTCCTTAATAAAATTGAAGTTAAAACCGTCCGGCCCAGGGCATTTGTCTCCACCACAGCTCCACACAGCTTCTTTGAGCTCATGGTCTGAGAAAGGTGAAATCAAATCCTCCCTCTGCCTTTGATTAAGAGAGGGGAAATGAACTCCATCAAGGGTAGGCCTGAAGAAGTTCTGCTCAGAAAATCTCTTGAGAAAAAAGTTCACAGCTTCTCTCTTCACCTCCTCTGGTTGCTGGACCCACACTCCATCTATGCGAATTCCTTGGAGAGCATTATAATTTCTCCTGAAATTGATTACCTTGTGGAAAAAAGCTGAGTTGCTGTCACCTTCTTGTAACCACTTTGCTCTAGATTTCTGCCTCAATAGAGATTCATAGGCATTAGAAGCATCCCATAGCTCTTGTTGAAGGGATTTCCTAACCTTGATCTCATCCTCAGACAAAATTCTGGTAGAGGCTATGTCTTCCACATCAGTTAGCTTCTGTTGAATTTCCTGGATCCCCTTAATACTTATGTTCCCATACTCCTGACTCCATTGCTTTATTGCTATTTTAGGAAGTATAATAATAGCACCTAGATAACTAGATCCCTATGATTCAGGGATATTCCCATCATACACTATAATTGTAATCTGCTAAATAAGGAAACAATACAACTAATAAAACACAGATTCTGACAGAAATAATACAGCTAATAAAGCAGATTCTAACAAAACTTATATCAAATTTGACACTGCACATCAGTAAAGCGACCACCACCACGACCTCCACCACCACAATTAGGATTCCGGCCAGAACCCCGACCACCGCGACCATTGAAAAAACGATTTCCAGCGTAATCATTGGATGAGTTATCCTCCGATGTGGACTGGGTGGTCAGATTAACTTGACCCTAAGAATTAGGGTTCAAAAATTGCGCAGAATCGGAAACAACATCACCTTCATGAGACAAACTTCCAGAACAACCTTGAGAAAGAGTAATGGAGCCTAAGCTTTGAGTTTGGTTGATAGAACCTAAAGCACGCTTGCGAGAATGATCAATATGCACCTCTCACGCAAGCAACAAAGTTTCAACTTCATCAACAGAGAACAAATCAAATCTGCTGGTTATAAGCTAAATATCGGGGAGTCCATCAAGAATCAGATTAAGATGCTCAGAATTGGATACAAATTCACCAATGGAAGTGAGCGCATTGTCTAGAGTTTGCACATGGAGAAGATAATCAGAAATGGAGCGATTATCAAGAGAGAGATTTTGAAGCTCATTGTGAACTTGATGAATCTTCACCCGAGTGAGACTGAAAATGTGACTGGATGTGATCCCATAACTGCCATGACGATCGACAACCAACAATGCAAGGAATAATTTCACCAGAAATAATGGATTGCAACCATGCAAGAAGAAACTGATCCTGTTCGTACCAAACACGATACTCACTGGTGACTTTATCTGAATTGTGATCTTCAACTGAAGCATATTTAGGAGGAATTTAAGGATTAATGATGTAGCCTTCAAGATGATGACTGTGAATGACAGGTTCCACCTGTTGAATCCAAAGAAGATAGTTCTTCGCATGCAACTTTTGAGAAATTGATTGTGTGAATGTTTTGGAAGAGCTCGCCGATGACGATGGCGATGGTGGGGAGGAAGGAGGAGTCGATGCGGAAACCATGAAATAAAAGCTTGGTTCACTTGTACTAACCTTATGATTATAATATATATTAATTTTGTTGATAAAAAAAATGAAAAAAAGGCTTGGTTTCGACCTAAGCTTTGTATACCATTTTGCAATTCAGAGAAAGTGAGAGAGATTAAGAAACAGATTGTTATTCAACCTAACTGAAAACAGTTACAGGAAAAGTTTATATAGTTGACAGTGAGAACTGTCAACTATCCTAACTGACAACTAATTATAGTTAACAAACTATTGAATAAATTGAGAGAGAGAGAAGGAAGAGAAAACTTGTTGAACAGAAAGACTGATTTTACTGATTATCAAAGTTAACTATAGAAGGTTACAAAAGAGGTATATATAGACCTCTGTTCTGTTATTGTAACAGATTGTAACTAACAGAATTGTAACTAACAGAATCTAACCAACTCTAAGATAGGTACTGTTAGCAAAAGCTAACAGCCCTTACAATTAGTTTACAAAACTATTTTCACAGTTGACTGACAGCATATCTCAATGATGTTCTCAAAATGTGGTATCCAGCAATTGATTCAATTAATTATTTTGGTTGTTAATTGTTGCTAAATTGGAAATCATATCTCAATGAATTTCTTTTTTGTATTAATCCCTAAATTTCCAATCATATAGGTGAAATAAGCTGACTTTGAATTCCTTGTTTGTGATTGAATCCAAAATGTGATTTTCACATTTAATGCTTCTTCCTTTGGCTCTACTCAGCATGCTGTGTTCCCCGTCTGCATTCTAACTAGTGACACTGTGAACCTAACACGAACTTTGTTGCACTTTTGTCTTTTTCTACCATTGAGGTTTCAGGTATAAACTATGGAAACCAGATCTTAGAAGTGAAATGGAAAAAAAGATGGATGACGTCAAGAAAGGAGATAAAAGCAAAGCCGAAGTTTTGGTAACTATCTTGCAGAAGATGGAAGCTTGTTTCCTAGAAGTAAGCAATTATTAAGTTTTAAAAAGAAAAACACTAGATGAGTTTTAATTCTTAATTTATAAAAATTCTTCAATGCTCTCATGTCTTGCTGAGAAAAGAGTTGCACAAGTTTTGTAAATAAAAAGAACTGGACAGCACTCGAGTCTTATTTATTTATAATAGTAACTATTTAATTCTCATGTAAATTAAGTTGTGCTTTCTAATCATAAAGTTTGAAGTTGAACAGATTTAGAAATTGCTACTGCACTCTTCAATCTCCCATTGCTACTGCACACTTATTCAATCATTGCAGCAGAATCCAACCTATTTGGTGGGAATCCATGTCATGGCTGAATATTCAAGGTGCCTTCCCGCAAACTCCACAGCAACATTTCATTCAACACTCATGTGTTTTGTCCGAAGGCATAAGGATCAAAAGATGGCAGTTATGGTGGCTGGCCTTAACTTGGACTATATGGCAGCTTAGAAATAAAATATTGTTCTCAAATGAAAGTTTTAATGGCAACAAACCGTTTGAAGATGCAATTTTCCTACTTTGGACGTGGCTAAGGGGCTTTGAGAAAGATTTCACAATACACTTTAATCAATGGTCAAGTAACATTAGATATGGTTTCCTTTATCAGTAGAGGACAAAACAAATACAATAGCAGTAGGGGTAGTTTCTAAATTGTAGCCATAGTTTGGTTCCTTCTCAGACTATGTTCAGTCTGTTTTCAGGCACCATTCGTATGAGCTTTCCTATTTCTGTACTTTAGTACCTCTGGTACTCATTTATATATATATATATATATATATATATATATTACTTTTGCTGATAAAAAAAAATCTCCCATTTCTCTCTAATGAGTGTGCAGAGACCCCATTACTGCACTCTTCAATCACCCACTTTCTCTCTCCCTCCTCTGAATTTGTTTGAGTGTCATCCACCCAGCAGAATGAACTCAATTTTATATTCAAGTGTATTTTTTTTGGTGTTAAAGAGGGGACACAGCCCCAAAAAGACAGAACCAGCTACAGATCAAACAAGGGACCAAGACCCCCACTGCATCTTCTAACAAAAAAAGAGAGAACTTTGGTGGGGGAGATGGCAACTTGTGCCAAACCCAGGGGAAGAGTATGCCCCAATTAGCAAGATCATCTGCAACAATGTTGGCTTCCCTTATAAATGTTAACCAGTTGTACCATCTAGTCTCTAGACAGCCACTTCCAAACTGAGTGCACAAAGCTCCAAAAAGGATGGTTTCTGTCAGTTAAGATTAACACAAGGTGAACAGCAATTTTTGAATCACACTCAATGATCAGATACCGAAACCCCTTATCCCATGCAACCTGCAGGGCTGAAAGGATGCCCCAAAATTCAGCTGTGAGAGCATGCCCAAGTTCCTAACAAACCCATAAATCCAGTTACCAAACTCATCCCAGAACACACCAGCACAAGCAGCCATCTTAATATTTTCAATGATAGATCTGTCCACATTACATTTAGTCCACAGTGGAGGTGGAGGAGTCCAGGAAATATGAACAGTATAGTAGAAATTCTGTGAACTCTGACTGCTAGGGAGGCCCAGAAGAGCCGTATGTGTCAGATACATCTGCATGAATATTCCTAATCAGAGTAGAGATGTCCAAAGGAGCATTCTGGAAAACAAAAGAGTTCCTCATTTTCCGAATACTCCACACCCCATTAGCAAAAATCGAGGACCATATAGCTCCCCCAGACAAAAAGTGAATGTGTTTGGCGTTAAAAGAAATCCACTCTCAATGTTAGAAATTTCAAAGGATTGGCCATTGACATCTGCTCCAGTATTACAAAGAGGGCATTCATCACTTGCCGCCACTTCCAGATGTCAAAGGAAGGACTTAGAAGTCTCTGAAGGTTCAGTCCCATAAAATTTCCAAATATATCTCCAATCGAAGGACTTAGAAGTCCAGGTTGCAGTGGATGTAAGTAACTGATAGGCTGTTTTAGTGGAGAACCCTCCGTTAGAAGCTAGACTCCAAATAAACCTATCATCCTCCAATCCGGGGTTAGCCAGAAGAGTTGCAAAAACTTCCAGCAGGACATCTTACAAAGATAATTAATGCCAAAACAATTTGCAAGAGAACAATTAAGATACTACTACTTCCTAAGATGCGTTGAACTGAGCTATACCAAGTACCTAGGCTACCTGAAAAAGTAAACATTTAAGAAACTTTTATCTCCTAAAATATTCCTATTCCAACAGTTGTTTTGGGTCCTTGGATGGGCTACTCCGGAATGGGACCTATCTAATAATTTCCAAATAGTTTAGGGACTAATAGATTAATTTAACCTTTCATAAACTTTTTCTTGCCTCAAGATATATTTCTTGTCATCTTGTGAATTTCTCAACTCCTTCTATATCCTTCCGTATATTGTTATTAGATGTTTTCTTTACTTGCAATGCTGTTAAAAGGCAACGCCATGGCCGTCATGACGGATTTTTTTGCCAGGTTTCAATGGCATGCTTATGTTATATGGCGGAATTTTGACCTTCCACCATCAGCCACGGATAATACTGTATACTGGAAATTTTGTTATATAAATCTTATTCCTCTTTACAAGCAGCAATAAGGTCAATGAAAAGTAAATAGACAAGTGAGGTGCCTTTGTTCAGGGAACACAACTTATGATCTCACTCATTTTATTCGCGTATTTGTGATGTTATTTTTTTTTGTCTAGTGACCCCACCGGAAACAAACATGGTGGCTGGTCGACTAGCCTTTTATCCTCGTCCATTGATAATAAGAACAGCTTGGTGCCTTGAGTTTGAAGCTAAAACTGTAGGAAGTATCATGGTGGGTTGAGTATAATAATTGTGTAATCACTAATCAGTAAGTAAATGTGAATGGGATCATTGTCACTGATGAAATATTTCTGTTCAGTCAATAAGTTATTAATTGTGCATCTGATTCTTTCTGAACTCTAAGAATTCCCCTAGATGACATTTTGTAGAGCAGGATGTGCTCTATGCTCATATAAACTTCTTGGTTAGGGTAGTCCAACTGCCATGATGCTTGCAGCAACAAACTGGGCTTGTGGCTTTTCTCCACAAGTCATGGCCTTTCTGTAGAAGGGATCATGAGCAAAATTAGAATTTCCAATATATTGCCATCTTTTGCATTTATAACTATTTTTTTAGTAACGACATGCACACTAGAAGAAAATGATTGGTACTTAATTTAGTATTCCCATAAGTTGTTTCTCCATTCAATCTGCCTTTTGAATTGCATCAAGTTTATCGGACAAGTTTGTTATGGAGATTATGAACTTAAATGGTTGATAACTTGTAAATATATGCAGGCGAGATTGAATAAAGTGAAACTTTTAGAAGCCATGGCAATATTTTTTGAAAGGTAATTATCCCCCAACCTCCAGCCACAATGATTCCTTATGCAAAATGTTAGTAGATATCTTTAACCACTATTGCAGATCTACTAGATCTAGCAGTGATGAGCTGCATGCAACTGGAGAAGTTGTTCGACGATGTGGACTTTGTCAAGAATCAGACATGTTGCTAAGGAAAAATCGAGTATGTGTTTCAGGCAATTGTGGTTCCCTACCATGGGAATGATTACATTTAATAAACAAAGTTTGGATTTTTTGGTGACTTTTTTATTCTTTTCATGTGATTTATAGGTGGTCATGCTTTTGGGAATCAAATAAAATGGCTCAATTATGTGTGATTCCAATCCAAAACAGTAAAAACAGAATGAAATCAGTAACAGTAGTTTACAATGAATAGAAAAAGAAACTGTGAATGTATTAATACTGAAAATGATGAAATAGACCTAAACCAGAGCCCAGGGCTCCTCACTAGAGCATGAGCTCCTCAGAGAAAAATTCTCCGCCCAACTCTCTCCCAGTTCTCTCTCTACCTCCACCTATTAAGCTAGCCCTCCTTTTAAGCCTTTATATTAAGTGTTTATACTTGCTGAATTTCAGTGCCTTTGTGGATGAGGGCTTGCTTAATTATATTCTTGATATTGTCCTTTTCTTTTATGTAATTTATATTTTTTGGAAGGAATACAAGCAGAACCTTTCATTTGATTGATTTTTTATATTATCATTTACCAGGATGGCAATTTTATGGTTGGATGTATGGGTTACCCTCAGGTTGGTGTTTTTTTTTTCCAGTTACCTGCCAATTGCTTTATTATAAGTTACAACTTGAAGTTGCCAGTTGCCAATATGTTGATCTTACTGAGCTCTAGATACCATAACAGAAAACTTAAGAAGAGATATTTTGAGAGAAAAGGAAAAACTAGAGAAAGAGAAAATGAGTTTTTATTTACCAACTTTCTTTGAGTGTACACTTCTGTATATATAGACAGAACTCAACTGCCTAACTAACTTTTGACAGACTTAGTTAACACTAACTAGAGACTGCAGTTGAATAACTGCAGGTCTATACTACACTACTCTAATAGTAGATAATATTTCAAAAGAGAAAAGTAATTGTTTGATGAAATGTAGAAAAATTTGAAGTCAAGATGGCATAGTTCAATTAGTTTGCCTAACTGTTTGCTCTCTATTAGAGATAAACTAGAGGAACACTTTGGACATACTCTTAAGAAGGTCAAGAAGATTGAGGTTGACTTAAACAAATTGGAAGAGGAAACTACTGACAGACAGTTATCCCCCCAAGAAGTACTAAGAAGGAAGCAATTCCAGGAAGCACTATGGGTAGCAGCTCAATCACATGAATCTATACTGAGGCAGAAGGCGAGATCAAGGTGGATTAAAGAGGGTGATTGCAATTCACGGTACTTCAATTTGCTGATGAATGCAAACCGCAAACATAACTCGCTGCAGGGAATCATGGTTGATGGATCCTGGATTGATGAATCGGGAGAAGTCAAAGAGGTAGTACGACAGTTCTTCATGCAAAGATTTCAAGAATCTGACCAAGACAGACCCCGCTTGGATGGAATCCACTTTCAGACCATTGGTCATCCACAAAATGAGATGTTGGTAGGGCGCTTCCAGGAGGATGAAGTCAAACAAGCTGTATGGGATTGTGGAAGCGAGAAAAGTCCTGGCCCAGATGGACTAAACTTCAAGTTTATCAAGGAATTTTGGCATTTAATCAAACCTGATGTCCTCCGGTTTCTGGATGAATTCTATGTAAATGGAATTTTTCCAAGGGGCTGCAATGCATCTTTTTTAGCCTTAATTCCTAAGATGTCTGATCCACAATTCTGAATGACTATAGACCTATTTCACTAATAGGTAGTATGTTCAAGATAATGTCCAAGCTGCTGGCTAAGAGATTGAAGAAGGTGATGCCAATCATTATAGATGAGAGACAATCCGCATTCATAAGGGGCAGACATATGTTGTATAGTGTGATCATAGCAAATGAGGTGGTGGAGGAAGCTCAGAGGAGTAAAAAACCATGCCTGGTTTTCAAAGTAGACTATGAGAAGGCATACGATTCAGTATCGTGGGATTTCTTGATATACATGCTGAGAAGGATAGGCTTCTGCTCCAAATGGATACAATGGATTGAGGGCTGTTTAAGATCTGCGTCCATATCAGTATTGGTAAATGGAAGTCTCTCGGCTGAGTTCATCCCACAAAGAGGACTTAGACAGGGAGATCCATTAGCACCCTTTCTGTATAATATTGTGGCTGAAGGTTTGAATGGTCTGATGAGAGTAGCTATTGAGAAAAATCTGTTTAGAGGATTCCAGGTGGGTGTCAATAATGTGGAAATCAACATTCTACAATATGCGGATGACACAATATTTTTTGGTGAGGCGATAATGGAGAATGTCAATGCAATCAAAGTCATTTTGAGGAGCTTTGAACTCGCTGCAGGCCTCAAAATAAATTTTGCAAAAAGTTGTGTTGGTGCAATTCGAATGTCGGACTAGTGGAACCAACAGGCTGCAAACCACTTGAATTGTAGTTTGCTGTCCATTCCTTTCATTTATTTGGGTATACCAATAGGATCAAACCCAAGGCGGTGTCAGCTGTGAGATTCTATTATCAGCAAGTGTGAGAGAAAATTATCAAAGTGGAAGTAAAGACACATTTCTTTTGGGGGGAGAGTCACACTGATACAGTCGGTCTTAACATCTATTCCTATTTACTTCTTTTCATTTTTCAGGGTCCCTAACAAAGTGGTGGACAAGCTGGTAAGAATACAACGCATATTTTTATGGGGTGGTGGAGCTGATCAAAACAAGATTGCTTGGATCAAGTGGGAGACGGTGTGCCTTCCAAAGGAAGAAGAGGGACTGGGCATCAAAGATATCCGGAATTTCAATTGCGTTGCTGGGCAAATGGAAATTGAGTCTATTCCACCACAATGAAGATTTATGGGCAAGGGTATTGGAGTCAAAATATGGGGGTTGGCAGAGCTTGAATGAAGCATCTTGAGTTCCCAACGAGTCCATATGGTGGCGGGACTTAAAACAGTCTCTTAATCAACCGCAACATGAAAACACTTTTCAAAATGGAATATCGTGGAGGGTTGGGTGTGGTGATATGATAAAGTTTTGGAAAGATAATTGGATTACTGATGACATATCTCTACTAGCAAAGTATCCAAGACTATATCTTATTTCGCGACGGTAAAACCAGGTCATCCAACAGTTGGGAGCCCACACGGAATCAGGGTGGGAATGGAACTTTAGGTGGAGGAGACCACTATTTGATAGTGAGATTACCATTGTTGATAGTTTCCTAAATGATGTTGAAGGCAAGACAATCCATCCATACAGAAGGGATGATTAGGTATGGAAAGCAGACCCAAGTGGCATATACTCGACACAAAGTGCGTATAATTTGTTGAGGGGGGAAACCATAGAGGGCAGTGGTGACGGAGTTTTTGAGGAGCTATGGAAGATAAAGGTCCCAAAGAAAATTTCAGTGTTTGTTTGGAGATTAATTAGAGATAGACTGCTAACAAAGACAAATCTGAGAAGGCGATAGGTCGAGATTAATGATATGATGTGCCCATTCTACAGGACAATGGAGGAGGTTGCAGGCCACTTATTTTTCCACTGCAATAAAATCATTCATATTTGGTGGGAATCTTTGTCATGGGTTAATACCCTAGTGGCTTTCCCAGAAAATCCTAGGCTGCATTTCCTTAAACATGTACTTGGTCTGACTGATGGAATACGGGCTACTAGATGGAAGTGTTGGTGGTTGGCTTTGACTTGGACAATTTGGCAGAAGAGGAACAACATACTTTTTTCAAATGGCACCTTCAATGCCAACAACTTGTTGGATGATGCATTATTTCTGCTGTGGACATGGCTCAGAAATTTGGAGCCAGCTTTTGTAACCCATTATAATCAATGGTCCTCTAATCTTAGAGAATGCTTTGTCTAGGATATTATTATGACTATGGATTTCAAAACTATCATTTGTAGTCAGCTTCTGGTTCCTATTGAGACTGTCTTAAGTCTGATCTTGGAACCATTTACTTGGACGATCTCACCTATGTAATCTTTGTACCTCTGGTACTCGAATATATATAAAATTTATCTTTGTTGATAAAAAAAAAAAAACTAGATCTAAGACTATCACTTGAAAGATAATAATTTGAATATTGTTGTAATTCTATATTTCAAAGAGTGAATACAAGACTTATTTATAAGCTGCCAATGACCTAATTAAAGAAATAAATACAATGTAACAAAATTTTTACAGATCAAAATACAATGGAACAAAATTTGTACAAATCAAATTTGTACTAATTACAGAATAAAATTTGTGCTAATTATGGAATGTATCCCAACACTCCCCCTCAAGTTGGTGAATGTATATCTATCATTCCTAGTTTGCAAGTAAGGTCTTGAAGCTGCTCCGTGGGAAGTCCCTTGGTGAACATATTTGCCAACTGAAGCTTTGAAGGGATGTATTCGGTGGCTATAAGACCACTGTCCAATTTCTCCCTAATGAAATGTCGATCTATCTCTGTGCTTTGTTCGATCATGTTGAATTGGATTGTATGCAATGCTGATGACGGACTTATTATCACAAACCAGTCCTATAGGAGCTTCATATTTTATTTTGAGGTCAAGTATGATCTTCATCCATAACTCATAAACCCCTTGAGCCATAGCTCTGAATTTTGCTTCTTACTCCACCATGTTACTAAATTTCCACCGAAGAACATGCAGTATCTTGTGGTAGATCTCCTATCAACAATTGATACTGCAT
Source organism: Glycine max (assembly GCF_000004515.6). Taxonomy (NCBI): domain Eukaryota; kingdom Viridiplantae; phylum Streptophyta; class Magnoliopsida; order Fabales; family Fabaceae; genus Glycine; species Glycine max. The sequence goes on along the minus strand of NC_038242.2, from coordinate 12,683,646 downwards.
AGTCAGCATCAATATATACTTTCATGGATAAATTTTTCTCCTTTTTAAACAACAATCCCTTTCTTGGAGAAGACTTCAAGTACTGAATGATTTTATTTACTGCCTGCAAATGTCTCTATCTTGGGTCATGCATGAACTGACTAACCATGCTAACTGCATAGGCTATATCTGTTAGATTTCAACTTAAAACCAATTGACTCTAAGTGAAGTTGTCCAACAGATATATAAGTTGCACTCCAAAAACTGAGGCAGCCGATGTGGGACTTCCTAACAATATTAGGCCTGGTGTAAGTGTTAACTCCTTGGCAAGTATACCAATTTGTCCAAGTAGTAATTTAAAACGGTAAGACCGACTGTCGAGTCCATAGGGACTTTGACTGTACTCAGGGTTTATATATGTCCAATTTTAAGTAATTAATGAATTGAATCGAATATTTGTAACTTGATGATGCATAAATGTAAATTCGACATAAATTAAACTACAGAGCTAGCATGTGCAAGGGTGAGAAAACAAACACTCGGAGCAGTGAAGAGATAATTGATGCAAAATTATGGGCATGTTGGGTGCTCAATGTACCAGAACTACTCTTGATGCGATGTTAATGATTTTTCTCTATTCAATATTATTTCAGTTATTACCTACATCACTTGCATACTATAGCCATGATTCTTCACATAAAGAGCCTAAATTACCTAATTTCACTCCTAATCTCTTAAAAGATAAATAAGACAAATTGTATTTTGAACATAGATGCATAATTTAGGTTAAATAGCAACATTCTATCCCTAGAGACGGATTACCTAGATGTTCTTTCCCAGTTCTTAAGAAATAAACATTTGTCAATGCCTAAACTTTATAACACTACATGAGCATGGGTGATCAAGCCTTAAACACGATAATAAGCACAGAAAAAAGACAATAATATTGAAATAACATTAAATAGATAGTTAAAATCATTGCATTAAGAGTGTTTGGTTGTTGAGCTCCCAACAATGGAAGGTTTAGCCTCTCATTGTCATGAAAGACTTACAAATACAAAAAGGGGCAAAGGAAGTGAAAAAAAATGGAGGAAGATGGAGATTAAAGGAGATGGAATGCTCCAAATGAATGACTCTCTCTCCACTAGTCATGCCCTAGCTCCTTGCTACCTAATAGAATGAATGAAATGTGTTCCCTCCTTTTTTTTCTTAAAACACAGCTCAATCATGTTTTTTGACATTGACTGTGCGTGAAGTGAGATGGCGTGTTGAGCGCAGCGCAAAAAGCCCAACTGGCGTAAGTGACCACGCGCTAAGCGTGCTTGCATGTGACAGCTGGCTTCCTATGTGGCTTCTACAAAAAGTATATCACCAAAAAACACTATAAATTTACTATCTTTAGCATCTATTGGATAAAAACTCAGAAGACGTTAAATTCTTAATGTTTAAATACAAAAGAAACAATGAAAGAGGAAAATTTGTTAATTGCTATGTGATTTAAATACACAAATTACGTATAAACAACAATTATCAGTGGTATAAGTAGATAAGTTTTCCCCCAAGTCTTTGGTACTGTGTCTTCTCTACCTTTGGGCTTTCTTCATCATTTCCAATCCTATGATTTTGCTCTATGGGCGCTCCAGTGGTTTTACAGCCCAACTTGCCAGCTTCTTTAAGGAGATCAAGTATATATTTTCTCTGAGAAATGAATATACCCTGCCTAAAGTATGCAACCTCTATCCTAAGGAAGTTCTTTAGCTTCCCGAGATCCTTCATCTCAAATTAGGCAGCTAACCTCTCCCTCAAGGTTTGTTTTTCAAGCTCATCATCACCAACAATGATTATATCATTGACATAGACCAAGAGCAAAGTAAGTTTACCATCTTGGGAGTGTTTTATAAAGAGAGTATGGTCACCTTGGCTTTGCTTGTACCCTAAAGATACCATAGCTTGAGTGAACCTACCAAACCAAGCCTAAGGAGATTGCTTGAGATCATATAGGGCCTTCTTTAGTGTGCAAACTTTATTTCCTCCATTAGTGGCACCATATCCAGGTGGAATCCTCCATGTACACTTCTTCTTCCAAGCTTCCATGTAAGAAGACGTTTTTAACATCAAATCAATGCATCTCCCAACCAAAGTGCGCTGCTAAGGAGATGATGATCCTAACTGCATTCATTTTTGCCACTAGAGCGAATGTCTCCTCATAATCGATCTCATAGGTTTGGGTGTATCACTTTGCAACCAACCTCGCCTTATACTGGTCCAATGTGCCATCAGCCTGATATTTAACTGTATATATCCACCTACAGCCTATTGCCTTTTTGTCTTTCAGTCTCTCTACAATCTCCCAAGTCTCGTTCCTTTCCAATGCACCCATTTTTTCATTCATGGCTCGAACCCTGCTCTCATCATTTAAGGCTTCTTGTACTAATGTAGGAATTCTGATAGAATCAATAGCTGAAATAAAATTCTAGTGCTGTAGAGAAAGATTTTTAGTAGACACAAATTGGGATATAGGATATTTGACCCAAGATCTTTTTCCTTTTCTTAAGGCAATTGGAAAATTATCTAGGTTAGATTCACACGAGGCATCTAAGATGTCCTCAATAGTATAAGTTCTTACCTTCGGTTCGGATGATTGAAGGTGTTGTTGGACTAGGTCAAGTTTTTTTCTTCGCTAATACTGGTTCCCAAAGCGTCTGTCCTCCTTATGTTGAACTGGTGATGATGTTGGTTCAGGGTCTTTGTCATCCTCTGTAGGAATGGAATCCTGTAACAAGGGAAAATATGACTACTCTCCCCCTGAAGCGGAGGACTATTGAAGAAAAACTTTGTTTCATGAAAAGTGACATCCTTGTAAACATAGACACGACGACTTTGAGGGTGATAATATTTGTACCCCTTTTTGTTTGAGGCATAACCTATGAGACACATTTGATAGCCCAAGGATCTAACTTTCCCCGATAGGGATCATGAACATGAACAAAGACAGAACATTCAAAGACACGACTCTGAAGATTGGTCATAAGGGGAACAGACGGATAGAATGTGGTCATGAGTTGAATAAGACTAACACCATTTAAAACATGAGAGGTTAACCTATTTATCAAGTAAGTGGCGGTTAGAACCGCTTTCCCCCCAGTAAGACTTAGGAACAAATATTTGGAAGAGTAAAGCTCTTACAACCTCAAGAAGATGTCAATTTTTCCTTTCTGCAATCCCATTTTGTTGAGGGGTGTCCACACAAGTTAACTCATGAACAACACCATTATCTTTGAGGAAATTGGAAAGGTTTTGATTCACATACTCTCTCCCATTATCATAATGCAATCTTTTAATTGGGCTCCCTAATTGTGTTTGAATTATACGGTAAAAGTTTATAAACAATTGGAAAACTTTAGATTTGTCTTTCATGAGAAATATCAGGTAACCCAAGTGCAGTCATCAATAAAAGAAACAAATCACTTTGCACTAGAAATATTATTGATAGGTGCAAGTCCCCACACATCTGAATGAACAAGATCAAAAGGTTTGGCAAACTCAAACATCACAATGAAAAGACTCAACTGACATTTTTGTAAACAAAAAAAGGAAATAAAGACTTAAGGACACTAAATAGAGGATGACCTAGACACCTGTGCTGAAGCCATATTTGGGAGGATGACCAAGGTTTTGAACTTGTCTGATGATTGGAAGCGATGGCCTTCTATCTAGTGCACTCTTTATTGTCCTTATGTTGCAAGTAGTATAACCCGTCCTACTCTTTAGCAATTCCAATCGTCCTTCTCATGGCAAGATCCTGGAAAACACAATGGGAGTGAAAAAATGTCACAACACAGTTTAAGTCCAGGTGATTTTATGAATAGACAAAAGGTTATTAGATAATTTGGAAACATAGAGCACATTATTCAAATGAAGGGAAATTGAAGTTGAATGTTACCACAACCAGTAACGGGGGTATGAGAACCATTAGTGACAATGATGTATTGGTTGCCAGTTAAAAGGTGTAGGATGAAAAATAATAAGAGTGAGGTGTCATATGATCAATAGCACCAGAGTCTATAATTCAGATATTTTCAGTACCAGAAGCATTAAAGGATAGGAAGCTATAACTCTTACCAGTCATGGTTAGGGAACAAGAGCTAGATGTCTTATTGAGAGAGTCCATAAAGGCCCTGTAGACGTTCCAATTCTACTTTGCTGAGAGATGGGATCTCCTTTTCGGCCTATGGGATAGGTGTGTCTTCTACACCTTTGGAAGCATACGCTGTTTGATTAGCACACCTTTGTGTGGCACCTCTGAATCCTCCGATGCGCTCAAGTACCTTCTTCTTTCCATGAAGTTTAAAACATGTCTTCTTAGTATGACCTGGCTTCATACAATAGCTGCACCAGCGATCATCATGGTTAGCCTTTGCGAGAGACTTCCCAAATGAAGAGGATGAGCCTTTTGTGGGACCCTTACCAGTAGCTAAGGCTGAACCATCAACAGAACTGCCCCTTCCAACATTACTGGCCTCTGAGTTTCTTTTCCTCATACAGTGTAGAACACCTCTAAGAGAGAAGGAAGTTTTTCTTTTCCCAAAATCTGAACCCGAATCAGATCAAACTCAAAGTTCAGTCCAAAAAGAAATTTAAAGATTCTCATCCTTTCAATGAACTGTGTCAATGTGGTAGAATTAGTTGTGAACGTCATTTTCAAATCCTGGCATTGATCCAACTCGATCCATAAACCATTCAACGTCTTATAGTAATCTGTTACTGAAAGACCCCTTGCTTGGTATTGAAAACCTTGTTCTCTATCTCATAACATGCTGCAGTATCTTCTTCTTCACAGAATACATCTAACTAAGATTCTCCCAAATCTCCTTAGCAGTGGAGAAGAACATACAGTTTTGGCTGATTTCTTGAGTCATATAGAATGCCATAACCAGGTCATGATAAGAGAGTCTTCATCATCCCAGGCTTAATACTTAGGATCTGTTTGGGCTAGAGGTTCTCCTTCTATGTGGTTCAATTTCTTTCATCCCTTGAGAGTAGTACAAACCAACTGGGCCCACTGGAGGTAGTTGCTCCCATCAAGTCGATATGAGCCTTGCAATGCCTAAAGGTCATTGGGATTGAGAAGAGGGATTGTCTCGTCTGTAGACATAATGGGAAGAGGAAAAATCGCAGAAACAAGACAGAAAAAATGCAGAACGATCAGTTTCACGACGGCGGACGATGGCTGACAACAGTGTTGGACAGCAGCAGATGGCGACCAGTGGTATACTCAGAGACTGGACACTGAAATAGTATCAACTGCAGCAATGAAGGCTGCCCGAAATAGTATCTGAATATTATTGTAATTTTGTATTTCAAAGAGTGAATACAAGACTTATTTATAAGCTGCCAACGACCTAATTAAGGAAAGAAATACAATGGAACAAAATCTATACAAATCAAAATACAGTGGAACAAAATCTATACAAATCAAATCTGTACTAATTACAAAATAAAATCTATGCTAATTATGGAATGTATCACAACACTATCCTAAAAGCTAGTTCTAAGGGGAGGATTGCTCAAGTTCTATAAGGAATAATTTGGCTTTATTCCTAGCCAATGTGGGAGTGGGACATCTAAACACTCATTAAATTTTATTAGTTTTTAGTTAAGATACATATTCCTATGACTCTTCACATTGATGATAATATTTTGAATATAATTTCCTTCCTCATATCCTATTTAACTATACTTTTGAAGTAGGCATCATTAAAGAGAAAGTAGTTAAGTACTCAATCATATAGATAACCAATTTTTATCCTCTCTGAATTCAGTTTAATTGATTTATGAAAGTTGTGTGGTTTTCCTCCCTTGTTGCCCTGTCTCTATTTCTTAAGATCACGACTGACAGATGCTAATATAAATTTGACCTCTAAATGAACAGTGTAGGAATGCTGTTTGGCTTCCTGGATCAGTATCTGAAGCAGTTGTGACGACCAATACTTGCAATTTTTGTACTCCTGGTTTGTGACAATTTTATATTTATATAAGATACATTTGTAGCTTTGCACTGAAAATATACAAATCAGTGGCTTGCATACTAATGTGTGAGTTTGGCCTTTTTTTTCTCCTTAAATTTTGATAAAATAGTAAAGCATTAAATTTATAGAGTATGAGCACTTAAGTGGAAATAACTTCATTGTCTAGAACTACAATTTGCTCATCCACCTTACCAAAACTACATGTTATTAACTGTTTAGTGTTGAAATTATAGGCATTTAAGTGGGATAAGAGAAAATAGAGATTTTGAACAATATATTCCTTGAATATAATGATGTGAAGGAAGTGATACTGTGACAAATTGTGCAGTGCTTTGAAGAAAAATATTTTAGGAAATTAGTGTGATAATTTGTGATTTGTGCAGATTTGAGTGATTAGGAAAATCCCATGAATCAAGGGATCTTAGAGTAGAGTAGGGAGACACAACTATTTTGTTTCCTAAAATACTAAAATAGCATAGAACTCTTGTATATATCCCGTATGATTATTCAGTATTATTGCCATGAAATAAATTCATTCAGACCTAATTTTCGATATGGTATTAGATCTCCCTATCTAGATGGCTTTGTCTCCGCATCCTAAACCTTGAGATCGCAGGCAGGCTTCGTTCATTGCACCACCCTTCCATTGCTTCAGCCTCTCTGCCTTAATCACATTGGCTGATTAACATTTAATGGTGCAATTAAATATCTTGTCTCAAAAGTTAGATTTAAAAAGAATAAATAAATAAATTGAAGATTAAAAGTAATTAAATATTTAGCATTATTATATTTTATCCAGTCAGGCTGGGTTCAAAAAATTCCCAAACCCAATTACTTTGTGTTCATCCACTTCCAATCCGATTCAACCTGTCAACCCTGACCCAACCCGATAATTTTAGCTCAGCTAGGGGACGGGTCAACCCAACCATGATCACCCCTACGGTTTATGGTGTACTAATACTTTTTCCCGACAATTTATTTTATAATTTAATTGTAATTATTTTTAATATTTAGGATTCATGCAGATGAAAATCTATGGTATAGGAAATTGATTGAGAATTGGGACACAAGGGTGGCTCCAATTCCCAGTGGAATGTTGATAACTTTTCTTTCTTCCCTCATCTGTGATTTTAAAGCCATCCAAGTGTCCAACAATTTATAAACAGGCTACAAACTTTGAGTGGCCCTTGGATAAGTTATCTTTGTGATATGCTTATTACGTATGACCTATATACTCTTTTAGAAATGCATATTATTATGTAAATCAGTAAATGCCCAGGTTTGTTGTATCAAGTAAATATAGGAATTCGAAAATTGTATCTTCTATTCATTATGTTCATTGCATAAATATCTAGCTCATGGTGTAGTTGAAACACAATTTTCTACACGTGCTTCTCTTCTTTCTCTCTGTCTCTCAATTGTATTGTTTAATTTATGTTTTAGTGATCTTAATCATGCGTCTTGTTTTAGATATTATTGCCATATCTGATTGGATAAAATGTTATAGGTCCTGTTTACTTGATTCAGTTCAAGTTTAGGCGGCTGGAGATACCACCAAACTACAGTCCCAACCATTTAGGTAGGTGCACTTCTGCAAGATTAATTTCTTTTCACCTGATTTAACCTTTTGATACCTGCCGAAAGAGCCAAAGGAGACCCAGAATAATGTGGTTCTTTAACTTATTAGTTCATTCATGAGTATATGGTGACTTCTCAAACCCTTTTTAGTGCAAATGTTTATGTTTAATTAATGCATGTGATATGATAGGTTGCATTGGTGGCTGTGATGAGATTCTTGCACAGTTGACAGAAATATGTGGCAGGGGCCCTCGCATGCCAGGTCTGTGAGAATGGCTAAGTAATTACTGGAAATGCTATAAAAAATATAGCTGGATTATACCTATGCAGAGTGATGTTGTATTGAACAATAGTTGTAAGCATTTAATGTGAAAAAACTTTGAGATAATCTATGTGAGTATGACAGTGTCAATACAGAATGTGTAAGTGGATTAATGACATGCAAACATTTTTAGGAGACAGTAACATTTATTTTATGGATATTATTGATACCACTAAGCTATTTTTTACTTTTTGTTTTGTTTTATTCTTCAGCATAAAATAAGTTTTAGAATTGTGGTCACAAGTCAGTGAGTTGCCATTCCCATTGTTTCAATAAATAAATATTCCAATCCTCTCATTATACCTTACCATGTTTTCCAGCAAGACCTCGAGGACCAACTGCACCAACCAGCAATGCCCATCATACTAACCCAAGGCAAGGAGCTTGCATGAACTGTCGAGAAACAGGACATTCTTCCACTGATTGTCCTTTACGTTATGGGAATGTTCAACATCATGGAACAAGTGAACATAATGGTATGGTCTCCGTAGATTTTAAAATTCCATGCCTGTTTAGTCTGTCTATAGAAATAAAAAAATGTATTTCTTGGATATTTAGTGTTGCCACTGGGATTTGAGCAAATGGTGACGGCCATTCATGAAGACACTGAATGTGTATTACTTTGGAATGATGGATTAGTGAGGAGTTTACTATAAACTGGTTTGTGTTAATTGTCTGGGCTTGGTCTGATATTTGATACAAATTGAAAAGCTCACCCGTGATATGCAATGCTTAATTACACAATGATTGTTAGGGTGTATTGGATTAGGGTTTGAATGCCGGGAAGCTTTTCATTGATCATGGTGAAATTTCTGTTCTTTTCTGTGCATGTTGGCCTAAGATATACTGTAGCCTGTAGGTTAAACTGCATAAAGTGTGAGGACACAATTTTTTATTTATTTTTTATCAAATCTAGGTTTGGGAAACCATATATAGCTTTGATTCAGGAATTTTTTATTTGTCTTTTCCATTTTCAAGATTTCATGTACTCTTTGTATTTTAGGAATTTAATATACACCACTGCAACATGTTTCATATTTTCTCCTTTTCCTCTCTTCTGTTTCCGTTTTTCTCGTTTCTTTTTTATCTAGATTGCCCTTCAGTGTTTTGGTTATCAACTTTCCATGCGCTAGAAACAAATTTGTCTTCTCCACATCCACATCAACCTATGTTATAGATGATAAGTGTTAAAATTTAATGGTTTACTTGTTTTTACATGTCATTGCCACTCTAGCTCAAGTTACGGTTTGTCTTTGTAACTTGTGCATACTTTTTTACTGGGATGTTAAAAAGTGTGAACTGACTTATTCGACAAAAATAAACTAAAAGAAATCTTAACTCAGTGCATCATGTTAGAAATTCCTGTTCTTTTTTTATCGTGCTTTTTGCAGTCATTTAGCAGCTGTCAAAATTGAAATTTAAAGCTTTGGATTTTATAAACCATTAAACAATGCAGGGGAAGCTTCTGTTTCATGCAGTTCGTGTGGAACACCATGTGTTTTGCGAACTGCAAATACAGTAAACAACAGGGGAAGGAAGTTCTACTCGTGTCAATCACAGGAATGCAACTTCTTTGTGTACGTGAACTCTTTATTTTTATTTATTTTTTGTATAATTATATTTCAGCTTTTTGTGCTATATTTTCTCTTAGGAGTGCCACAAATATGAAGAATTTCAACAAATTGAGTTTACTGGCTGGTGTTATTTTACCTTGTGCATGGTTTTATTTGTGGAGTTTCTTGTTTGTAACAAGGGCAGGAGAATTGTCTTTGATTATCTATGTCAAATTTTTGTAACTGTCACATCTTTGACACTTAGCACTTAATAATGTCTAGACTCTTGACAACAGAATGATTAAGCTTCCAACCTCTTCCTCTTAGGCTGCTTTTCATCCACACAAATAGCTCAAATTGACATTTATAAAATTGAATTTAAATATGATCACCTCACCATTACATAGTCTATGAATCTAATTTTTGAAGAGGCATCAACTCTTTATTTTCAATAATGTGATAGATGATGTTTCAAGCAGCTTAGAGAAACCAAACATATTGCATGGTTTTGAGATAGTTATTTTGTTTAAATAATCCTTATCACCCCTATCACAGATGGGAGGATAGCCTCAATGCTGGCACTGGAGGCAGAAGTGTTACACGCTCAAATAGTATTCCAGCCTTGAATCCTAGGCAAACTGGTGGACGTGGATCTCGTGGTAGAGGTGGTCAGTATGGATCTCGTACTGCTAACACAACATTTATGTCAGCCACTGGAGATCCTATTTCTGGTAGAAGATGCTATACGTGTGGTGATCCATCTCACTTTGCTAATGTCTGCCCCCATCGTGGTGTCTGATCTATTCTCAATGATTCATCTCAACTGTGTAGAAGGAAAACCAGGTTGAGCATCCAGAACCTTTCTGTTTTTTTTTTTTGTTTTTTTTAATTTATTATTATTATGTGTTTGTTTAAGCACCGGTAATGTAGTCTGTCAAACTTTTTGAGCATGCATTACCAAAACTTATGCCGGTTCTAATATGCCAATGTTTGCCAAATCGTTTTATCTCTTGCGTAGGAACTTGTAGCATTAACTTAATAAAAAAATAATGGAAGAATTTTTTCAATTGGATCTCCTTTGTATAAGTATGCCCTTGAAGCCATTTGATGAAGGGTATTGGGATTGATCAATTCCTGTCTATGATATTTAATTTTCTATTGGTAGGCTGATATCTAAATTATCATTATAAGCCCTCGTGGAAGGCAGCTGAAATATAGGACAATCTCTTAAAACTTTTTCTCATGCAAAAGTAGGGTGTAATGCAAGCTTCTTGTTTATTTATTTAGATATGGACGAGAACTGCAGATGCACTACAGTGACATAAATTACATAGACTTTTGTTTCATTTGCATCAACTAGTATGCATTTTGTAATACTGAGGTACAAATTTTCAATCTTTTTCAAATCAAGAAAATTTGGTCACACCGTCTGTTTGTGGAGCACATGGTGGGCTAGGCTGTCACGAAACACTTCATTTGCTAAATCTGAGGGAGCATGTGCGAGGGCAAGCTCATAGCAATTGTTTGACTGTAGCTAAGGAGGGAGCACTAAATCCATACTTAGTAACCAAGTCATAAATCATGTTTCAATTTTCTCTGCCAATGACCTAATTTATTATTTTTTTTTTTTGTGTATGCTTTAATCTAATCAAAGCATATAAGTAGCATGGAAATTGAATCTGTATCGTAGAATAATTTTATAATGCTTTATTGTGGATCAAAGCCATTGAATTATTTTTTTTCTGCATGGAAGGTTTTTTTCAAGTTATCCTGGCCGACGCATCTAATCGGTTTATTGTTAATTTGCAGATCATGTGCGTATGGGCTTTTAATATTTTGCCCAAAATACAGACACGTTATCTTTTTGGCCGCAACCATGTTGCTGATTTTTCACATTACAAGCAAGCAGAGATTCAAATGTTCACGACAGTTTTAGATATAGAAAAATTTTCTCGATATCTTTTTTTTTTTTTTGCCTTTTATTTTTCATGCACGACATTTTATGGTATAGTTTTAAATGATTTTTACTTTTGTCGAGTATTTGAAACTTGATCGAACGGATGTTGGGGGAAATGTTAATTTCCATCCAAATTAAAATCATGGAATGATTACACAAATGAGTAAGAAAGGATTAGGTGATATGATTAACTTCTCGTTTTAGTGGCATCATTTTAAAAAGCTCTCTAAATCCCCTCATGCCAGGAGTTTGGATGGAAAAGAAAAGACGGTTAGTCTCTTGCCTAAGAATCTTCATTTTATTCTTTTTACTTAAAATAATTCTTGAATAAGGGAATTTTTACTTTAAACAAATATCGTTTCCATTCTCTTCATCTAAAGGTAAACAGTAAATGAAACTTTCTAGAGTCATTTGTATGCCGACTACTGTGGTGTTCAGTTGTATTTTGTATCTTCTATAATAATGCAATTTGATAATTAAATAAGGATGTCTGGAAGTTCAGTTTTCCAATATCACCGTACTAGTTTTCTTAAAATGGTTAAATTCTTAATAAAAAAAACTCTTTTCTAAATAATGGAAACGTGTGAATAAGGGCAACTAGGGAGTAACTAAAGACAACTTGCATTTTGCTTAGGTACTTGATAATGGACGGTTTACAAATATGCGGCATGTTAATCCCGCCCAAAGCTCATGCAGACAATAATCTTTTAGCAATTCAAAGTGTCGTACATATTTAAATTTCTTTCAAAACACTTTTAACAAAAGAAAAACAAATAGGTTACTTCATAAGTTAAAATAAATTCTTTATTAATTAACCATAAATTTATTTGTAGATGTCTTTTTGTATTTTAGATAAGTTATATGAAAGAGTTTTTATAAATTATTTAATGAAAAATTGATTTTAACTTATGAAAAAATTTATCTTATTTTCTTTTCTAATTTTTTCCCTTAAAAGTACTTCTAGAAAAATTTATCCAAAATGATCCTTATTCTACTATATTTTTTCTTTATTTTTCATCTTCCATAATCCATACTCACTTTTCTTATTTCTCTGATTGACATATAACTTTTGCACTTTTTTTTTTACAATTCAATTTATCTTCATGAAAGTTTTTTTTTTTTAAATCGGTATCTTCATGAAAGTAGGTAACCAAGAGGTCAGGATTAAATTATAGCTTATGGCCAGAGTTGTCCTTCGGCTTCATGAAGTGCAGCTTCGACCATACTGCCAAAGGTAGTGGGTAGCATCATTTTCAACCAGAAAGATGGAAAAGTCTTTCCCATATGTTCTTTTTAGAATATTTTAAATATTCTTCCTTTACCTTTTTTTCTATTCTCTGCAATAAAAACCTCTCTTATTCTAATCTTGACTTCAATAGTGGTGCATGGAATTTCAAGGTAGGGAAAAGGCATCAAATGAAACCCAACGCTACCAAGGTTAGGTGCACATTTAGATGTTGATGGTTTAGCCAGATTCGCAGAGGACAAATGATATGATCAACTACATGTGCGCACTTCTTACATGTGAAATAAACACAAAGTTCACTTTATTTTTTACTTAAAAAATGAACACAAAAGTTTGAGTAGCTTTGTAGGAAGGAATAAGGGCAGAGGAAACTGGTTTAAAGGAATTTGGCTTCTTTAAAAATGAGAAAGGATAAAATATTTAATCTCAGCCAACTGTTGATGAGAACTTTAATTTGATTTTTTTAACACATTTATGATTATTATTTCAACTAATATTGTTTATTTTACTCTTACTTTTGAACAATCAAAGTGACCTCATCTCCATTGAAAAGATGTAAAAAAATGCAATCTCATCTCAAGCCTGTAATAATATCAATGTAATTTTTTTTATTAACAAAACACATGTTAGTTGTTAATTGTTAGTAAAAAAGTTGAAGATGTACCTTCTCACTCTCTATCTTCCCTTCACTGCTAGATCAGTTTTATAATTTCATATCAATGCAATCGAAATTCGGATCGATCATTTTATGGAGGTAATGTGTGTAGGATAAACATATCATTTACTGCTAAATTTTTATTATAAATTCATTTAATAAAATAATTACTATCAATGTAGTAATATGAACTTAAGGTCAAGTGTGTTGTTATAAGGCATGAGTTTCGGATGTTATGTGCATAGTTTGGGGAAGTTTGTTTAAATTTTTGAAAAAATAACTTTAAAATAAGTGCTTTTTAATCAATCAATAAAATTTGCTTCTTAAAAAACAGAAAATAACTCATTTTAAGAAGAAACAATTTATACAAAAACATTAGAACATCATAAAATTGTCTATATTATTTAAAAAACACTTACTTTAAAAAATGTGTCTAAACAAACTAGCCCAATATTACAATTAAAATTTTGTACAATGAATAATTTTCTAATCGAGTAGTGTGACGAAAATTATGTATCACATTTAGCCAATATGAAATATCGACATAATTATCAAATTATGAAATATATTTTTTTAGTTTTCGTGGAATAATTTATTTGTAACAATACAAAATTTAATCTAATTTTTTTATTTATTAATAGTTGGTTGATTCGAGCCGTCAGAAACAGCAGTTTTTGAGGCTTCACGTTAAGGAAATATAAATACAAAAGTATAATTTGATAATCAAGCTATAAAGATCTAATACCTAATTCTCTTTCTCGGCTTGAGTTGTAACGAAAACAAAAAAAGGGGCATCAAAATTTTCTTATTTTCTTATTTCATTCGATTAGCTTCGGGCACTCGCTACCCGTTACTGTGATTATTTTTATTAGAATACATTTTTAATTTGTTACCTATTAGAATAAATTTTTAAAAATAATCTTATTAATTCACTCTTTCAAAGATAATAAATAAATTTTGAATGTATTCTTTTATGTTGTTATTTTTAATTTTATAAGGATGAATGTGAAGATATTCTAAATTTTCAAGGGACTAAATTAATAATAAAAATATTTAAAACTAATGTAATCGCGTACTTATATTCTTTATTACATTTAAAGAATCATCAATATACTATCATGTAAAAGACATACTAATGTTTATGAAAAAAAAAAATAATGATGCATTCAGGAAGATATCATTTATCTTTAAATTTGAGTGTTTCATTATTTTATTGTTATTAGTGAAAAGATTATTATGAGCTACTCGTAATCTCATTCATAAATTATCAGTAACATAGTTGATTTAAGTGGTAACAATTTATATTTTTAAGTGGTCAAATATTTAAATCTTATTTCATCTTAGATATATAATATTTAATTTGTTTTGTTTATAGTACTAAAAAAAATCAATAATTCTGATAGAAATAGCTTCACACCAATACCAATATATATCATGGTAAAAAAAAGTTATCTCATTCATAACTTCCCAACAATGGCTAACTTAGCATAATTAGAATTGAATACTCAGGGTGGGGAAAAGAATCAAACTTTTGATTTACAGAGTATTTCTGACTCCGTAAGCAATCTCTGGTTTTCCCCCACACTTATTTGTCTTTGGTTTGCTTTTAGAACGGCTAGTATTGCATGGGTCCCTTCTATAACAAAATTGGTGGCATGTATAGTGTTCAACACTTTCTTTTATAGGTAATGCCATCTTCTTGGATTGGAATGGTATATTTTACATGAGCTTTCCAACATTTTTTCCCGCGCCTAATATCTTGATATGCACGTAAAACTTTGGCTATAATTTTATTTAGAAATGTTGCATTTATTTTAGTGAAAATTGTACTAGTAGTAGGTTAGCACAAAGGTTTGGACTACGAACTTCCAACATCCTGAATTCATTAGAAGACATTAGGGAAATCTTGGGGCAGGATCTCCCACACAAGAGTTACCTATTTTATGAATTGATGGCTTTAATGAATTGCAATTGTCCCTTAAATTTGTTGATATAACTACTCCATATTGTTTTCTATTAAATGAGTTGTACCGCATTTAATGATGAAAATATGTCGTCCACATATCATCGCTTATAAATAAAATATCTTAACTATAACTATTGTTAATTATGTGAAAATTCAAACTTGTATAACTCTTGTGCATTTAGAGAGAACAAAGACACACATGCACTCGCATATTTTAATTTAATTGTGAAGACACGTGCCAGACAACAAGTGATACTATGATAATGAGATGATAATAACAAGATCTTTTGTATTATTATACTATCTCAATATTTATTATTGAGCGAAAATGACTTTCACACGCCAATTTGAGATATTGATTTTCATGTAATGGATTAATCTTTTCAAATAAATATTTTTCTTATATATGGATCGACTCAAACGCTCAAAGAATGGATGTCTCACCATATGCTTAAAAAGGAAAGACTCGAGAATCAAACTATATTAATAAAACTGAATATTAGTATTTCATACATGAATTAATAATTAGTAATTATGATACGATAGTTAATTTATCAATCTGTTAATTGAATAACCCACATTAGTAACCTAGAGTTTTAGTAATATTAATGGGCTTGAAAATAACATGAAAAACAGTTTTTCACCATTTTCAATGGCTGATTAACATTTAATGGTGTACATGAATGAACAAGAAAGCAGAATCATTCTAAATAATGTGGACCCCGCATTAAAGTTTCCTTTGAATGATTTGACCACTAACATTATTATTTTGTCACATAATTGTATATTCTGCCACACAGCATCTTAGCCAACTTTCATAATAACACTAAAACATGTAACATGCCAACCAATGAGTAAAGTTTATCCCGTAAGTTTATTAGTTATACTGTAAATCAAGCTTCCATGTTTTGATATGTTCAGAGATTAAGACAGTCGCAAAAAAAAAAAAAAAAAAGAGTTTAAGATAGTCATGCAATCCCAAATTTTGATTCCAACACTGTTTATTAAAAATATTGCATAAGTCGAATTGTTATTATTATATTTTACTTTAAACTTTGATTAAACACAACATTTACTCAATTTCTTTCGAAATATTTACTTTTATACGATAATATTCAGAATGTTTCTACAAAAGGATTCAATGTGCATGTTAGTATAATCTTTTTACACTATTAACTGAAAAACCATCTTTAAAATAATTATTATAAAAATTAATAAATTTTATTTAAAATTTGCTATACCAATATAAAAAATTTATTACATGGTATATCATTCATTCTTTATTAAATGATCAGATATTTATGTTATAAAGGGTGACAATTAGTTTTGTTTATACTTCTTTAACCCCATTTCTTTTTTTTTTGTTAAAAAATTTGTTCTCTTTTTTAATGAGATGACTATTTATTTGGTGAAAAGTGTTTATTTAACAATAATAATAATAAGCATGAAATAATTAGTACATCACAGCATCCAACAAAACTAAACATTGTTAAATTTATTTTTGTAATTAATTATCAAAATATGTTACAAAAATGTTTAAAAACACAAGTTTTCATAAGAATTTCCAATTTATTTGATAGTAAAGTGTCTTGATTTGAGTTTTTTATGTTTAATCTGAGGTCAAATGAACAGAATTTCTTTCACAGTACAATAAGATGTAGTCTAGGAAGATAATATAAAGCGGGGTAGAGGTTGAAAGAGAGAGAAAGAAAGAGATAAAATGTGACAGATTTTACTAACAAAACTATCATTAAAAAAAGAAATGTAATATTAGGAATTTATGACAAAAAATGAAAAACATTTACATTTGTGAAGAAACATAAAATTGAGTATGAATCACTGTGAAGAAGGAGGCTTCTGAAACGCAAAGCAGTCTTTTTCAAAGAGTAGACTCTGAAGTGCAGTCTACAGAACCTGAATGCGACTTCCCACATCCAATCAGCAGCACACTGATGATTCAGCATTCGCCACGTCAGCGAAGCGGGGTCCACTAAGCGATAATTAACGTGACTAAACGAATCACGGTCGACACAACCAACGGTCCACAACAGAATCCATAGTCTCTCACTCTCCTGCGAATCACCAGAACATTCCCCTTAGACACCACGGTCCTCGAGCACGATTCGTTCCTCTCTCGCCATTCCCAAGATAAAGCAACCAACACCGAAAAGAGAGAGAGAGAGAAATAAAAAGAAAGAGAGAGAAGAACAAATTCAACACTCACACACACACAAAGTGACTCTTCCGATGATGTTAATCGGCGACGGTGCCGGTTGCCGGAAAGTCCTCGTCGGCGTTAAATTAGATCCTCGCAGCCGCGAATTGCTGACGTGGGCTCTCGTCAAGGTCGCCGAGCCCGGCGACCTCGTCATTGCGCTTCACGTCCTCGACTCCATCACTGGTTCCCCTCTCTCTCTCTCTCTTTCTTCTTTCTCTCTAACGTTGTTTTTTTTCTTACTCTTAATAATCTGAATCATTACTATTTTTTTTTTGTTATTACAGAGGGAACGGCATCGCTGTTATCTCTCGTGAAGACGTTCGATTCCGTTCTCGGCGTTTATGAAGGCTTCTGCAACCTAAAACAGGTTCGTTGGTTCGTTTTTCGCCGTTACTTGTTTTTTTTTTTTTTCGTTTCGGGCTACGCGAAATGAATGAGCCGTTACGTTACTGCGTTTTTCCATTTCCAAACTCCGTAACGGTTTTTCGGTTCCGTTCAGGTTGGTCTGAGGCTTAAAGTGTGTCGCGGAGGTTCGGTAAGGAAGGCGTTGGTGCAGGAGGCAAAGGCGTTTGGCGTTTCCACCGTGATTTTGGGAACTTCGAAATCTTATCATACTATTCGTTCTTCCGCGTGGGTTGCGAAATACTGCGCAAAGAAATTGCCGAAGTGTATCTCTGTTTTCTCCGTTGATAATGGCAAAATCGCGTTCCGGAGAGAAGCTAATGGAAATTGCAGTGATCGAGGTTTTGCTTTATTCCTTCGTTTTCTGCGTCTATTTTACTTAGGACCTTTATAATATACTTCGTCGGTAAAATGTGTTTTAGTTTTTTAGTTAGGTCAGAAAAAAAAAATGAGAATGATAGAGTTTTACTGTTGTGGCAGAGAAATTGTGTGAAGGGTCAAGTTTGTCGTCAAAATCGTTGGTGGTTTACACAAATAAGAATATGAAGAGTTGTGGAAGTTGTGCATTGCAAGAGGGTTCTGGAACTGAGTTTGAGCAAGGGTTGTGTGAGGATGTTGAGAAGGAGAATCCGCTTGCTTTGGTTCCGTTTAAGAAGCTTGAAGATGCTCCTTGTTTTTCGGTTGTGGTGGATAATTCGAAGCCTAAACCTGGTTGGTCACTGCTTCGCCATGTGTTTCATCACAAGAAGCATAACCATAAGTCTTCTTCTATGAAGAATACATTTGTTTTTCAACGGGCGTTGCGGCAGCCGAATTGTCATTCTTCTGCTGTGGTCCATCCAGATCATAAACAAATTAGTTTTAAGCAGATTGATGATTCCCCTCTTGATGGGGTGAGTGGTGCCATTGTGCCATTTGAATCTGCTACAACTACTCTCTTTACTCTTCCCTCCATTTGCAGTGGTTTGAGTAGCCTTCCTGAAGAATTGTTAGTATTACAAGAGAAGTACTCGTCCTTGTGCCGATTATATCGTTTGCAGGAACTTTTATCTGCAACCTCCAACTTTGCATCTGGTTAGCTTTCACCGTTTCAACTTTTGTTTCCTCGTTTTTGTTCTGGTTGCTTGCTTGGGGTATCTTCTGATTGGTTTTTTTCAATTGTGTTTTCAGATAATTTGATTGGCAGAGGTGGCTGTAGTTATGTTTACAGAGGATGTCTTCCAGATGGCGAGGAATTGGCGGTGAAAATTTTGAAGCCGTCTGAAAACGTGATAAAGGAGTTTGTTCAGGAAATTGAGATCATTACAACTTTGCGCC
Source organism: Glycine max (assembly GCF_000004515.6). Classification (NCBI taxonomy): domain Eukaryota; kingdom Viridiplantae; phylum Streptophyta; class Magnoliopsida; order Fabales; family Fabaceae; genus Glycine; species Glycine max. The sequence goes on along the minus strand of NC_038242.2, from coordinate 12,664,424 downwards.
ACAAGAACATAATATCTATATCTGGCTTTTGTTTAGAGGGCAACCATTTGCTACTAGTGTATGATTTTTTATCAAGAGGAAGCCTGGAAGAAAACCTTCATGGTAGATGTTTATTTGGCTTTGTTTGCTAGCGATTGCATAAACCTTTTCATTCTCTAATTTGTCTTTCTTACTTGTACTTTCTGGCAAAGGCAACAAGGTGGACTGTAGTGCATTTGGTTGGCAAGAAAGGTACAAGGTGGCCGTGGGTGTAGCTGAGGCACTGGATTATCTGCATAATGGCTGTGCTCAGGCTGTGATCCATAGGGATGTGAAATCTTCTAATATCCTTCTTTCAGATGATTTTGAGCCTCAGGTATTGTAGTATATTTTCTTCCCTTGCTTAGTTAGGTGATGACATTGTTACCCTTTGAAACATTTTCCACTTGATTTCAGTTACTTATCCTTAAATCGTTGCGTTTATTACTTCAGCTTTCAGATTTTGGACTGGCTAGTTGGGGTTCATCTTCTTCCCATATTACTTGTACTGATGTGGCCGGAACTTTTGGGTGTGTAACATCCCTCTTGTTCCTCCTTTGGCTTGTTTACCTTAGCTTTTGATTTGTTCTGAACAAGTTTTGTCTGGCAGATACCTCGCACCTGAGTACTTTATGCACGGTAGAGTGACTGATAAAATTGACGTATATGCTTTTGGTGTTGTACTCCTTGAGCTTCTCTCAAATAGGAAGCCCATTAACAATGAATGCCCAAAGGGCCAGGGGAGCCTTGTTATGTGGGTAAGTTTTTTTCTCACTTATAGACTCAGCATCTAAGATTGTTACAACAATGTATTTGAATGAATGAAATGTGTACAAGTATAAGAACTGAATATCCTGCATATGCTACTATATCCTATGAATTGGACTTAAATGAGATTGATGACAATATCCAGGCAATACCAATTTTGGAAGGTGGGAAGTTTTCCCAGTTGCTTGATCCAAGCCTAGGCAGTGAATATGACGATTGCCAGATCAGGAGAATGATTTTGGCCGCTACTCTCTGCATTAGACGGGTTCCTAGGTTGCGACCTCAAATCAGCCTTGTAAGCCTTTTGCCTGTGCAAATGTGTTCCATTCCATATGTCCTTCCTTTTATGTCCTTTTTAAATATCAGTCATGTTTTTGTAACGATGCAGATATTGAAACTTCTGCACGGTGATGAAGAGGTGATAAGATGGGCAGAACAAGAAGTTATTGCGCCACAGGAACTCGATGGATGTGATGAGGAACCAGTTCCAACTAACATTCAGTCACACCTAAACCTTGCTTTACTGGACTTGGAGGATGATACGATTTCTATCAGTAGCACCGAGCAGAGTGTCTCTTTGGAGGACTATTTGCATGGAAGATGGAGTCGATCTTCAAGTTTTGACTAACCAGTTGTTCATATTGATGCCACATTGGAATCAAATGTTTGTTTCATAATTATTTTTTGTTTTTCTTAGGTTAGATTTTCAAATTCTGCAGTATAGCACTGATTGGGTCTTGGAAGAGAGGTCCAACGGCAAAAAAAGTTCAGCCCCCCTCCTTGACTTTGTAGCTATGTCTCACTCAATCTGTATTCTGGAAAGCTTTTAGCGGTAGAAAACTCATGTTGGTGCGTTTGGGCTTTTGGGATCAGATTCTAACGGGGCTAATTGCGTAAAATTTGACCAAACAATGAAGAGTACATATATTCCACTTTGAGAGAACGACCTTTTGCTTCTTAGTTGCCTGGTGTCACATCCAAAGTCCACATACATAAAGTGTGGTCTCGTCGTCATTAAGACTATATATCTTTTTTTCCTTTTTCTTTTCTTAACTAAAACTATTTTCTATGCTTTCTTCTTGTGATGTGAAATTGTGAATAAACTGATCTGTAAAGTTTGAGTTTAAGGTAACTTTCACTGGATTTTCATGCTATTAATATAGATGCAAATATATAAGTAGAATATGTATATATATATGTATATGTATGAAGCGATGCACATATAAGGTATGTTTAGGTTTAATCCTATGCTAAAGTTAGGCCTCACTGCATGTAATTTTTTTTCTTCAGCGAAGTGGCTCTTTAAGGAACTTGGATATATTCACATCATCTAATTGCCGTCTAAGATGAAAGAAGCTCTTACGGCGCAGAAATGTTATTTTGAAAATTTAGACTAACTAATATATAGGGGTGGAAATGAGTTGAGTAGCTTGTCGAGGGCCTTCGGTTCGGTCTGTGTAAGGCTGGGCTCGGCTTGACTTGTTTATTATAAAGGTCAAGCTTAAACTTTTTAAAAAATCTTTTTAGATAAAAAGGTCAAACTCAAACCATAAATAAAACTTGTTAAGCTTGACAAGCTTAATTAATAATAATAATAATAATAATAACTTTATTTTATCAAATCTTATCTTATCCAGATTTTATTCTATCTAGATTTTATTTTATTCAGATTTTATTCTATCTAGATTTTATTTCGTCCAGATTTTATTTCATCTTATCTTATTTTATCCAGATTTTATTTTATTTCATTTATGGGCTTTGACTTAAAATAGATTTGTAAGCTTTGGGGCTGAGGATCTATATAACAGCACCAAGGTTTTAGTTTAGAGAGTTTTTTTTTTTCGGAGAGAAGAATAATTCTAGGATTTTAGAATTTCAATTTTTATTACTGTTCATGCACACTATTCACGTAGAATAAAATTCATTTTCTGGAAATCATCTCTAATCCATACATTTTTTAATACTATGCTCTTTTTATTTTCTTTTGATATACTTTGTGCTTTAACGACTTGAATTCAATATGATTTTGTTTATCAATTATTTTTGGATTTGTACATTACTTATACAAAATTTTATAAGTTTTTTTTTAGTTTGTATTTCACTAGGTTTTAAAATAATTAATTAATCAAAGACGTTTTTAAGAAAGCTTTTAAATAGGCTCGTGGGCCAAGCCAGACTTTTATATAAGCCGAGTTAAGCCTAAAAACAGGTAATGAGTCAAGCTCAAACCTCTTACGTATTTAACTCATCCAACTGAGGTCAAACTCAAGTCTAATAAAACTTGACTTGACTTGGCTCATTTCCATCCTACGTAATTTATTTTGATGCAAGATGACTTCAAACATATTCTCCCATTCTTCACCGAAGGTAAAAAAACATAGGGTAAGCTTAAGGATACTACAAGTTCAACGATAAAAATAAATTGCAGTTTAAAACAGGTAATTATGATCCCGATACAAAAGAAATTAGAGAAAATTGGATATTTAGCATAGGAAATGGCTGGCGCTAATGATAGTGAAGCAATGACCAGACTTCTAAATGGCTTCCTGATCAAATACTCTATCGAATACACTTTATACTTTAACGGCTATTTTTCCCATCTCTTTTACCGGAGGCACATTTGACAGCTATTGGGAATTTGAGAAAAGAGAACAAGATAAATAATATAAAAAAAATCAATTGCAAAACAAATAATCACCATTCAGTTGTCTAGGTTAAAAAGATAGTAAGCACTTTCGTCACTTACAAAATAGAAAAAATAGAAAGATTAAGTTTTTTATTTATAGACAAACGCAACTGTTAACATTTATTTTAACATATTGATATAGATCTTTTTGTATTAAGGAGACTTTTGATTTTCTTTAATTGTCGGGTATGTCCCGTTTATTATTATATCATTTTGGGTTTAATATAATTTACATTTTTCAAAAAAAAAAATAGAAAAATACCCTACAAAAACTACATGTAATTGCTGTTAGCTCCTTTTCATTTTTAGGCTTCGTGCAGATTAACAGCATTAAGTCTGGTATGATTCGAATAACATGACTTCTTTTTTTTTTAATAAATGTGGCTATAGCCCAAAGAAGAAACTACAGAGGAATAAGGGGTATTACTTAACATACAACATTATTAATAGTGATCAGAAATAAGTCTAGAGAGTCTAGACTCCCAGGGCATCAAAATGCTTCAAAAGATCTGGAGGCTTCTGATAAAAAAACCACTTCGTCTTCCATATGACAAGCTCTGTTATTCACGAAAAATATGGATGAAGCTAACTTGGCAGCCAGTTGAAATGCATTTCCTGATTGCATTGATAATCAAATATCATGACTTAACTACCAACTACCATGAACTTTTACAGAGTAGCAACAATAGGCCTTGAATAAATCATGATTCCTACTAATCATGTTTATTTATTGAAAATCTTTAGATAAGTTGCATACGAATCAAAAGTTATATAATATTTTTACTCATAACTTTAATTATTTATAATTTAATAAAAATAACATGATATTTTTACTATAATAAATTTTTACTATGATAAATCAAAAATTAAACTTGGAAAAGTTAGATCTCACCTCCTCCACCACATTTATTGCAAACTAAGTTTCTAAAGTGAAAATTTCTCCCCAATCAAACACCCTCACTTATCTTCTAGCTATTTCCCCAATGCAGGCCATTAGCCTTTATTCAATCAGCATTTGAAATGCCTTCTTCGAGAGCCACATTTACATCTTCGCAAATAACTTGGTGCATACATCAACATTTGTTCAATCAACTTTGGACATCTTCTTTGAGTCCTCCTAAATTTTCCCCTAACAACTTTATAACAGCATAATTTTTTATATATTATCATTTGATAATTCAATATATATATCAAGTGATTAAGAAAAAAAGTAACTAAAAATTAAAAAGTTTAAAATTAATGAATGCATTAGATGAAAATTAAATTCTATTAACTTTTTTATGTATTGTATATTTAAAGTTTGTCCAGTAAAAAATAATAATTAAAGTTGGGCTCATTAAAGTAATTGCAATCAATTATAATGTACTATCATAAAAGTTTTTTTTTTTTATCTATTAGCATATGTAGTTTTTATAGGTGATGTCTTTTGAACGGAGAATATAAAGAGATCGAAATGCTATTCGATACTCTAGTATTTTTTTTTTCAACACTCGTTATGTAACCATTTTGTTTGGTAAGTCTCACCTATAGTTAATGATTCTATAACCAGGAGAGAACGTTAAAAAAAGTGTTGGTAACATTTTTTTTATAATATGATAAAACAAAATCTCTTATTAGGAGTTTTTTTTATGCACAAGTTCTAAACTTAAAACCTTAAGAAAATCAATGTCCGTTCATTATAAAAGTTTTGTTAGGGTATTCATTATAAAAGTTGAATCATTAATTCCTCTAAAAAAATTGAAACATAAGAAGACAGTCACTTTTCTTTTTTTATAATTTGCAATAATTCTATTTTTACTACAGTATTAATTTGTAATAATTCTTGATGATCCATCAAGACCTGTCATACGTACATTTCATAGTTTGCCATTATTAATATTAAAATACCACCATAGGTTAATCAATTCATAACAGAATCCCTCACACATGCATCAAATTGAAACAAACTCAAATCCCTAACGCGCATAATCCACCATAAACGGAACCCGCTTCCTTCTCTCTTTCCCTCGTTGTGTGCGTGTTAATTTGTTTTTCCCATTAACCACGTTTTAGGAGAACTTCTGAACAAATATTCTACCATTTGGATCAAAACTCCAATTTTGATGCCTTTTCACAGCTCATATTCATCAAAAAGAAGAAATTTGGAAAGTTAACCCATCTAATTAACCCTTCATAATCTCAATTTTCTCCCATAAAAAAAATTAAACCCATTATAGGTTAACAATGGACGATGATAAAGAAGAAACATTGATCTGGGTCTCAGCACATAACATTTGATCACATTCCACACACAGTTTTTGTGCTGAGAAGACAGAAATTAAATGCCTGTGGCGCCTGATCCGAGTTCCGGGCGCATCTTCATATGGATCACTGCGTGTTTCTTGTTCACCTGCGTCCTCGCTGGAGGAGGGTGCCTCGTGGAATACATGATTCTTCCCGCGTCAGAAGTTCCACCTTGGATTCCCCTTCTAGGGTTCACACTGGTTAGTCTACCCTGGGTTTTTTGGCTTCTCACTTTCTTGTACCGGATTCTCTCGCGGTGTTGTGGATGTAGATTTGGTTTTGGTGTTGCAAGAGAGGGATCAAGAGGCGGTAACAGTGATGGTGCAAGTGCACCCGGGGAAGCAAATAATAATAACAATAATAATGGTATGAATAGGACGTTATCTGCTGCTTCACATGAGAGTCAATTGCCATTGGCAAAGTCAATGGCCTAGCTAGCCCTTGATCAAATTGGTAATTGTCTTTACAATTCGGTCATACGATCTAGGGTTTGACCCCAATAAAAAAACATTCAAACAAGTTGGAATTTGACTCTACTTTTGGTGGGTTTGTTCTTTCAATTCAATTCATAATTTGCTCTTGCAATCACCACTTCTTTTCATATGATATGATTGGTATTGCACTGTGTGGTACATATACAGTTATACATCATCTACTAGAAGCAATATCCCAAGTCCTCACCAATCTTCATGGATACCCTCATTAGGTACAACAACAATGAATTTGAAGATAGATGTGTTATGTTATCATTGAATTGAAACTTCTCTCTAGTTTCTAGTTTTATTAGTTTTTTTCTTAAAAAAATATCTTTACAGATGAATTAAATTCGACTTTTCAAGTTTCATTGGCCTCGGATTTTTCTAGTTTTTTCATTCCCTTTTAAGATTTGCCAACAGGTTAAGCAGATGCGTATTTCCTTTAGTTGTACGATTCAACATCTTGCTGAATTTGTTTAATGTTTAATCATTAATGAGATTTACCATGGGCATGCGTGTGTGTATATATATATATATATATATCTGTGTGTGTACGTGAATGCAGGCAGACAACGTTTTACAAACCCGATTACATATGTGCGAAATAAATGGATTTGCGGTTACCTTCATGACTGTTTCTTGATGAGTTCATTACTATTCATAAATAGAGGCATGCATGTGTAATGTGTTTTTTTTTTGTGCACTTGATCTTGAATCAGCAGAGAAGAAAAAACGGCTTAAACGAAATACAGGAAATAAATATTGATTAGCTATAGTTGCAAGGCCACAAATTTTATATATATAAATTAATAATGTAACTTATAGCAGTAAAAAAAATAATGTAACTTATAAATTGAATGTAACACGTGCAAGATGATTTCCCTCTCCCAGCAAAATTGAAAATAACAGCTTGAGGTAAACAAGGAGAAAAGAAGTCGTTGGACAAATGAAGAATAAGAAAAATAAATAAACAAACACAAAGTTTAGTAATTCGTAAAGTTCAACCTAGCTACAATAGGTATTGTATGATTAAAGCTTAATTTCGGCAGACAAAAGGATGAGGAAAAGAAACAATCATAATTAATAAAGATTACAAGGATTAATTAGTTACATAACATTGCATGTTATAATCCTAATACGAAACCAATTGCTATTTGAATTTCGGTACACGGTAAAAGTTGTGGGTCACTAAAAAAGTATAATTTTGTTTTGTCAATATTATTTTCAGTTTTCTAAACACTCTCTAAGTGCATATGCTAACACTGGATGACTCATATATCAGTGTGGGACAAAGAATCCAAAAGAATGAATCTTGTAGAAGATGAGGAACCCTTCCTAGGAATCTTCACCTCCAGACCTTTCACCACAACATCCTACACTCAGCGCATGATGAGAAGAAACCTTCCAAGCAATCTCGCAGTCAACTCTCCTTTTTCTTCTGCTTAGATTTGTAACCTTTACCTCCTTCGGATCTATGATCACGTTTTGGCTTCTTTTTCTTCTTTCCTCCAAAACAAAGACACCCCATTTTAACGTCTTCATCACTTCTGCAGCCTGCTTCTCAATCGTAGTCCTAGCTCTCTAAATGGTATAATTTCTTTCTTTTTTTGGGTATCTTTTTTCAGAAATTTGTTATCAAGTAAAGACTTAATTTTAGAGACTTAGTTATTAAACTGGTTATCGTATATAATTAATATTATTTGATTAAGAAAAATTTATTCATACACTAAAATTCAAAATAACAATTGAAGTATTAAAGTTGATAACATAAATCTATAAATAATAATTAAATAATACAATTATATAAGTTTTGAATTTGTTTTGGAGTATTTTTTTATACGAAACTAATTTTAAAAATCAGCCTGGATCGTTGGGTTTACCCAGATCAATCGGGTTTGATCGGATTATCCTGAGTCAAATGCATGATTAGTCCAATAACTAAATCAACCTAATCATATCATTAGGTCTTGGTTGGTTAGTATGATCGGTCGGATCGAATTGAATTTTTAAACTATGTTTTATAGCGTTAAAAAAGATAATAAATTTAAATCTTTTTAAAATTAGAGATTTAATTTAAAAGAATTTTATATCTTTTTATTTAAATTTTTTTTTGAGAATAAGAATTTTTTTTATTAACAACATTTATTATTATAAGTGATAATGATTTATGTGTTTAATAAATAATTTAAAATTAAAATATGGAATTAATTATGCACTCACATTTGACATTGGAGGAAAACTTGAAATTACCTACAATTTCATACCAATAATATGCTAAAAAATAATGATGTATTGATTATTTGGATTGGGGGATTTCCATTCCAAAAATCCTAATCACGTGAGAGTCACGTGCCTCGCAAGCGGGAAAATCTCACCGCGTAACAACTCCCAACAAAAAGTGGCGGGAACTCATTACGCTGCCACTCCACACACTTTCCACTCTCACTCCGCCTTTCTCTCCCTCCCAATTCCAATGAGCAACAACGCCTCCCGGAAGCGCGCGGCGCCGCCGTCGCAACCTCCACCGGCGAAGCAAGCCGTAATGACTCAGGAAGAAGAGTTCATGGACGAAGACGTGTTCTTAAACGAAACCCTCGTTTCCGAGGACGAAGAATCCCTCATTCTCCGCGACATCGAGCAGCGCCAGGCCCTCGCCAACCGCCTCTCCAAGTGGACCCGTCCTCCTCTCTCCGCCGACTACGTCGCCGGAACTCGTAGCGTCCGTGAGTGTTTTCCGTTAATTATTTCCCTTTTTCTTTGGTTCTAGGGTTTTGTTTTTCCGTCTTATTAGTGGAGTTTGATTGATTTGTGTTCTGTTTTTGGCTTTTAGTTTATCAGCAGCTGGAGATTGATTACGTGATTGGAGAGAGTCACAGGGAGTTGCTGCCGAACTCATCTGGACCTGCCGCCATTATCAGAATATTTGGAGTTACTAAGGAAGGTTTGATCGTGTTTCTGTTTTCTTCCATACTGCAAAATTTGGCTGCATAGACAATTGCAGATAAGCATTGCTGGTTTGTCTGCTTATAATCTTGCATGGCGTTGTAGGGAAGGAAGTAAAAAAGAATGCTTGCTTGAGGATGTAACGATTGACCGATTTAGAAATTAGAAACAAAACACTAGTAGTTGATGATACATTTGAGCGTTTCTGTTGTTGGGTTTCTATCAGTAAACCAGTCAGTTTGCTTTTAATTGGAGGAATGGATTAAACCTTTTGTTTTTTTTACTTGATCCACTTATCAACAAATTTGCCCCAAAAGTCTTATTAAAAGCATAATCAATAGATATAAATAAAAAATAATGTATGAAGTTTCATATATTAGTAGAAAACTAATAATCTATAAATATGTGAATTGTAGGCAATATATGATGCACGACTAACTACACAATTTCAGTCTGGGTTTCATAATTGAAAACTGAACCAAACTATATTTACGTAAAGGAAACCAAACTTATTTGTGTTTGTTTGGCCTTTTGATTGCCAAATTAAGATTTATCAACCTACACATATAGTTTGTTTGAGTCCAGATATGAAGTGACCAATGCTTCAGAAAGGGGCAAATTGATGCTCTGACAAACTTGTGCTGAATATATCTGGTATAGCTGAAATCAAACCCAACATCATGCTTGGATTTTACTTTCTTGAATACTCAGTTGCCTTCTTACATAATTCATGTTATGATTTTCCAATTACATTACATGTATGAATTTAAGTGCTCAGAAATAATCTGTTTTAATAGAACCAATCAAGTGTTTATTTGAAAAAGGTGGTGTAAAAATTATATATGATTATCATTGTACTTATGATTATGGTTCTCAAGTCAACCATGCAGTGCCTTACAGGAATTATATAATAAACATATTTTGTTTGTTTGTCAGGACACAGTGTTTGTTGCAATGTTCATGGGTTTGAACCATATTTCTACATTTGTTGCCCTCCTGGAATGGGTCCAGATGATATCTCCCATTTTCATCAAACTCTTGAGGTATCTAGTTTAGTATCTGAAAATACTTTCCTTTTTCCAGTTTTTAGTTTAGAAAAGGGAACAGGCTTCATTTTTTTATAACTTATGAACTGCTTTAATTTAGTATCTTTTGTGTCCTGTGATGCTTCAGGGAAGGATGAGAGAAGCCAATAGAAACAGTAATGTGGGAAAATTCATTCGCCGTATTGAAATGGTGCAGAGAAGGAGTATTATGTACTATCAGCAATCCAATTCCCAACCCTTTCTCAAAGTTGTAGTTGCACTCCCAACAATGGTTGCCAGCTGCCGTGGTAAACTTAGATATTTTCAGTAGACATTCTATTTTCCAGTATATTAATCTTCTTATCAAAACTCAGAGAAGTCCAGAATTACTTGAGTGATGTTTAAGCTACGTTCTTGGTTCTCATTGGCTGTACTTTTGATATTGTCATAGTATGGCCATGGCATACACTTTAGGTTGGTTAAGTGTTAAATTTTAGTGTCATGCATCTTGACACTAGTATGTTTGCATTTTTTGTTTTTACAGTTGTCTTTCTCTACAGCAATTACCTCATGCATCAACATTTCTTGCTAATATTTCAAAACTTGGCAGGTATTCTGGATAGGGGTATTCAACTTGATGGTTTAGGAATGAAGAGCTTCTTGACTTATGAAAGCAATGTACTTTTTGCCCTTCGCTTCATGATTGATTGCAACATAGTTGGTGGAAATTGGATTGAAATTCCAGCTGGAAAATATAAGAAAACAGTGAAAAGCTTGTCTTACTGCCAGTTAGAGTTTGATTGCTTGTATCCTCTTTCATGTGATAATATCTGTATAAATGGGCTGTGGGAATACCAAAATCTTTAGATTTTTCTGTTCTCCCCTTAACAGTGTTATAGGTATTCCGAATTGGTTAGTCATGCTCCAGAAGGGGAATATTCAAAGATGGCTCCATTTCGCATATTGAGTTTTGACATTGAGTGTGCTGGTCGTAAAGGTCATTTTCCTGAGCCTACCCAAGATCCTGTAATCCAGGTCCGTTGTTCTCTCTTTTCACACCTGCAAATTCAAGCACAAGTTTGGTTTTTTTTAACTGAAAATTCTCATTTCTTACAGATTGCTAATTTGGTTACTTTACAAGGAGAAGACCAGCCATTTATTCGTAATGTGATGACCCTTAAATCATGTTCTCCTATCGTTGGTGTTGATGTGATGTCATTTGAAACAGAAAGAGAAGTCCTGCTAGCTTGGAGGGTATTTCAATTGTGTGTTTAACCATGTTTATACTTAATAAGCATAATAATTTCAAGAAAACCCCCAAATTTGATTCGCCAGTCCCCCTAAATAAACTATTTTTTTATATGCTTGTTAAGTATCTGACATCTTGTATGCTTTGTCACATAGTATGATGTTTTGTAGTTCTTACAACTTGGTTAATGTTATTATATCATTTGTTTCTTACACCTGAATATCATGAGTCAATTTGATAATGTAACTGTTGAATGAATTATAATCCTTTCTCTATTATGCTTATAGTTTGATGGACGTGATTTTTTTATTGCAGGATTTAATTCGTGAAGTGGACCCGGATATTATTATTGGATACAACATCTGCAAATTTGACTTGCCATATCTTATTGAGGTGTTGACTTGACTTTGAGATTAAAACACTTAGAGTTGATAGCTGTAAGGTTTTGTTATTAAAATAAGGTTGTGTGCAAGTTGTTGTGGTTACTGTTCTAATATAGTTTAATTTCTTGTTGTCTTGTTTTCAGAGAGCTGCGAACCTGAAGATAGCAGAATTTCCAATTCTGGGTCGTATCAGGAACAGTAGAGTTCGAGTAAAGGATACAACTTTCTCATCAAGGTAAAGAGATACAGTCTTCTGTTGTGTACATGTTTTCTCTCATTATTTTTTTAGTAGTTGTATTCTGGTCGGTAGGTAGGTTGTGTATAGTTTCATCAATTTTAATGAAAATAGAAACTTGGTTTCTAAAGTAAATCCTGCACTCTATATCCTTAGCATTTTCTGAGTTTCGGAATTACTTTGTGTATGCTTTTATTTTCTGACTTTTCAATCATTTGACTATCTACCTTATCGATACTTGATGGTTTGGTAGGCAGTACGGGACCAGGGAAAGTAAAGAAGTTACAGTAGAAGGGAGAGTTCAGTTTGATTTACTCCAGGTTCTGTCAATATTGTTTTGCTTTAACTACCTTGTGCTTGGGCACACCGAGTTTATTGCTTAATAGGTTTATTTGTTTTGTTCTCATTTACAGGTTATGCAAAGAGACTACAAATTAAGTTCTTATTCACTGAATTCTGTGTCATCACACTTCCTTTCTGAGCAGGTAAAGTCATTCTTTTGGCATCATTTCAAGCAATTTTTTCCCCCTTTATTTTGTGTGCCTTGGCACAATGTTAAGGATATTGCCTTGTGACTTGGAGGTGATGTGTTCAAATCCTGTAAAGCTTCTCTGCTTGGGGTATAAGATTGTGTACATCTACCCTCCTTAGATCCCATTATGTGGGAGCCTTGTACATTGGGTCACCCTTTTATCTTTTTTTTTATTCCTTTATTTTCTCTTTCAAATACATCTGGGAAGTGGGAACTGTTAATGGGACTTAAATCATGGTTGGAAAGTACAAGTAACATCTTTATATTTATATACAAATATAAGATATTTATCTATTTATAATCATAGCTGTAGTTGCAGATTTACATGAATAAACTCATGATTTGATGTAAGCATTGGTCATGTTAGTTGGATTGTACAAGAGTCTACTATATTGGGAAAAACTCAAGTTCCACATTGGCTAGAGATAGTGCCAAGACAAAGTATATAAATGGAGGACAACCTTGAGCCTTATGAGCTAACTTTTGGGGTTGAGTTTGACCCAAACCCACATTCTAAGATGATATCAGAGTTTATCCTAGATCCATTAACGAACCACCCACCATATTATCCACGCACCAAACCTAAAAGTGTTAGGCGTGAGGGGGTGTATTGGAAAAAATCCAAGTCCCACATAGGCTAAAGATAATGCCAAGATAGAGTATATAAGTGAGGGACAACCTTTCCCCTATAAGATAACTTTTGGGGTTGAGTTAGGCGCAAATCCAAATTCTAATAGATTGCAATGGAGTTGTAATTTGATAGATATACATTTCAATTGGTCATTTTATTTGCTGTCTGTATGTTCCTATGTGTGTCTATGCACTTCTCCATTTGTGACCTATTTATATGCCTACCATTTTCTAAACAGCTTCTTTTGCTGGAATCTCGTCTTTGTTCTTGAAAGTTTTAGTGCATGTCAATTTATTGGCTTAGTCACTGCATGTTTGTATGTTACAGAAAGAGGATGTTCATCATTCAATTATATCCGATCTTCAGAATGGAAACGCAGAAACTAGGAGGCGCCTTGCTGTGTATTGTTTGAAGGTTTGTATTCTGGTTCTTTTATCTAGGGATGCTCTTTGTTGCTACCTTTCATCTAAATGATTATTGTCCAGTCTTTTTATGAAGTTCTCATTGGCCGGTAAACTTTATGGAGATGAACTAGTGGTTATAACTAGTTTGGAAGTCTCGATTGATGATGAAAATCATGATGTGATTGATAAGCACAACATTTTTGGTATGCATTGTATTTTTATGAAATGGCTCTGTTTCATCTATTTTTATGAAATGGAAGCAAGATAATTTTTAACTTCATTTTATTGACCATTTCTGCTACCTTTTTATGAGGCCTTAGTTTTTCAAGATCACCTAACAATTTGACAAGATTTGCTCAAATATATTTTTCTCAATGCTAATACCCAATAGGTTCAATAATTTTTTAACCTAAAATACTTAATAATGCATTTAGATTGAAAAAGTTGTAATGCTTGTTCTTTTACCTATTAAAGTGCTGTGTGTCAGATATTGTGAATCCATTATGGGTATATTACATGTGAAAAAAAACTAAGTGAAATAAATTGACCATTCAAAATTCATACTTTGCTTGTGTTAATGCAGGATGCATATCTCCCTCAGCGGCTTTTGGATAAATTGATGTTCATTTACAATTATGTGGAGATGGCTCGAGTAACAGGTGTCCCAATTTCTTTTCTACTTTCCAGAGGCCAAAGCATTAAAGTAAGCATTGAAGTTCCTTTTTCTTATCAATCATTAGAAAATAGAAATGCATAAAATGATTGATCATTGAATTTGTAGCAGTAATTGCTTGTTTTCTTCCTTTCCAGGTACTTTCTCAACTTCTTAGGAAGGCAAGACAGAGGAATCTGGTCATTCCTAATGCCAAACAGGCTGGGTCTGAACAAGGAACATTTGAAGGTGCCACTGTAAGTTCATTCTTTTCTTTTTCATATTCATTATTTTAAATGATTAATTGGCATTGATTCATAGATTCTTTCCACTTTCAATGTATGTACATGCATGTTTGCATGTGTATGGATCTTCCAATATGAAATGAAATATATTGCATTAGCTACCCAGTCATACAACTATTCTATGCCTTGTATTTTTTGAGAGTTTTATTTATATTTCATCCTCAAATTAGATTACATATTGAATTGACTCATGATGAAGGGAATTAGAAATTGAAAGGTTCTTTACTCCAAGCTTGCTTTGCATTAATGTTCTTAAATTCAAGAGCCTATGTAAACTTGTGGAGGGTTGTAAACTCATAAGACTACCTAACATTGAAATAATATTAAGAATACCTAATCACATATCCAAACAAAATAGATTACCATAATATCAAATCTATGAAACTAGAAATAGACAAATCACTACAATCCAATTATCCAAGAGGATCAAATGAACAAGGGCTTGAATCTTGTCACAGAACAAATGGGAATGCAAAGGTCGAATGGGCTTATCACTCTTAGAAGAAGTGACAGAGTTGGATAAAGGTGGAAAAAGATCACTGTAAGGATATTTAAGCTCATTGAAGATAACATCTTTGGAAACATATAATTTGCCATTAGGAGAGAGACACTTGTAACCTTTGTGAGAAGTGGAATAACCAAGGAACAAGCACTCATGTGACCTGAAATCAACAAGGTGAATCATGCGTGTCTCATGCGTGAGCAGTAGTGCCTCTACTTCTCCAATCAGAAGTGGTTCAAACTTACTTTCAATCACTGAGATCACTGGACTGTACTCCTCTGGAAGGCCTTCAAGAATCGCGTCAAGGTGTTCATGCGGAAGAATAGGATCTCCACACGATCCAAGCTCGACTATACATTTGGTGCGCAAAAGAAACTCACATTGTTTTCTGCTCAAGCATTGTAGTTCTGAGTTTGTTCGAAGTATTCTAGCTTTCGCACGTGTTTGCTTTTGAAAATACTCATGGATCTGCTCCCAAAGCTGATATGAATGAACGCATTCAATAATTTGAGATAGGATTGAAACTGAAAGAGTCAATTGAAGCCACGAAAAGAGAATTTGATCTTGTTGTTCCCAATCAGTGTATGCTGGATTTTCATTTCCAGCTTCACAATCTGTCTCTATGAGAAAGCACATCGGGATCTGAGGACTTGCCACGAAATGCTGAAGTTTATGAGCCTTCATGACAGGTTCTACCTGTTGCCTTCATAGCAGGAAGTTAGAATCGTCTAACTTCTGAGAAATCTGATGAAAACAAGGAAGTAGCGGATGCGAAATTCAGATTTGTCGCCATGGATTGACCTCAAGCTCTGATACCATCATAGAGTTTGAGAGAGAGAAAAAGAAGAAGATGAAATATATTATTATTGATTCAAAATGAAAAGGTCAGTTACAAAACTGATTCTGTTTCCTTATTTATAGAGAAAACAAATATTGTTACACAAAACCTGACTAAGGCAGTTAACTAACCAAAGTTAGTTATTGCTCTAACAGAAATAATAGCTTCTAACAGAAAAATAGAAATAACAAAATCACAGCTGTCCTAACTGAATCATAACTGTTCTAACTGCTGCCCTAATTGAATCACAAAGTAAAACTTACTTAATACACTAATAGAGTTGAGTTGGCGTGATTTCTCAACCTGAAGTTGCAAACTTGTCAGACTTTACGAGTCAACTTCAAGTTTATCGACCATGCTTTGTATAATTTTCTCTTCTATATTCATGAAACAATATCTTTCGTATTTTTTGGTTAGATAGAAATGTGGATTCCGTATTTACACTTTACAGTTGGAACAAAGAACGACAATTGTGCCACCTAGTATTGCCTTTTTGATTTAGGGAAAGTAGGAAAAAAATAACTCTATCCTACTAATGACAAATATACAGTGAGATTTATTCTATTCACAAGAAAATGATTTTATTTCTTGATTGAAAAATAAAATGAACAAGGAGAAAGATCTCCTCCAAGGGTATCCCCTTAACAAGGGTTTCCCATTACTACTACATCAGAGATAAAGCTCAGTTCTCAATTGATACAAAACAGAATGTCACCATGATTGAGCTAAATCCCCTGTCCTTCCAGTCTCTCTAGCTAACTATTGAATTTTCTAACCATTGATACGTTTTTTACTCTGACTAGTAACTATTGATGTTTGGGAATCTCTAACAGCATGTTAGGCCTGAAATCAAGCTCAATCTTAAATGCCCTCTTGTTCTTCAGTTAATAAATGAAAAATTGAAAGAATTCTCAAATTTCAAGTATCTTTATGTATGGAGATCTACATAATATTATTGGAGTTAATGTTCTACACCTTTTCCTGTATTTGCCTTTTGGACGTTTCACTTGTCAAGCTGTGTTGCCTTTTGATGCATGCATTTTGAACTTTACAACTTGCAGGTATTGGAGGCAAGGGCTGGATTTTATGAAAAACCAATTGCTACTTTAGATTTTGCATCCTTGTATCCATCTATTATGATGGCCTATAATTTATGTTATTGCACTCTGGTAAATATTTCTTTTTTTTTTTAGTTTTTCCTTAAGCTTCTGAGTTTTGTTGTTTCTTTAAAAAAAATTATGAGTACTACTTTATTCATCAGTTTAGTTCAATTCGTATGGGGGTAACAATTGGTACTTTTTTTTTTTTTTGTTTTACTGTTCTTTAAGGTGACCCCTGAAGATGCTCGCAAGCTCAACATCCCTCCAGAGTCTGTGAACAGAACTCCATCGGGTGAAACATTTGTTAAATCAAATTTGCAGAAGGTATATTGCTTGCGCTTACTATTTCACTTTTTCCTTTAGGGCTCTATGCTAATTTCATTTTAGAGTTTAATGCTTATATGAAGTTGAGGCACTGATGTAACGAGAATAAATTTAGGGAATACTTCCTGAAATACTTGAAGAGCTATTAACAGCCCGTAAAAGGGCAAAAGCAGACTTAAAGGTATCCTTTCTGTACTTGTTGTGAAAATTGACTTTGGATTTGGATTATTGAACTGTCAGCTGTAGTGTTTGATTAATTAAAAATTCACTAACTGAGTTCTATATGTTATCTCTTCCTGTACATGATTTCTCTCCATATTTCTACTTCAGGAGGCAAAGGATCCCCTGGAGAAGGCAGTGCTAGATGGTAGACAGCTGGCCCTGAAGGTAAGCTGTGCATGCTATTGTTTTATGTCTTTTTTCCTTGTCCTTTCTCTTTTGATAGTTGTTCAGTTCTCTCCACTGCAAAGTGCGTACTGATAACTGCTAATTCTTGGTAACATTTTCGATTCCTATTTTCTTTTGGTCAGATTAGTGCAAATTCTGTTTATGGGTTTACAGGGGCCACCATTGGTCAGTTACCATGTTTAGAGATATCATCGAGTGTAACAAGCTATGGTATTGCTTTCATCTCTAAGTTTGTGTTGCCGTGTATTTCTAAAATTATCCCTTGTTGAATTGAAATAACATCTCCATTGAGTTCTTATTATTATGTGGATTGGATGCCTTGTTAAGGTCGACAAATGATTGAGCACACGAAAAAACTTGTGGAAGATAAATTTACGACACTTAATGGCTATGAACACAATGCCGAGGTATAATATTTAGAATTTTTCTTGTTTTGATGCTTGTCATGCTCTGAGGTTTCATTGGTTAGACAGTGAAGCTATCTTAGGTGTTTTTATTGGTCCTTATTACAGCATTTTGGCCTGGGGAATTTAACATTGAACCAACAATATAAAACTTTCTATCCTTGCCAATAAATTTTACACTTACTGTTATGCATCTGTTTTCCTAAATCTAATGTTGTCATATCTTATTTTCATGCTTTACTACCATAATCAATTAGCCAGATGACTTACAAAGTAATCTCATACTAGGTAATATATGGAGACACAGATTCAGTCATGGTACAATTTGGTGTTTCTGCTGTAGAAGAGGCTATGAACTTGGGGAGAGAAGCTGCTGAACATATTAGTGGAACTTTCACAAAAGTAACAATTCATTTTGTGTTTTATTTTTTTTCTTTAGTCTTTGTAAGTTTGAGACTTTTGTAAATAGCCTGTGTAAGTGATGAAATCCTGAACTTGAAACTGTTTTTATTTTCTCCAAACAATGAAGTAATGATTGATTCTTAAATCACTTTATTTTTTATTTAACACAAGAATTCAGTAAAGATGCCCCCTCCCCCGGGCTTGCAAAACAACATATTCTCAATTTGATTATTACAATCATTCCCCTATTTCTTCAAATATGGGACAACAATTTACATAGTTTTTCAAATAGTTCAGATTCAGCAATTATGCTATTATTTATGACATTCATTATTCATATACACATTAATTACAACTTTACAAAATTTGCTAGCTAGTTTAGTGGTAGTGTACAAAGAGATGAGGAGTAACACTGTAGTGGTCTTTGTACTTCAGGAACTTGCATCAATGTGTAACGTTATATGTTGATGCATTTATGGTCTTGGTCTGCATATTTTTCAAGTTTCTGCTTCAGCATCTCTAAACTTAATTCTATCAACCAATTAACAAAATATCAGAAAAGAAATCCTCAACTTAAATTTTCTAGAGACTTCATTCTTGTTTAAGTGTGTTTGAAGTCAACTAATTATTTTAATTTTTTACTTTGATTTGTCCTTACGTATTTGTTGTCATTTTGATTGTGAAGCCCATCAAACTAGAATTTGAGAAGGTTTACTATCCATATCTCCTGATTAGCAAGAAGAGATATGCTGGTTTGTTTTGGACAAAACCAGACAACTTTGACAAAATGGACACTAAAGGTAAACATTACTCTTTACCTTCTTGTTGCTTTGTTGAAGTGCCTCTTAAACTAAATATGCATTGAGCAGGTATTGAAACAGTTCGAAGAGACAATTGTTTATTGGTCAAAAACCTGGTGAACGATTGCCTTCACAAAATATTGATTGACAGGGACATTCCTGGGGCAGTCCAGTATGTCAAGAATGCAATTTCAGATCTTCTCATGAATCGTATGGACTTATCACTTCTGGTTATTACAAAGGTGGGAAGTCTATTGAATCTACAGACCACCTAATGGCCTTTATAGCTATTTGCTTTTTGTGGAGAATTCAGATATTTGATGCAAGTGCACTACCAAAATAATTCCTTTGAACTTGGCACTAACATGCTTGCTTTAGTAGGGTTTAACGAAGACAGGAGATGATTACGAAGTAAAGGCAGCTCATGTTGAACTTGCTGAAAGGATGCGCAAGGTTGGTTAGATAATCAAATGCATTGGTGGTTTTGTTTTCACCCATTTTAGTTTTTGGAAAAATGAGATTTTTTTGGCAAAGGAAAACAAGTCAGTTATAGTATATGATCTATATGTGCCAAAGCATGCAACCAAATATTAGAAAAAACCATGAATTATTTTTAATCTAGACGCTGGCATTCTATATTGTCTTTGCTCAGGTCCTGTAAGTTGATGTTTCTAATGTCTGGGAAGTTATTTATGGAACTATACAGTATTGTTACTGCTCTTAAGATTTATATTTATTGTTTTAGGCTTATTGAGCTTGTCATGTCTCAGTTCTTTGGGCCATAAATGTATTTTATTTGATTTTGTAATTGACAGCGAGATGCTGCCACTGCTCCAAATGTTGGAGACAGAGTACCATATGTTATTATTAAAGCTGCAAAAGGTGCAAAGGTAATACATGTCCCCCTCTTTTTTTGAAGTTTTTTAAACATTTGTTTAGATTTTCTCTAGACTAACGTGTAAGAAATCAGGCATATGAGAGATCAGAGGATCCTATCTATGTGCTAGAGAACAACATACCCATAGATCCTCATTACTATCTTGAGAATCAAATTAGCAAGGTTGGTTTATTAGTTTATTAGATGTTTTGAATTTCTCCAATGTTTTCTGCTATTTATTAGCTTCATTCATGTGCAGCCAATTCTGAGAATTTTTGAGCCAATTCTGAAGAATGCTAGCAAAGAGCTTCTCCATGGAAGTCATACAAGATCTATTTCTATTTCTACACCGTCAAACAGTGGCATATTGAGATTTGCTAAGAAACAGCTTACCTGCATTGGTTGTAAAGCTTTACTTGGGTATCATTTTTTTTTTCTCTTTTCATAGTGTTGTCTTGAGGCTCTAAGATTTTCCTGGTTGATTTTACTTTTATGTATTCCCTTTTTTGGTGTTTGCTTCATTATATTTTTGTAAATAAAAGATACACAGGAATTACAAAGCGCTAACAATTTATGCATTTGCTAACTTTTTCAATAGCTGGGTTTGCGTATTTGAGAGATTTTCTATTGACTTGAAATGTATAAGAAACATAGTGCAGCACTATATTATGGAATTATTATGAACCTTTCAAATTACCTACTTTAAGAATAAATGTGCTTTATGGAAGTGAACGTAAGACCCCAACAAAAAATAGCATGAATGTAATAGGGGTGAAACTCCTTCAGAGATTATGTTAATGAATATATGAGAACTTTTGGGCATCTCAGTGACATAGTTGGTTTAATTGAATTTCATATCCTCTGTAAATTTCTCTCCCTACTTTTCAATAATGTTTCTGTAGATACTACCTGTGAGATAGCATTTTGCACTGGAGGTGCCATTGATCTGTGTGCTATTATGAGACCTTGAAATCTTGGTGTGAGTTTCCTGGAGTATTTTATTATGGTTTTATCTTGAGCCTTAACAGGAAAACAAGATTCAACTTATATCTCCACTAGTAATGTACCTGATAATACTCAGGCCTTTTTTCTAAGACATTATTTGTATGTATTATGATACACAAGTATATCTCAGTTATACAAAGGCCTAATAATACTATTTTTGTTGCTTTTGGTTCAGCAAGGGTTATCACACTCTCTGTTCACATTGCAAAGGAAGGGAGGCTGAGCTGTACTGTAAAACAGTATCTCAAGGTAGGCATCTCTTGAGCTCTCTGTTCAATTTCCAATCGTTTTGTTGTACTGGATGGTTCCAGATGTTTTTTTATTGGATAAAACAAGTGGTGGTGTGACTGCAGTGTCTGAGCTGGAGATGCTTTTTGGGAGGTTGTGGACACAGTGTCAGGAGTGCCAAGGTTCACTTCATCAGGATGTTCTCTGCACCAGGTATGTTCATTCAGTTAAATATTATATCATTGAGGGATTGCTTGGGGGGCTAGAGTTCTCAGATTTTTGGTTTTAAGAGGCACAATATTTCAGTATTAAATTAATTAATCACATCCTGGAGTTACGGTGGTTTTACCCCCTTCTCCCTGGGTTTGTTTACTGTCCTGGCATAACATGCATCAACTTGGTTTCTTCTTACTCATGTCTTCCCATCTGCTTTTGTAGATTTCGTACAAGAACTTGTAATTTAGTTGTGGTTTCTCATTGTTAGTTCATTATCACTGATTTATCATGTACTATGGTGTTGCAGTCGGGATTGTCCAATTTTCTATCGACGAAAAAAGGCACAGAAAGATATGGGTGAAGCAAAGTTGCAATTGGACAGATGGAACTTCTAAGTTTTGCCAAGGTCTTTTTTTTCCCTCAATTTTCTTCCCCCTTTAGTCTTTTGCCTTCATAATTTTTTTTTCAGTCTTTTTTGTCTTCATAATGATTTAGTCAATGAATGACATGTAGGAATGTCACCCATTAATATATCCAATAATTGCAATACAAACAGCTGGAACATTTATCTTTTCGTCTCAGGAAGTTATAAAATATTTTATAAAATAAATAAAAAATTGAGGATTTATGAATTTTTAGTAAATCATAACTGGATATCTTGGTATCATTTTCTGTTAAGATTCTACACTTTTGGGTATTTACATCCACATGCACATGCATGTGCTCTACCTTGCATAATGTTCAGTTTTCAGAACTTTTATTTCAAATTTGCCCCAAATAAATCATATTTGAGTATTATGCCCTATCAATTTTCAACCATTACCATCAATCACCCCGATAGTTTCAAGTAATGCTTTTATAGAGAGTAAGAATGCTTCAGTAAAAATTGTTATTGTTGTTTTGTGTGAAAAAACGTTAGACATCAATCATTTTGGAAAGGAGGGAATATTATTTTTTTTAAAGAAAAGGAGGAAGTATTAGTGAACCCTGATATATATATACCATTCCTAGTTTGTTTATTGGGGTTGATATAAATAAATAAAAGTTACAATTGTAGGTATCATTAAATTTGCCAATTTTGGGAACTGAAGGAAAACCTCTGGTGATGATATCCTCCTACGACAAGCTCTTGTGACTATTTCTATTTCTGGAAGGAAATGCATGTAGCGAAGAGCCTAATTTCTTGCACGGTTTAGTTCAACATATGATTTTGCGAAATTTGGTTAATGTGCAGAATTTGACCTTGCGGATCTCTTCGAAACCAATGGACACAAATACAATCTGGTGTTTGCCACAATCCTGACATTTGTAATGTGAGTAAAAGCCCACAATTTGTTTACTGAAAGATTTGTGTGGAATCCTCAAATGATAGTTTTTAAGTTATCGGATGACATCAACCTGGTTCCAAGCAGTAACTGCTGAATTATTTTGATATTTAAAAAATTATCATTCGAGGATTTAGTCAGTTGATGCAAAGCAGTCTTTTGATATGGAAATGAGGGTATACTGTAACGTAAGGATATGTCAACGGGATGAGTTATAGATGTGAGGCGGTGTCTGTTACAAAAGGATATCCTAGTAATTGACGCGTGTTCTGATATTTTGGTGCATGATTAAATCAACAGTTTCACTCAGACAAGTCAGATTGCTAATAATTTAAAGATTTTAATTTTATAAATCATAAAAAAAATATTTCTAAACAAAGCTTGTTGATTGCTATAAACGTCCTTTTTGCTTCTACAAGCAAAATCAAACAGGCATTATTGGGTATTAAAAGAAAAAACAGGCATTATTGGTTTAGTTATCGGCAGTGTGAAAGGTATAGTGTATGAAAGGAATCTTTTTGACTCTTGGGTGATACAATGATCAACGAGGCTAGCAAGATTGAATTTCCACATGAAAAGGCTATAGCATACGGCATACCACTTTCATGAAATTGAATGAGGGTAAACTGGTTACATTTTTTTATCTTTCTTTTTTATTGTCAAAACAAATAAGCAAATATATAAAAAAGAAAATTCTCGTGTTGGTCATCTAAAATTACATATATCATTGTCCTCTATTAATCTAGTTTGTCAAATTAATTCTTCAAATGTTCTCTTCATCACCATTTTAGTTCTATTATCAAATTAGTCTCAATTTATTTTTGTCATCAAATCTGCCATCAAATTAATTTATTAATATATAGAGATATTATTCTATCGTATTGTTTTTTAATCCAGCTCTCCTTTTCTCTAAAAAAAGGAACCCAGCTCTCCTTTCAATATTTATCTCACCTAACAGGGTTACACACTTTCTTAAGTAAACTCACCTTTCGAAAAGCAAGAATTTTCAAAGTTTAGTTTGGATGAGTTTTCAAATAGGTATATTATGTTTTTGAAAAAAATAATGCGATTACTACTCCAAGAAGTTTTAGAAAGGCAATAGTGGCACATGTATTTGAACATGACCAACAAAAAATTCTCCATGACAAACGTAGCAAAGATTATACGTACGAGTCATTTGTCAAAAAAGAACACGACAGAGAAATAGATAAACCATGTAACCAGGTCACCCATCGAGTGGTTATAAGGTCACAACAAATGGAAGACAAGCTCAAACTTGATGTGAAAGGTACGATATAAAGAGGGGAGAAGGGATCTTGAATCTTACATTTCAGCGACTTTTAAACTCGGCTAAGTAACCATAACATATTGCAGTATTATAATGCTTTAATTATTCATTTAGTTTATATAAAAAAATTATTCATTTTAGTCTCAATCATACTATTTTTTAATCCCTTATTGTTTCTACACATCATTTTTTTTATCTCTTTTTTCTATGATCTAAACTCATACGAACTAAAAAAAATTATAAATAAAGACTAAAAGAGATTATTTTTAAATATAGGAACTAAAAAATGAATTTTATAGGAGACAAATATGTAATTAAACCAATTACAATTTATTGATCTGGTAAGTCTGTTTGTTTTTTTTTTTTTTTACACAAGCCTGTTTGGTTAAAACTAACATATTTTAGAAAATTTTAAAAAAATCTTATACTAAACCCTCTCTAAAAATGCTACTAGAATGTCAAAAAAATACTACTAGAAAATTGTTTGGTAATGTTAATTTATTACTATTGAAAGTTATCATATCACTTTAAAAAAAGAATTATATACTTATAAATATAATTTTTTTTACATATTTATCTAGTTATAACTCAGAATGTAAAATTATTTTACGATGTTAGTATATAAATATTAAATTCAAAGAATAATGTGACTTTTATAAACCTGAAATAATTTAATTATTTTTATTTAATTGATCATACATTTATCTTGGTAATCTAACTTTTTAAGATAATTACGATAAAAATTATTAAATCTAACATAGATAGGAATTTGTAACTGAATGATATTATAATTATTTTTAAGCTTTGAACAAATAGTGTATTTTCTCTTAATTTTAATCATTGATGATAAAATCTAATAGTAATTTTGTTATTTTCATTCTTACTAAATACGTCCTCTAACTCAAAATATATTTATAGTTTAAAAGTAGTTTTATTATTTAAATAAGATTAATTCATTTAGATACACTTCTAAAATTATATTGCAAAATCCATTTCACTCAACACAAGGCGTTCGGTGGTAGCTAACAACTCCAGCTAGTATTTGGTTGCAGTCTCAGTCATCATAAGATTCGCTCGTTCTTGTGTTTGTCTTGCCCTCTTTCCTTAACAAAGAAAAAACCAAACAAGATTAAAATTCATCCAAATCAGATCCCTTCCTTTGATTC
The DNA here is from genome assembly GCF_000004515.6 of Glycine max. Taxonomy (NCBI): domain Eukaryota; kingdom Viridiplantae; phylum Streptophyta; class Magnoliopsida; order Fabales; family Fabaceae; genus Glycine; species Glycine max. Next base: position 12,638,951 of record NC_038242.2, on the reverse strand, counting down.
TTGTGCTGTTCTCTGTCATTCGATTATGTTCTTTTCACCCTTCATTCCAATCTTGGGATTCTTAGCTCACTTCTTTTGCTTCATGTTTACAAATGCATGGCTTTCCTTAATCACCAAGTCACCACCATATTTATATTTCTTCGTGCTCGAAACGAGGATCTAAGTGTTCATCTCTCAACATGGCCATCACAGATTTTGTGTCCAAAAGGATGACATACACCTTGTTCTTGAACACTTGTTTCCTCCTTGTGATTTTTTCCTTCATGATTGTTCATTTCCACACCCCTGAAGTTGTGGTTGTGACCAAAATCTCTGCCTTTGATAACATCAAAGAGCAAGAGTGTGAGAGCTTAGACAGCTTAGGTGACTACAAAGCCAAGTGCTTGTACCTGAAATCCAATGACCCTTGTGCCTCTCAGGGCTATATTGATTATCTCTACCTTTTCTATTGCAAATTTGGGAAATTCCCTTCATTGGGTTACACCCTTTTGTTTCTTTGGCTCCTAGTTCTGTTTTATTTGTTGGCTAATACAACTTCTGAATACTTTTGTCCCTCCCTCGAAAGCCTTTCCAAGTTACTAAGGTTGTCTCCTACAATTGCTGGAGTCACCCTACTCTCTCTGGGCAATGGTGCCCCTGACGTTTTCTCTAGCCTTGTCTCCTTCCAAGAAACCGGGACACGCGACATCGGCTTCAACACGGTTCTCGGGGGTGTTTCCTTTGTGTCCTGTGTTGTGGTGGGGAGTGTGAGCATTGCAATACGTCAAAGTGGGGTTCAAGTTGCCAAGTCTGCGTTTATGAGAGATGCTTATTTTCTCCTTTTTGTTCTTCTGGCCTTGTTTGGTATTTTGATATATGGTAAGATCAATTTTCTTGGAGCAATTGGTTTTACTTTGATATATGTTGTGTATGTAGTTATTGTTTATGTCTCTTCTACCCGATGGAAGGAAGGTGATGGTGGTGATGATGAAAATGGTGATATTGGTATTTCACATTGTGAAGATGATTTGAATTTGAGTTTGAGTGTGCCTCTTCTTAATGATGTGAAGAAAGGACCAGTTGTATGTGTTGAAAATGGTGTTCAAGAATATGATTTTAATATCGAGAAAGATTACTGTTGTATGAGATATTCAATGTGTCGAGTGTCACTTCATGTTCTGGAAATGCCCCTTTACTTGCCAAGGAGATTGACAATTCCTGTTGTGTGCGAAGAGAGATGGTCAAAGGTGTATGCAGTTTCTTCAGTTACACTAGCTCCACTTCTCTTGTCTTTCCTGTGGTGGAGTCCTTACATTGTAAACAGTTTCTTCAGCAAGAACGTAATTGTTTATGGAATTGGAATCTTGTTTGGAACTATACTTGGTGTGATTGCATTTTTCACAACCAAAATGTCAGGGCCACCAAATAAGTGCTTATTTCCTTGGCTTGCAGGAGGGTTTGTAATGAGTGTGACATGGAGCTACATCATAGCTCAAGAGTTGGTAGGGTTGCTTGTTTCAATTGGCTACATATGCGGAATAAGTCCTTCAATGCTAGGGCTAACAGTTCTGGCTTGGGGGAACTCAATTGGGGATTTGATGACAAATTTAACAATGGCTTTAAATGGTGGACAAGATGGTGCTCAAGTAGCAATGTCAGGTTGCTATGCTGGTCCTATCTTCAATACCCTTATTGGTTTGGGCTTGTCTCTTGTAACTTGTACATGGTCAGAGTACCCTCAAGCTGTTGTGATCCCTAGAGACCCATATCTCTGGGAGACAATGGTGTTTTTGGTGGCTGGATTAGTTTGGGCACTTGTGGTGTTGATAAAAAGAGATATGAAGCTTGACGGACTCTTGGGAGGAGGACTTTTATCTGTTTACTTCCTTTCTCTGTTTATAAGGTTGATTCAGACAAAAGGGTCTCTCCAATAGTCCAATTTTTATGATTTGTTAGGCTGTGATTCTTAGTATTTTGAATATGACATGAGCCATGAAATTATGATCAGATTCATGTACCTATTAGCAAATGACATTATTTCTGTGGAACTAGATATGAAACTATTAGAGTACCCTCAAGCTGTTGTGATCCCTAGAGACCCATATCTCTGGGAGACAATGGTGTTTTTGGTGGCTGGATTAGTTTGGGCACTTGTGGTGTTGATAAAAAGAGATATGAAGCTTGACGGACTCTTGGGAGGAGGACTTTTATCTGTTTACTTCCTTTCTCTGTTTATAAGGTTGATTCAGACAAAAGGGTCTCTCCAATAGTCCAATTTTTATGATTTGTTAGGCTGTGATTCTTAGTATTTTGAATATGACATGAGCCATGAAATTATGATCAGATTCATGTACCTATTAGCAAATGACATTATTTCTGTGGAACTAGATATGAAACTATTATAGATAGGCAAAAATTTGCTACTTGTGTAATCCTCGTGTTCTTTTTGTACCTAGCTTTATTTGGATAATTGTCTTTCCTGTACTTACACTTCATTGAATGACAATTGAAATACAGTACTATCTTGAATTTGTTTAAATAGGTCTTCTGATCCATCCCATGCCTTGTATAATGTAGGATATAAGTTCAATGTTGTTTAGTTCAACTCATATGGATTGTATTTATAAAATCCCTCTACCAGAAGAGCATAATAGTGTTTTTTTGACTTCAAGACAATTGCATTTAAACTAGAGTAGTTTTGGATGAATTAATCAACCACTATACCACTGCCCATGTTTAATTAAGGATTAATACTTAGATACCTACCAAGCACCGTATGGAAGTTTCAAAGGGGTATCTAGCATCCACCGATACTACTGTGATATTTTTACAATCGTATTGTGATGCAATTGATATTGATAAATGATAAGATTTGTCTCCAAGTGTTTTGGTGAATTGAAGAGCGTGGCTGTTTTGTTGGGGAAGTCTTTGTTTTCTACTCAATCTTCTTTCTTTTCCCACAAAGTCACTGGTCTTAAAGATTACGTGATGAAATTGGCTAAGATAATAAATATCAATGGACAAAATCTGATGCCGACAACCGAAATAATGGAAGCAAAATGGCTCTGAAAAACTAAAGGCAGAAGTTGTAGATCAGAACCGTATGTGAAAGTTTATAGGATATAACATACTACCCCAATTTTGGGTAAAACCAGAATGTAGTCCTTTTTGTGTCAACTTCATTTGCTGATTTTTTTTTTAAAAAAAGTGTAAGTAAAACATTCTTTAAGAGGAGAAATTATTGTTGGGAGAAGGGAGAAGACAGTCCACTTTGGAGCACCAATGGATTGATCCGAGGTGATTAAAAATTTTATTGGCTAATAGGGATACTTTGTTGCAATCATATATATATATATATATATATATATATATATATATATAAAGCTTTCTTTAACACATCATTTAAATATTTTTTTTAATATTAGATGAAATTTATTAGAAATTATAAAATTATAAATGAAATTTATTAAATAAAAAGATCCAAAATTTTGTAAGTTATAATAAATTTTAATCAATAATCAAAATATATTTAAAAGAATACGTTAATGACGGTGTTGCTAGTATTTTTTATTTTTTTTATTATAATTAATATCTTCAAAATGATTAAAAATATTTTTAAAAATTAACAACTAAATCTATTAATATCAATCACACTATTTTAACATAAGGTAAATTTTAATTTTTACAATAAAGGGAACAATAAATATATTTAAAAATTATTAATTATGAACATACGAAAATCAAGTGCATCTTAACACAATATTCACAATAACAAAAAATGAACACTCGTTTAAATATTTTTAATCTTTTAAAATTTATATATTTTATATGAATATTTCATCATTATTATTAATTAGAGAAAGAACAAATCATAATAAATTTCAATAAATTTAATATTTTTGAAGACAACATATATTTAATTAAAAATATAATTTATTATCTTTCTCAATTTTAATATATAATTATATTTAATATACTACTAAATATTTTTAAAAATAAATTTTTATTTTGTACATATATTTAAAAAAAATATTAAATACAAATATAAAAAATTATAACGCATGAGTTTAAAATCTGGTATATTATCAGAAACTTTGTCGAAGGTCATGTGTAGCTTAGATTAATATTTTTTAGTAGACAAGCTAGAGTTTCTTTAATACACATGGATACCATTTTTGAATTATAATTTTAACCAATAAGATACGTTGTTAAATGTTATCTTTATTTAGCAAGAAGACAGATGGTTGGGCAGTGTAAAGTGTATGATTTCAATCTCGAGGTCAAAGTTTTGCCAAAAAAACAAACTCAAGGTAAAAGTAGTATTTCAAAATCTCTGAAATTTAACTTAAACCTTTTTTATTTCAAAAGAAAACATAAACCTTTTTTCCATACATTTAATGAGCATTGACAGCATGGTTAAAGAATTTTACACCCAAAATCTCTATACATTTCTGTCAAAAAAAAAAACTTAAAATGGTAAGAAATGGTATAACGGTTATCATGTTCAATCCACATAATCAATGGCGGCAATCCATCAGATAAGCTTCCTCACCCAAGTGTACAGTCTCGGGGGAGTTGTAATTTGCTGCCGGCACATAGAGCAGGAAGATAATGTCGAGCCACACTCCTTGCAAGTCTACATCATTATAATAAAGGCCAAATGAATATTCGACATTTCACATGCAGATTTTTTTTATCATCAAAAGTATATAGACGGATTTGCATTTGTTTCTCTTTGATTAGGAATTTTATTTCCACATAAAAATAGAATGTTTTTTTTAAACCATTTTTGGTTTATTTGTAATAACAAATTCATTAGATAGTTTTTTCAATACTCTAGTAACGGATCATGATCTAAATAGTTTTGAACATATTAGATTAAACAATCCATCCAACTAACATTTTTAAGAAAAAGTAAAAGGAGAAGGGAGGGAAGAGAGATTATGGTTTCCAATCCATTCAACTAACATTTTTAACAAAACTAACAAATTAACATTTACCTGATAAAAAAAATATCCAAATAGCTTTTCGAAAACTAGTCTTTTGACATAAAGCAATAACACGTTTGATTTATATAATCTTACCCCTATCTAGCAGATTTTTTTTCTTAGTTCTGTTCTTGACTATAAGAAACTGGGATGTGAAAACTGTAACCTAAATTCCCTTCAATGTCTGTTATTCACACAAACAGAGCTTATAAACTCTAGTCTAGACCACATTGACATTGGCGTTAAACAATAATAGGTTCATTTAGAAGACTTACTGTATGACCACATCCAGAAGCCATGTCCTTCGGGTTGGTTAGGCAAATGGGGCATACCTTGAAAAAGGACAAGACATTAATCTGATAAGCTTAGTGATCTCAACATGAATCTATGGCGATACAAAGCTAAGAGGAGGAGCAAGGAAACATACTGGTTCGACAGCAGCTGGAGCTGTCGGTTCCGCTGATTCCAAATTTGTCATGTGTGGAATTGCCATGCGTGCATTATCATGATCTATTGCTTCATTAGGTGGAGGGAAAGGCCTTTTATGTTGATGAAGAACTGATTCTCTACTGCATAAGACGGATTTGAGAGTCAGCGATTCATGAATATAATATAGAATTATCATACCTTTAGCTCATGGCTTACTCGTTAAGTTGTATATTTTGGGCTGCCCGGTACTGAAATGGAATTTCCATAAGGGCAGCAGCTGAAAAATTTCCAGTGTTGATACTCATTTTGAACACCCTATACTCATTTTTTAAGACCTTTAGAAATTTAAATAAAGTTTTAACATTCTTATTACTTTCAAACTTTTTAGAATAAGAATTATAATTCATACAACAATTTCACAGAATTACAGAATACTTGGCTCAAATATTTTTCAGTTCTTAGACCCTTCAATTTCACATTGAAGAATTAAAAAATGGTAGAATATTGCCTTAGGTTGTTCGGGTATGTTTGGAGAAGACTTGTAGAAATCCCAATTAGAAGAGTAAATTAAAATGGAAGATAGCCAAATTGCTAGGTGTAGAGGGAGATTGAAAAACAACTATACAAAACAATTAAAAATGATTTAAAAGTTAATGATTTGTCTATAAACACAGTTTACTATAATATTCTTACATTTTTTGGTCTATGTAACCAATTCCACCTAGTGGTAAAAGGTTTTGGTGGTTGCAATCCACATCTAGGAATTGAAATCTACACAACCTAAAAAATAAAAGATGTGTCTCTCCTACTATTTTATTTATGTGAATTGCACTTTAGAGAATGTTCGGACGGAATTTTTAAAATGTCATATAAGTGAAAAAGGTTTATCTCAATCGTAGCCCAATGTCCTCCTTACTCCATGTTAGACATTGGGTAAACCTTGTTGGCACTTTGGTAGTCATTTGACACTTAGGCCTTAATAATTTCAAGACATTATATCACAGATTGTTTGTCTCAACCAAGAGAACAGCTTCATAAAACATTTCTCTCTCTAATATGCAATTTATTACAGACCTCTGATATTGGTTTCAGAATTAGATGAAGTACTATCAAGTTTGTCAATATCACGCCAAACTCCAATCCTTCTTATCTCCAACTATCAAAGGTAAAAGTTACCTTAAAGCAGACAATATTGACTTTTCAAGTGCTATCAAGTACCTGAAAGTTGTCAAATAAGCGCTCAGAAATGTTATCATCAAAGTGCTTCATCTCATCCCATGGTCCATCTCCAACGCCAACCAAAATAATTGAGAGAGGATAGTGACTGATAATCATAATGGCTCCACATTTAAGACAGATACATAAACAACAAAAGGTTACAAGAATATCACCCAAAAAAGGGTTACAAGAGAAATTGCTCTACCTTGCAGCAGCGATAGAACTAATTGTTGCTTGTGCTTGTGGACTAAGTTTTCCACGTGGTACATCTGGATTTCTGGTTACCTAAAAAAACAAAAAGACAGTTTAGAAAAATAAGATTAGTTGAGAAATTGAACTACTCCCCTTGTATTTATAGATATTGTAACACAACTGAAGAGTTGGACTAAAAGCTAAAATAAGCCAACCCACACCAAGATGGGTAGGAAGAGATCTCCAGCTAAAGATTTTGTAATTTCTCTCCAGCCAAATGCACCACACTCAAACTGGAAAAGCACAACTCCAAACCACCTTATTGTCCTTAGAGTCCTTTTTTCACCCTAACCACAATACTGGACAGAAATGAAAACTAACAAATAAGGTGCAGAGTCAAGATTATCCAGACAGTACAAACTACTTACTTCATGACTCAAGTTACTTCACAATTCAAGATTTTTTTTTTCCTTTTTATAATATCTCGAGCATATAGCAGATATGTCGGGAGAAAGGGCACAACAAGGCCTATGCAAGGTAACGAGTCATTACTGTTATAATCTTATTATGTACCACCATCCAAGCAAAAATCATAACCTTAGAAGGAGCTTTGGCTAATCTGATAAAAAAAAAGTTCTCAAAGTTTACAGAGAAGACTTGAAATAAGAAATTGGAAAGTCTATACAGGAAATAAATCCTGAAGCATCTGCTATCAAAGAGCTCTTCAGTTTATGTTTTCCAAAAATGAATAATGGAATTAGCATGGCATCAAACAGGTCTAGAACTAGTAGCTTATCCTCAATCATTGTTCTTAACAAGGATTAGGTCCCAATTAATGAACCCTAGGTTCAAAGGAAAGTAAAATTTTAAACTTATGATATGCTTAGTCATATGCAATAAATCATAATGCAATTCCCCTCCCTCTCTCTCTCTTGTAAACTAAAATATATCACAGATACTTGTAATAAAAATGTAAAATCTTGCCAGCGAGGAACAAAATGTTGTAAAACAAACCTGACAGTTTTATGTATGGACCAATCTCTCTGTAGCGTGCAAGTACTTCCTCAAAACCATGACAAAATCTATTATCTCAATAAAAACTGAACACATTCTGGTCATGTATAGAAGCTACAAAAGTAAATTAACTGAAATCAGCAGAAGAGAAAACACAGAACATTTGTCTAAAGTCAGAAACAGATGCTCACCATCACCAAATCCAAAACATGGTATTAGATTGTCTTCATCAAAGGAAGACAGAGTATGGCCAATGATGGAGATTGCTTGCTCATATGGATTAGGAATGTTTCCAATATGATGAAGGCTTTTTCGATGGAATGAGTGCTTGCCTACAATTACCAAGGTGAGATTCAATATTCATTTATATATATCCATGTACAATATTAATTTCATATTCAAATGAAATAACCTGTCCACTCATTGCTTTTGGTGAAGTCGATACCAAGTATTCAATTTGAAGATTCCAGACCAGCTTCTCTCATAGAAGAAACAACCTGAAATATATCTTATATAAGCCTGATGCTTCTACAAATAGTTATGTCTAACATGAACATTAGGCAGAAACAGTCAATCCAGTTCGCAATAGTGATTACCCCTATACCACTAAGGTTACTATTGTCTATCCTCTCTAAACCACTAAGCAAAAGTAGCAGTGAAAACCTGATCCAATGAGCCGAAATTATCAGCTATATATGTTGATGGCGAGTGTTTGCTGAACTCCCAGGATGAGTAGAGGGTTGATAATAGCTAGTATTTGATGAAGTCCCAGCATAAGAAGATGGTTCATGATAGGTATTATTCTCTGAATTCTCAGCATAAGGAGACGGTTGATGATAGCTATTATTATAAGAAGGGGGATGTTGGTAAAAATTATCTTGAGACTCATACATTGACTCCGAATTTCCCATAATCACAGGCCTGCCTCCATCAAAAGCAAGATAAGTAAATAAATTAATAGACAATAGCGGTAAAAGGATAAAGTTAAAATGAATTAAAACGAAAACCACAGTACCAGAAGTGAAAACAGTTCATTGTCAATAATAAAATATCACAGAAAAACAAATATCGCTAGCTTGTACTCTGGTGGCATTTTCAGTAACTTATGCCAACAATTTAACATGTTCATTATGTTTTTTCAAAATCAAATTTATCAGAACTTCCTTCTAATGATTCCCAAAGCAGAGCCAAACTCTGGTTAAATCAAGAAACATTCGAGCAGACACAGCAGTCACATACAGAACAAATTGCCAGATAAATCATCAGTAATGAGACCAACACCGCTATAAACACTTTTGTGCATCCACTTGCAATACCAAAACATTCGATAACTGAAATCGAAACGCAAAGTTACACAGCTCTTCTCTCTAATCAAGCATACATAGCTAGTCCATCATTCACACGTCAACAAGTATAACACAAGCAATCGCTGTTTCGCGTCCTAAGATCGAAGCCAAAATCACGATGACTTTCAATGAAGAAAAGGAAAAACGATAGGATCGTGAACTATGGAATCAAATTGACAACATCAATGATCCCAAACTCAAAATGACACCGTAATGCCGGAAGAATCCGATTCACGTGTATTATTATTATTAGCAGAGAAAGAGAGAAGTGATAATCAGTGTTAATCAAAGTTCGCCTTGTGGATGTCGATTTGCTTTGTTGCAGAGTTTGCGTTCGACGTTTAGGTGTTTGAGATTGGGTGATGGCGGTGGCCATATTGATTGATTAGTATTATAAAATTTAAGTGAAAACTACTACTAGTTCCCTCCTTTCACATGTTCCCTTTTCTAAAATAGTTGTTCTCATTCACGTGGTGCATGGTCAGCATGAAACGTGCGTGTGATGTTTCGCACTAAACTAGTCATCTTTTTAATATAATGATTTTTCCTTGTTATTTATTTTGACATGGAATAAAAGCCTTTACTGTATAACTATCATTTTTTTTCAACCAATTCAATATGTTATCACATGCCTATTAATATGCTCTCTATACCTCTCTTGTGCATTTGATCTTCATGTCTATGATCCATGGATTTGTAACAAGAGTACGTTGGCATTTGACCTTTCCAGAAGCGTCAATCTTACGAGAAATTATCCAATTAGATCACAAACAAACCCTTTTTATTTCTGTCGGGAAAGTTCACTTCGATTGGCTCAAGGGGATAGATCATTCGGGTTTCTGGATGGGCGACTTACATATTCTTCCTTTAAAAATGTAATTAATTAGAGGCTTGACACTTTTAGCAGGCAATGTTAGCTTCCAGTATATTTTAAGCATTGTCTACTTAAGTGTTTGGTGTGGAATTTCATTCTCCTTAATAAAAAGTGTCTCAATGGATTGATAGAAGAATATACTTATAAATATTTTTTGTCGACTCTTAAATGATATGAAATTTTGTAGTTACCGAAATAAGTTTTCAATCAAGACTAAAGGATAAGAGTGATATAAGTTCTTTGTTCCGCCAATATTTTTACCTCAAATCATATTTCTAGGCACTTTATCACTTTTTACAATGTTATTACAAAACTTTCTTTAAAGAGAAATAAAATCTTTATGTATGCATTGCGTGGTCCGATGTATTTGATACATGACACAAGGGATTATTGAGAGAAGTGAAGTGTGTAACTAAGGATCAAAATTATTTTGGTAACATGTCATAAATAATTAAAAGAAATGAATTCTCTCGCGTATGCAAGGGATCAACGGGAAGCTAGCTAGTGTGGAGAAAATATAATTCAATTATTCACCAAGTACAATTATTTTGGTATTCTAAAAAGGTTGCTGTGATTAGTTTTGTTTTAGAGATAGGAATACCGGATTGTTTATTTCATGCTACAATTGTTATTAGGGGAAGCAAGATTAAAGCTTTATTCAGAGATGATGATGGTGGTCAACTATGGTGGTCTATCCCTTCCAAAATCTGTTGTTGACATTATTTAGAGCCCCCAACTGATTCTGAAATTGGTGCAGTTGTGCAAAGCATCGGGCCTATAATAAAGGCCAGCTCTTGGCCCATATGGTCTCTTACTAGTTTTCTTTTTTTCTTTTGGTTAAATTATTAATTTGATCTCTTTATTTAATTAATTAATTTAATTTAATCTTTTTACTATTAAAAAATTAATTTAGTCTCTTAATTTTTAATTTTTGTTTAATTGCGATAAACATTAACTACTTGTGCATGTGTCACAATAAAAAGTGACACGTAATTATTACATAGGATAACTCTATTAAAAATTTAAATGACGCTAAAAAAAAGACAATATTGCATTTTTTTATAAAATTAAAGAAATAAATTGATTTTTTTAATAAATAAAGGACCAACTTTTTCTTAACTTAAAACATTTAAAAGTATAATTTCACAAAATAATCATATTTGATATAAATATTAATTGTACAAACTAAGGAAAAATGGAACTTTCTAATTTATTTTGTTTGTACTAATTGCATTAAAATATTATTTTTTTTGTGGTTTTTAAGTTGATCAAAGTAATTTATAAGCTACTAAAGTGCTTTACACACTCTTAATCCCTCCCACCCCACCTTGTGCCCATTTTCATGGTGCATGGTCTGCTGACCATAAAACTAATTTCATTTTTTTAATTATTAGGTGGTAAAAATAACTTTAAAATGATTAATTATAAAAAAAAAATTGGAGTGGGTTTGGGCCAAACTAATTTTACCACACCCACCGATATACACTTCTTAGTCACGAGAAAAATTCAGACTTTTCTCATGTATTAATTATAGTAATTATTTTGCATAAAAATGCTAATTAACTAGCTAAGAAATCAAGTTTTGTTAAATAATTATAAATTTCTACATTATTGAATTCTTTACTCTTAAATAAAATGTTTCTAATTAAAATAGAATCATTATAAATTTTCAAAATATTTTAATCCATAAAACTGTCTTGCTTTCTATGGTGTCCTGAGGGGATTTACGTCTTTTCATAGAGACTGGTTCAATTAACTTCCAATACTATTATTAATTATTTTACTAAAAATGCTGATTAAATTAGCTAATAAATCAAGTTTTTTTTCTAAATAATTGAAAATTTTAATATTTTAAAATTTTCATCTCAAATAAAATATTTCTAATTAAAATAGGCTTACTAAAAAATTTAAAAATATTTTTAGCCTTAAATTTCTCTAATTGGCTCTATGTAGTGTCTCTGGGGCACTTTTGTCATTTCATATCTCAATGAATTCTCAATTTTTTTAAAAAAATTACTATCAGTTATTCTAAGTATATTAATTTATGACTTAAAAAGAATTTTTAAACCTCTATAGCTATTTTTATTATTTATCTTATTACCCGATTTTTAAAAAAATAAATAAGTCATTTTATCATTTCCCGAACCCCGATCTGGACAAATCATTAAAAATCAAAATAGGGTAGTACGTACTATGATACTAGTACGAACATAACCGTGGGGATAAAAAAAAATTGAAATTCCCATCTAATTCACTAAAATAAAATATAGAATAAATGAAAAAAATAATTCAAATAAGCAAAATAGAGATGCATGTTATAGAAACTTATCAGAGTCCAACAAAAAATATAGATAGTACAAACTTATTAAAGGAAATATCAGATGCATGTTATAGAAACTTATGAAAGGAAATATCATTATATAATGAAACGACAATGCAAATCAAACCTTAACCTGTAGCCTGTAGGAATTACAAACTGTCAACAGAAATAAAATAATATGTACAAGGCCAATAACAGGATGCCGAGTGAAATGATCAACATAATTTAATAAACAAAATAATACCTACCAACATGACATGATGGTTAGATATAACCTTATTTCTTAAATATGTATTGGAAGAGATGGATCAATCTCTTAAATAAATTTTAATATATAAAAAATTAATCATTAAAAAAATAAACTAAAATAAAAAATTAAAATAAAATATATAAATGTGAATCTTATATTACTTTACTGTTTATTTATCTCATTTTTAATTCTCTTTTTCTATAAACGAATACACCCTAAAAGAAAATCTATAACATCTTAAACTGACCGCCACTACTACCCAACTAATATCTTAGAGTCTAGCTCAATTGGTATACCCAAATAATATTCGAGAAGTCAATAATGAAGAATCCAATATGTATTCCGTGCTTCTCCAATTCATTTATCATTGAATTATTGAACTATTAAGCCAATTCGTTTATAGGTTTAATCATATTAATCTAATTTTAAAAACATTAGAAAAATATTATTTTAATTCATTCCACCCTCTCTTTCATTTCATTTTACTCTATCCGGATCCGAATCATCTGGAACTAATAACTTGGTAATTCAATTTTATTTTATTATTTGTCCAAGATGGTTCAAAGTTGACAAATATTTAACAAATGCAATGGTCGATTTATTATAGAAGAGATGGACATTAAACTTAAATCAAGCATACGAGATATTAAGGGTATGCTTAATTTATGCTTTTGAATTTTAAAAAGTATGTTTTAATTAGAGAATATATAAATGATGAAAGAAGATGGGATAACATAAGAACATGATTGATAAAAAAATAAAAGTAAAAAACTAAAATCACTAAAAAAAATTTTGATTATTTTATTTTAAAATTGAATAAAGATATTTTTTGAAAATAGTTTCAAGCATAAGTCTTATTAAATATTTTTAATTTTTTTTTCAAAAATAGGCAATACATAAACTCTACTACAATTGTGATTTCCTGTGTGGGACAGTATATATATTGTACAACTAACTAAATTAAAGTAGACCTGTCACTGATGCAGGACAAAGGAGAGGAGGAACAATACGTCATCATCACCATAATAATTCAAACAGTGAAGAATCACACGAAACACGCACGGCCGAGAAGATAACAACCCCAAAGGGATCAGAGCTAAATATCACGATTATCATTTTTGGCAAATGCTTAGACTTTGGTTAATCAACTAAAAATATTTTTTTTTGTTAAAATATGTAAAATTATGATATTTATAACTTTATTTTATGTTTTTTTTATGATTTTTATAATAAATATTTTTAATTTTAATTTTTAACTAATATTCTAAAAACACCAATTAACAAAATAGTATTCATCTTTTTTCATGGAAATCATTCACAATAAATGACATATTTTGTATACACGAACGCAAGCATTAATCACACAACCTCTAAGGGGTCAGGTTCACGTGATTAACACATGTTAAACCATTGGGCTTATGCTCCATTTGTAGGGGGTTGGAGGTTAGAAAACGACCTTCAAACCCAATCTTCAAATGCTATGCACAAATATGACATGCTGAAGGGATGTAAAGTTGTTCAAACCACGTGAACGTATGCTGCATTGGTTCAATTTTGACAAGTATAGTGTTTACTATTGCCACACAGGTCCACATGAGCACCCCCGCGTGGATTTTTTTTTGGGTGCATACTTCACAACAAGTGATTGATTTTATTAGTTTCACTTAAGCTTTAAATTATTGATTAAAAGATATTAGTATTATTCATTATAAGAAAGGACAGAACTTACCATGGTTCAACTACATGTGCTGGTAATTGTATTGCTCTTCAATCGGAATTAGAATTTAATTCACTTCGTCTATTTGCAAAATCTTTTAATGCAAATCTTCATTTTCAAGATTATTGAAATAAAATTCTAATTCTAATTGATGAACAATATATAAAACTGTAGTATCTAACTTTTTTTCCAATTTCCTTCAAAAAAAAATTCCAATAAGAAAAGTCTAACCTCGATCTACAGAGAGCAACATTATGAAACCCTAAACAGTGGACAAATGACTGTTTTAATTCTTATTAGCCTCATCTTATGATGTTGCTGTCCAATAGCTACAGGTAATCAGGTGCTGCGGCCAGGGTTGTCTCCGCAAAGAGCAACAGCAATTCATTACGCATATCTTGAATTGTGCACATAAAATATGATATGACACTTGTATATGATCAGTCAAGAAACTGTTTTTTTTTTTTCGGAATTATTAAGAAGGTTTGTGACTTTTGAAAAACAGTGCGCAGAAATGGTATCTGTCGCAAGAAGCTCCAAAGTATACAATGACATGGAGGATATATATGGAGACGGCTCGCACGAACTGAAAAGCAAATGACACGTATATATCCTTTCATGAATACGAACACCTTAGTCTTTAAATAAGTTCTTTTTAAAAATAAAAAATAATAATTTTTTTAGCAAGAATTACTATTGATATTTAGGACCGTTTTTAAGAGTTATTACCATTTTTATTGAGTTGTCTCATTTTCATTTAGAAATTACAATATCTTTCATACAATCTTATTTAAGTAGGATAAGTATTACTCTCATAACAAAATCCACCTTAGACTATTTAATGGAATTGGATATTTAAATCTTGATCTTGAGACCACCTAAAATAATTCTGTTTTAGTTGATTCAAATGTTTGGTGA
The DNA here is from genome assembly GCF_000004515.6 of Glycine max. Classification (NCBI taxonomy): domain Eukaryota; kingdom Viridiplantae; phylum Streptophyta; class Magnoliopsida; order Fabales; family Fabaceae; genus Glycine; species Glycine max. Next base: position 12,623,706 of record NC_038242.2, on the reverse strand, counting down.
CAATCACACATCTTATAAGTATTTACTAATTTTAACTAATGATTAATCTTCGTTAACAAATCTAATTTTTCTTTCTTTTCAATTATATTTTTTCATTTATAAACCTCAAATCTTGTGGCCTTGCTTTAGGAGACATTGAGCTTAGTATCACTAGGTGACTCTGACCAACAAATTATTTATTCACATGTCTTTGATATTATATATTTTTAACATTGAAATTATTTTTTTATTTTTGAATATATTTCTTAATTTTAATTTCAAAATTAATCTTATTATATAACTAACCCATTTTTTCTCAACTATTGCAAACTACTCTTCATTTATCTTTATCTTTACCATTTTGTCTTTATTTCTAAATTAAAAAATAATAATTATATAAGAAAAATAATAATTAAAAAAATTTGTACCAAGATACAAATTGCTTATTGTAAATTCAAAATATAATTTTATATGTTTAATAATATTTATTTATTACCATTTTTAATTATAATATAATTTATATATTGAAAATTATTTATATATTATAAATTTTAGTTAAATAAAGATACATATTCTTACGTATAATATTAATGTAGCTCCATGTAGAACTTGTAGGCTTTGAATCTTCTTCATCAATGGAGTCCTTTACTTCTTGAAGATCAATGACAGCGGAATGGAGAAGGAGGAAAGGTGATTGGAGACATCACTCCAAGGAGAGGATGAGTCAAGAACAAACTCACCACCATAGGAAGTCATGAATAAGAGCTTGAAGGTAGAAGAAGATGAATAGAGGGAGAGAGGGGGACAAAATTTTGAGAGAGAAGAGGAAGAATGAGGTCTGAACTTTGAAGTCTAATTTCTCAAATGATCAAAGTTTCAAAATGTACACACAAGGTCTCTATTTATAACCTAAGTATCACACAAAATTGGAGAAAAATTTGAATTTCTATTCAAATTTCACTTGAATTTGAATTTGAATTTATGGAGTCAAATTTGGAGCCAAAATTTCAGTAATTATGGTAAGTGGATTTCAGTCATGAAATATGTAAAACATGAAGAACATGCACAAAATGTGACTATATGATGTGACAATGGAATGTAACAACCAAATGCTCACCTCCCCCTAAGGTTGGTTTGGAATTTAATTGGATTGGGCTTCTCCCAATTCAATTAAATTTCTCTCCCAACATACACATCAAATACTACACTTAATGCATGCAAAATTATAAAACTACCCCTAATATAAAAACTAGTCTAGGTGACCTAAAATACAAGAGCTGAAAAATTCTACATTATTAGGGTATCCTAAACTTGTGGGTACCCTTCCTACACTACAGGGTCCTAAATACAAGACCCAAAAAATAATGAAACTCTAATCTAATATGTACAAGGATAAGTGAGTTCATACTTAATCCATGACCCAAAATTTATCCTAAGACTCATGAGAACCCTATGACCTTCTCCTACATGCTTGACCCAATCTTCCTAGAGTCTTCTAGCCATGACTCTGGTGATGGGTTCCCTCCTTAGAAGGATTGCATCAACTACATATATTAAAACATTAGTTACTATAAAAGCATTTTTAAACCACTAGCTCAATTAATTATAAAAACATTGAATAACTTGTAACTAAGTGAGAAAATTTTGTGAAGTGTGAATTTCTTTTGTTTACACTTCTTGTAGGGGGATTTTTATTTATTCTAAAATAAATTAAGATCTTTAATATTTTTTTTAGGAATCAAATTGAGTTATTAGAAAGTTTACAACAACTTGCATACATTGTTGAATCAATTGAACTAAACCTTTGGTAGATCTTCAATATTATATTACTTATTAAAATTTAATTAAAATATTTTTAAGATTAATACGATATTTTTTTCAATTCATCTTCATAAAAAGTTTTAAATTTTTAAAATTCAAATAAAAGTGAAATATTAATTAAATTTAATTTTTTTTTTGAAGAATACCTTTTTTATTTTATGAAAAGAAACTTTAAAGTTTATAGTTATTTAGGATTTTGTTTTGGAGTGGGTCATTTGGGAATCTTTTTATCATTATTATTATTATTATGTAATTTTTTTCATGGATATTATTTTGTCATTTAGGAATCGCAAAACATGTTAATTTGTTAAGCATTTTAAAACAAAAACTATTCTGGATTAAAAACATGTGTTAAGTTTTTATAATTATGTATTTATAAATAATAAAAATATATTTGATATTTTTTACAAATTAAAAATAATATTTTTAAATATATCACATGCACTTATTTTAAAAAAAATTAAACAAACAACCTCCTCATTTAAAGAAGAATAATTGCTCACTTTAGAAAAATGCAAGACAATTAAGTGCATGTTGGAGGTGTTTGTTTGCAAAATCTTAATTCTAAATAAAATTAATTTTATAAAACTGATTTTGAAGTAAAGTTATTTATGTTTGAATATTTTTATTTTAAAAAAAGTAGTATAATTTTTTTTATCTAACGATGAAAAGTATCTAATATTATTAATGGATAATTAATTCTTAAACATGAGGTTAAGAATGTAAGATCATGTTTGTTTATCAGTTTAAATTGTTGTAGCACAAATTTCAAAATAATTTTAACGCATAAGTAAAAGTATCATTCTTTTTACAAAAGTAGGTTGGTGGGGCAAGAGAACAATAATCCAACATATAAGCTTATTTATGAACTTATACCTAAAACGTATTTTTAGATGATCCAATATAAATCCAAACACGTAATAAAATTACATCCAAATTCAAGCCTCGTTTGTTTCTATGTTACAACGACACATATTTGAAAGCAAGCAATTAATTTTCAATTCAGGTAAAACGGAAACAAAACGTGTTTCTTTTCTTTCGGAGAAGAGCATTAGAGATTACGTGTGAGAAGAATTTTAAATTAGTTTGTAATTTTTTGTTAGTTGAAGGAATTGTTTGATGATATTGATAGTATTTACTGTTTAGTAAATAAATTTAATTTAGCAATTAGTTTGAAGAGTTTTGTGAGAAGCTATTTTAAGTAGCTTTAAAATATTTTAAAATGAATTTTTTAATTTTATTTTATTCTCTTTTTACCTTTAAAATATTTTAATTTTTTTACATAAGGTAAGGTTTTAGTGTTCTTTTTTATTTCTCTACTTTCGGTACATAAAATATTTATTCCTCTCTTTGTTAAATTAATGTGAAATGCTAGATGAAAGATTTATTTTATCTTATTTTTGCTATTGTTTTTGGATAATTTTTCTATTATATTATTTATTTTATTGGTTTAGCATTATATACTTCAAGATTTTGATAATTGATAATGAATTAGTATGGCAATACTAATACTAATAGAATATATATATATATATATATATATATATATATATATATATATATATATATATATATATATATATATACTTGATAAACTTCTTTATAAGTACTTATAAGCGAAGAAAATAAGAAAAAAAAATATTTAGTTAAAATCTACTTATTCATAAACTAAAAATTATCTTTTTGGAGAAACTAATATAAAATATCTTCTACAAATTAACTCATTCATAAGTGTTATGCATACATTATCTGTGTATTGAAATTATATAGCAATTATCTTATTTTTTTTCTCTTTTATTGCTTATTTTGTGTTAAAACAATAGGAACTTAGTTTCTCCAAGGTTTTTATCTAGAAGATGCTAAAGTTAATGATTTTTGTTGTATTTTGTGTTGAGTTGTAGTAGAGATATGGAAGAAGAGTGATGAACTAAAGTGTCGAGTTCAACACGACCTCCTCGCTCAGTGAGTCAGAACCGCTCAGCTCAAGTAAACCGCTTAGCACAAGAAACCACATGAGAAAACAACTATCATGAGCAAGCACGCTAAGCATACATTTTGTGCTTAGTGCGTGGACACTTGATCCAATTGTACATGCACGCTCAGCGCAAGTGTCGCACCAAACACACACGAGTTCTGATTGACCAATCAATTGGTGAAGCATATAAAAAGAAAGGAAACATTTATTTCCTTAAGCATGAAGAAAACCACGAAGCAAGAAAATAATAGAGGAATAGAGGAAGCAAAAAGAAGCCATTGTTGAAGGAATTAGTTCCAGAGCTCTAGCCGATCCATTTCAATCCATTTCTCTTCCATTTTCTTCTCTTTCATCTCACTTTTATGTTTGTAACTCTCTCATGATAATTAGAGGCTAAAATCACTCGTTGTTTAAGCTCTGCAAACTAAACTCTCTTTGATGTAATGATTTTAAACTATCTTTTAATATAATGTTGTTATTATTATTCATCCATGTGCTTATTCATATACTTGTGGTTTGATCATCCATCTTTATGTACTGTTTTAGGATATAAATATTGGAAAATGTTTGTATGCTACGAATTTGGAAAGAATATCTAAAGCGAGTTATATCTAGGGATAAAGTGATCTTCTTTAGTGTGTTTCATCCATCTCTGCTCTTAATGCAAATCAATTAGTTATCAATCGTCAAGGGATTGTGAGCAATATTAAATGATTTAGATTCTTTCACTTAAGGAATTTTTGTTAGAATAAACTAGTAGATGCGGGTAATAATCATAAGATTACATTAAGAGCAGTTCTTGCAAGTAGAGCCTCCAATACGTTTCTTAACTCATCACAACACCATCTCACAACTTCAAGCATTTGTTTTCTTAACCTTTATGTTTCTTGCTTTGTAGTTAATTCCTTTTAGATTATACGTGTAGTTAATCAATAAACAAAATTTGATACTTGATCTTAACATTTTATATTACTTGTATAACTTTGATATGTTTACCAAGTAATCAACAATATATAAATTAATTTTAGTTTATAAGAAAGTTTTTTTTTGTATAAAAATAATTTAAATTTTCATTCAATAATATGCAGATTTTTAAAAAAGTATGCAATGATATTATCATGCTAACCAACACAATACAAGTATGACGCTTATTTAAGTGTATATGATGTTGTATATATTTTTAGTATAGTTCCAATTTGGTTGAAAATAATTTAAGATATAATTTAAAATTAATAGTAAAAACGTAAAATGCACAATGTGGAAAAATTAAATAATTAAAACAAAATATACTTATATAATTGATCTTTAAACAAAAAAAATCACAAGAGCTCAAAATTAATTAAAAGAACTAATATATATACCAAAAATATATTTTTATTCATAAAATAAAATTAAAATTTATATAAAAATATTAAATAGATCAATTTTGAGCGTTTTACATCTATCAACTATTTCAACTAATAATTTTATCCAATACTTATAGTTTAATAATTTAACAAGAGTACAGATTCAACTAATAACTTTCCATCAGCTACTAACTTTCAAAGATAATTTATTTACTGAGTTCCAAGCTGCTGATTTGGTAAGGGATGGATACCCTTGTATCCTTTGTCCTCTTTCTTAATGAAATATATTTCTTTTTTGCGGATAAAAAAATTTATATTAAGTGGTTTAAAATATTTTTTCACAATTTATTTATTTTCGGTTGAATAAAACATATGCATAACGAGTAGATGCTACTCATCACCATAAAATATGTCGAATAACAATTCATACTAAAGTGTAAAATTTATTTTATTTATCAATGAGATATACACTAGAGAAACCATTACTTTAAAAATAAATATTAAATGTCTTTTGTATTTTTATAAAAGGATTATGTTTTAAAATTAAAAATCATTTTAATTTTCTCAACCAATGTTGATCAACGCACTTTTATCAAAGGTAAAAAAAACTAATTAACTAATATAGAGTTTGTGACAACTTTAAACTGTGGTACAAATATGTACGTAATAACTAATATGTTGCTGAACAACATTGATGTTTTTTTTAGGAGAAACAACATTGATGTTAGAATAACTAAGGGTGTGTATGATTTTATTTTTTAAAATTGAAAATCATTCTAATTTTCTTAAACAATGTGGATCGACACACTTTATTAAAGGTAAAAAAAATACTAAACAACTACTATAAAGTTGAGACAGCTTTAAACTGAGGTATAAATATGTAATAACTAATAAGTTGCTGAACAACATTGATGTTATAGAATAACTAACTTTAAAAACTACACCTGACAAACAAGCTTTCTTGTTTTTAAAAACAAGAAATAAACATACCCTAAAAATAAGGTTTGTTTAAAAGTAGCAATATTGTAAAATTTTAATTTATAAATATAAATTTTACAAATTTATTCAGTTAAGAAGTTAGGATGTTTTTTAATTAACCCAATTTGAAAATATTTTAGCTTATCATTTTTTATTTTAAAAAAAGATGTTTTATTGTATAGCTAGGAGTAGCTTTTAGTTGTAAAAACTTGTCACACCTTTAGCTCCCAAATCATTTCATGGATCTCCTTTTTTCATCCTAAACCTAGTTGCTCCACCCATCTCTCTGAGACTAACCTTTTCGGCAAATTTGCCGACAAATTGTCGTATATTCTGCCAAATAACACCTAACATGTCATCATTTAAAGCTTCGAATCAATATTATTACTTGGACTGACAATGAAGTTGGAGTCATTGAAAGTGCACTACAGACAAGGAGCCTCATTCAGTTCTCACAATTTGGTCCAAAAATTACGAAAATTGCTTGTTAATTAGTATGAATTTCAGTGATGCGAAAACTTTCCATAAAGTTTGATTTTTGTCAAATTAATTTCCTATTCCTATATGTCTAATAGTATGTAAACGCGTGAATTAGTACGCAATGGTTTCGTTGCAAAACCATTTCGTACTCGTACGTATTTTTATTTTTTTTTGTTCAGCGCCTAACAAACATGACTGATTATATGCGTTCCATGTTCAGTAGTCCATGAGCACTATAAACAACGGTTAATCTATATATGATTTTATCGCTACTAAATATTTTGATTAATTACCTACGATGGAGAGCTTCTATTTTGGAAGAGCTGATGCATGTCCCTTTTCAATTCAGTTCTTCGAGTAGAATAATGACGATCCATGTGCAAGACCCTTTTCCAGATAGTATCTGAAAGTCATAAAGATGTAAATGTAACTTGTTGTAGGAACACCTCATCAACATTAATTGTTCACACGTACACTTTCCACTTTTTTCAATGAAGGTTCCTCTTACTACTTATAATACGCATACACCCCATATGATCCTTTTGCAAATCAAACCCTAGCTAGCCCTTTGATAATGAAACAACTAGCTAGCACCATAAGACCTTACGGACCAATAATGCACGGGGGAGACACCATGGGAGGTTGTCGGTGGATCAGTAATGAATCAAGGTTCAGTTGCATCAATTTTGGGGGAGAAAAAAAATTGTAAAATGAATAACTATATATGGTGCTTCGAATGAGAGAGAGAGAGAAATGGAGAAGCGTGTGCTTTCATTACAATTTTCATGTTATCATGTTTGGTCAGAGTTTAATATATACTTCTTCCTTCCGGACTGAAATATGAATTAACAAAAAAAAATCAATATATGTTAAACTAAAATATTATCAAATTTTAATTAATTCTCTTTTATTCAATAATAATATTTTTAAAATATCCTTCATTTAATTAGATTTTTATTTTCAATAATCTTTTCATTTTTTATCAGATGTAATTAATGTAGACGATACTTTAAGAAATGGGTTAACTTTTTTTTATTAAGATTATCAAACTTAAATGATGTTATCTAATTTTTTTGAGTGGTGTAATTCATTTTTTCCCTTATATTTCAGTGTAAGAAGTATATCCCTGAAAGTGTAAGATAATTATCTTTCAATCAAATTTAAGCAATGACTCGTGTATAGTATTTTGTTTGCAAATTCATTTTAAATTAATTAACTAAAAACCTAAAAAAAATTGTTACCTCCTCTTTCTTGTTTTTTTTTTTTTTGGAATACTTGTGTTTTTGTTTGTTATTTTTTAGAGGAAAAATAGGATGAAAGAAGGTTATTTAGAAGAAAAAAAAATAGAAGTTTGACGCGTTTTGAGAATCTTAAGAATCTTTTAAGTTTGGTAGGAGGATTTTCTTTTCAAGTTTTTCAGAAATCTTGGGTTTGAAATCTTAAATTCTTACGTTTGATATGTGTATTTTAAAAATCATTTTTAGAAATCAAACATTTTCATGAATCATTTTTCAATTGAGTTAATTTCCATTGAGTTTTCCACAAAACATTTTCATGGGAGAGAGTGGGAATCATCTAACTTTCTCAAGTTAAAAAAAAGAGTTTGTGGCTATAAATGTAATTAAAGTTTTCTGTTACGGTCCTAAGCTAAGAAGAAGAGGAGCAGAGATAAAGCTGGAGATAAGTCTTTTTCTGATATCCTTTATTTCCCTTTTCTTATTACATTTATAGTCTTTCAAGCTAACAGAATCCTAACGGAATCGTAACTAACTAGGTGCTAATACAGATTCGGGAATTCTAGAAAGTTCTTCAAGGCTATCGTGAGTCAGTAGCTGAATTCGTGAAGCTGCAAGTGCTGCAGGTGTCTATACAAAGTCCTGCAGGTATGCTGGTTTCTTGCGTTCTCTCTTGGGCCTGTGTTGGTCTGCTGTGATGCTAACAACACCGCCGTCGTTGAAAACAACCTTGTCCTCAAGTTTGGGAAGAGTACGCAGCTCGTCCCAAAGTTCCCAAGAGGCATCCTCCGGAGGAAGACCCTCCCATTGCACCAAGACGTGTTTGACTGGCGGTGTGACCGAGGAATCTAGCTTCCAATCCAGAATTGCGAAGGGAAGAACGACAGGGTGATTATCGTTGGAATTCACTGGCAGGGAAGCTGGTGAGGCTGGAAGAGGGTCGTGATGACTCTTTAAAAGGGATACGTGAAAGACAGGGTGGATGCGGGAAGATTCCGACAAGAGGAGTTTATAAGCCACGGGTCCAATACACTCCAGTATTTGGAATGGGCCGTAAAACCGTTTGGCGAGCTTCGAATACGTAGGAGCAATTGACGTTTGACGATAGGGACGAAGACGGACATACACCCAGTCGCCTATTGTGAAGGAAACGTCGCGGCGGTGCTTATCCGCGGTGAGCTTCATACGCTCCTGCGCGCGGTGCAGGCGACGCGTTAGCTGATCGTGAATTCGGATGCGGGTGGAAAGCAATGAGTCAACTGCGTCGTTCGAAGATTGACCGCGAAGGTAGTCAGCTATCTTTGGTGGAGGCTTGCCGTAGACCGCCTCAAATGGAGTCATGCCGATAGCCGAATGCAGGGATGTGTTATACGACCACTCGGCGAGAGAAAGGAAACGGTACCAGTTGGAGGGCTGTGTATGTACGTACGCGCGGAGGTACTGTTCAAGAGAGCGGTTGAGCACCTCCGTCTGCCCGTCGGTCTGCGGGTGGTAGGCGGTGCTCATTCGGAGCTTGGTGCCGCTTAAACGGAAGAGCTCACGCCAGAATTTGCTAACGAAAATGGGATCTCTGTCCGATACTAGACTGCGCGGAAATCCGTGATGCTTGCACACCATGTCTAAGAATAGAGTTGCCACCTTGTAAGCGGAGTGAGGGGTGGGCAGAGCTCCGAAGTGGGACGCCTTCGAAAATCGATCAACCACAACGAGAATTGTTGTGTACCCTTGAGAAGATGGGAGCCCTGTAACGAAGTCTAATGACAAATCTTCCCATACGTGGGTGGGGATAGGGAGAGGTTGGAGGAGGCCGGCGCTTTTCTTTGTTTCGTACTTCGTCTGCTGGCACGTGGCGCACTGGGCGACATAGCGGCGGACGTCGATCTTAATTCTAGGCCAGTCGAAGTTCTGACGGAGACGGTGGAGAGTCTTGGCGACGCCCGGGTGGCCGGCGAGAGGGGAAGAGTGAAATTCTTCCAATAAGGAATCTGTGAATGGTGTCTCAAAGGGGATCCAAATTCGACCCTGCCGGAGAAGAAGCTCCTGGTGAGTTGTAAGTTCGGGATGCTCCGTAGGGTGCTCGCGAACGTCCCGAAGGAGCTGCTCATACTGTGGGTCCTGCAACAGAGCATGGCGGAGCTTCTGGAGGAAGAGACAGTGGGGCATAGTCAGGGTAAGGTATGTGGCCTCCGTCGGAACGATACGGGAGAGTGCGTCGGCGACCACGTTTGCTGGGCCGGGTTTGTATTTGATAGAATAATCAAAGCCCAAAAGTTTTGACAAGTATGTTTGTTGCTCAGGCGTTTGTATCGTCTGGGACATAAGATCTTTCAAGCTTTTGTGGTCCGTAAGAATAATGAAGGAGTTACCCAATAAGTAGTGGCGCCATTTACGCACTGCGGAGGTGATGGCGTGCAATTCTCGCACATAAGCAGAGGCGCGCTGTAACCTGGGGCAGAGAACTTTGCTATAATACGCAATTGGGTGAGATTCCTGCAGAAGCACTGCACCCATCGCCGTGCCGGAGGCGTCGGTTTCGAGCGTAAAAGGGAGGAGGAAGTTGGGGTTGGCGAGCACTGGAGTCTGAGTCATGGCCTGTTGCAATTGATGAAAGGCATGCTGGGTTTCGGGGGACCAGATGAAGCTGTCCTTTCTTAAGAGGGAATTAAGGAGTGCTGCAATGGCGGCGTATCCCTTGACGAACTTACGATAGAACCCCGTCAAACCCAGAAATCCGCGGAGGGTTGTGGGACATGTTGGCTGAGGCCACTCGAGCATTGCAGCGACCTTATCGGGGTCTGGTGCCACACCCTGCGAGGAAATGATATGGCCCAGGTAACTGAGTTGGCGTTGGGCAAAGGAACATTTGGAATGTTTCAATAAGAACTCTCGATCAGCAAGAGTGGATAGAACGGATTCTAAGTGTGACACGTGGGACTGCAGGTCCGGACTGTAGACTAAGATATCGTCGAAGAAGACGACGACGAATCGGTGAAGAAATGGTTGAAGCGCGTCGTTCATGGCGGCCTGGAACGTTGAGGGTGCATTGCACAATCCAAAGGGCATTACGAGGAATTCGTAATGACCCTGGTGAGTTCGAAAGGCGGTTTTATGCGTATCTTCTTCAGCCATTCTTATCTGATGGAACCCTTGGCGTAAATCTAACTTTGAAAACCACGAAGCTTGGCCCAGATCATCTAGCAGTTCGTCTATGGTAGGCATAGGGAACCTGTCTTTCACTGTGACCGCGTTTAATGCCCGATAATCAACACAGCATCTCCATGACCCGTCTTTTTTCTTTACAAGCAAGATGGGGGAAGAAAATGGGCTATGGTTGGGTTGGATTACTCCGGTGGTGAGCATAGACGCGATTTGTTTCTCAATTTCAGATTTTTGGAAATGGGGATAACGGTAGGGGCGGACGTTAATGGGTGCGGTGTTAGGCAAGAGGTGGATGTGATGTTGGATATTGCGGGAAGGTGGTAGTGAGGAAGGTTCGGCGAAAATGGCTGAGTATCGGTGGAGAACGGCGGCAATTGGGGTTGGGGTGGAGTCGGTGGTGAGGCACGTAGAGGAAGGGGGTGTGTTTAACGGGGACGCTGTGATGTGGAAGAGAGCAGAAAGGCTCTAAGTCTGGGCAAGTCTCTTGAGTTGGTGGGCTGAGGCAGGAGATAGTGAAGGGGGTGCATCTGCCCGAAGGGTAATATTGCGGCCCAAATGGGAAAAAGTCATGGTGAGCTGTTGATAATCTGTGGTGATTGGGCCTAGCAATTTAAGCCACTGGACGCCCAATACTAAATCCGCACCGCATAAGGGTAAATGGAATAAATCGAGGGTGAAGGTATGGTCCTGGATCGATAGTGGTACCTGGAGAGACTGTGTATCACATTCAAGAGTATTCCCGTCTCCCACCATAACCCTAAGGGTAGGGGTTGGGGTAGCAGAAAGGGCTAGGAAACGTGCCAACCGGGATTGAATGAAATTATGAGTAGAGCCACCATCTACCAAGATGACTACTGGGTGGCGGCGCACCGTACCGAGGAGACGGAACGTTTGAGGGGCCGGGGTACCCTCCATCGCGTTCAAGCTGATGTGTGGAGTAATAGGGAGATCCGGTCCGGAAGGAGGTGGGTCGTTGTTAGGGTGAGTGTCTGCGGATGAGTCCGGTTCGTCGTCTGCAATGAAGAGGTGCAAACGGGGTTTGCAGCGGTGGCCGTGGGACCACTTTTCTTCACAGTGGTAGCAGAGTCCCTGTTCGCGGCGGACCGCGAGTTCCTCGGAGGTGAGGCGTTTTATGGGGACGCGAGTGGAAGGAGGAGGTTGATTGGTCGTGGGTTTAGGGGAGAAGGAAGTGGAAGAGGTGCGCTGGCCCCGGCGTCGGTCGAGCAGTTTATCTTCCTGGAGACGCGCGAGTTCCGTCGCGTGGGGAAGAGACATGGGTCGGAGGGCTTGGACCTCCCGGCGAAGCTCCGGGATGAGGCCTGAGACAAAACAACTCAACAGGCATGACGGAGGAAGGCCCAATGTGCGATTTGCCAAACGCTCGAAGTCCGTGAGGTACTCGCTGACGCTACCGGTTTGCTGAAGCTTGAACAAAGCTCCCTGCGGGTCGTCGTAAAAGGACGGGGCGAAACGGGATTCTAAGGCTTGTAACATAGCCGGCCAGGACGGGAAGAATCCGTTTCTGCACATCCATTGGTACCACGACAGCGCGGGTCCTTCCATATAGAAGGAGGCGACCGTGAGCCTTTCGTGATCAGGTATGCCCTGATAATAAAAAAAATTGCGATATTTTGAAGATCCACCCGAGGGGATCGTGGCCGTCAAAGCGTGGTACCTCCAATTTCATATGGTGGCGGTGGGGAGCAGGGGACGCATGGAGTGGTGTTGGCGGAGGAGGTGGCGGAGAGTTGACGGTAAAGGAGGCAAATCTGTCAAATAGAGCTTCGATTTTGGCGGTAAGAGAAGCATGGATTGTATCGATTTTGGTGTTCAAGGTGGAATTGTCCTGGGAGAGGGATTTGACTGCCTCTTCCAGCTTGTCGGTGGTGACCTGATGAGTGTGGTGCTCCGGCATGGCGGAGGGGAACGAGGCAGGTCGGACCAGTTGTTACGGTCCTAAGCTAAGAAGAAGAGGAGCAGAGATAAAGCTGGAGATAAGTCTTTTTCTGATATCCTTTATTTCCCTTTTCTTATTACATTTATAGTCTTTCAAGCTAACAGAATCCTAACGGAATCGTAACTAACTAGGTGCTAATACAGATTCGGGAATTCTAGAAAGTTCTTCAAGGCTATCGTGAGTCAGTAGCTGAATTCGTGAAGCTGCAAGTGCTGCAGGTGTCTATACAAAGTCCTGCAGGTATGCTGGTTTCTTGCGTTCTCTCTTGGGCCTGTGTTGGTCTGCTGTGATGCTAACATTTTCTATATTACTCTTATTAGATCATTTAATTCTGTAAACATTTAATTTTTTGGTAAAAATATCACATTAATATTTAATTCCTAAAAATTTTATGACTTAGGAGAAAAATGATTATAAATTTTTTTCTTGTATCAAACGTCCTAGAGTACACATTTTATGCATTGAGAATATATATGAAAAGATTTTATTATCCTATCATCTAATATTCTAATTAGATTGTATTTTGTATGATAAATTTATTAATTTTATAACTAACTCAACAGCTATATAAATGATAATTTCTAATTGCTTGATAATGTAAAAAAATTTACACTAATAATACATCCTTATTAAATTCACTTTTTAATGTTAACCAATGAAATTAAAACTTTCATTCTGATTTATTATTTGTTTTATTTTTCATGCCATACAAATATTTATTTTTACTCTTGTAATATAAATTAAAATACACAACTTGTAAGACTCTCACTTTCTCATTTAATCATTGTCAATATTTTTTTTCTTCTCTTATTTAAATATGCATTTGATACACTACTCTCACAATTAGTTTAAAAAAATCTCTTTAGACAACATAAAACTATACCTTTTTTAATATTTATTTATATATTTGTTCTTCTTAATTGCCTATCTCTTTTAATTTATCATATTTCATTTCTTTTTCTTTTAATGGTTTCTAGAAGCAATTTAACAGTTAAAAAATAATTTTATAGTACAATTTAAATTATTTATTGTAAATAAAAATATAATATATATTTAAAGAAACTTATTATTATAAATTTTAATTATAATATAGTTTGTATATTTCAAAATATTTATGTATTATAAATTTTAATTATAGAAATATAAACATATATTCTCTATAATGTGTATTTATATGAAAATTAAAATACTAGTTTTCTAAAAAAATTAAAATGAAAAGTTATCCCTCGTTCATGTTAAAAAGTAGTAATATAAGAAGAAGAAAAACGGAGATAATATATTTTATCCCATGACCAAACATAAACTATATTCCCTCACTCATGTCTCGAATAAAAAACATTGGGTTGATTTTAAATATAGACGAATCTCAATTTATTTTATTTTATTTAATTGACCTTATTTAATATAGACCATTTATAAAACACCTTTATTTAATATCAGTTTTATTTTTAATGATTCTTTTTTATTTTTATATTACGTTCCAATGAATAATAGTTTAGGAAAATAATTTACTACCCCATCCTTAAATATAAGACACTTTTAATTAATTTATACTCTTTCAAAAAGTTGATTAATTTGTTTATTAACATTAAATTTACTAGTAATTTATATTATTTTTTTAAAATTATCCTTAAAATTATTAGGACTCGTCATCTCTCTCTTTCTACTTAATTACTACCTTTTCCATAATTAATTAATTAATGTGTGTTAATGTTCTTCTCCAATCCTTATAAGAAAGTGGAAGCATTTATCTTTTTAATTTATATAATTTGTTGTAAAATAATTAAGGGTATTTTGGTCAAAAGATAATTTAAAAATAATCTTAAAAAAAGACAAACAAATTTGAAAAAAAAAATCTTATATTTAAAGATAGTTGTAATGTTTTTAATTGGAATTTATACAATTGAATGATGCCAACTAACTTTCTTATTTAGTTAGCTTGATTTTTTTTGGTGGGTCTCAGCACATAAATGTTTTTAATTTATTGAGTTAAAGACTAATTTTATTTGCGATACGTGACTATTGTTAACTTAAATAAATCTTTTGCATATGATAAAAATCAAACACGAATTTTCCTATTAAATAAATAATTTTTCTCATGTAAACTTAACATAACTTTACAATACTACGTCAATCTTATATCTAAGACCAAAGAAAACATATATTAATGATTTGAAAAATAATATTTACATTTTTATATCTATACTTTTTTTTTTGTATTGAAGAGAGCATTAAAGTCCCGAGAAAACCAGATCACACCGGAACAAATATGTAGGATGAAACTCCCACCATATCATGCAACAAAGTAAACTAATATTTAATTATTTATAAGATAAGCTAGTGTAGGTTGATAACATACTTTTCAATATTTACGGACATGCTCAATCAACTTTTCGTCATACTTTATTTATTTCTTTATTAAACTCCAGTAGTTAAGATCTTTTTTTTCTTATAGATCGAAAGGTTAACAAAAAAAATTACATACTTTACATTTTTTATGATTGAAATAGAATTTAAATATTTAAGTTTATATGTTACTTACTTTAGTTAGTGAGTGTAATAATTTGTCTTTTTTTAAAAAAAAAAATCCTTTATCCTAAATAAATAAAAAATTGAGTCAAAGCAACTCGTCCAAGTTTAATAAAATGAGCCGTGAGTTAGGTTTGACTCAAAAACCCATACTTACATAATAATTTGTCATAGGAGAAGAGTATAAAATATACATAAACTTTTATCTCATTATAAACTACCCTCATAATTTTAAATTCATAAATAATCATGCAAGCGTTCTTTTTCTCTCTTTATATATATATATAATATTTCATTTTAAAATATTTAGATTCATAACTGCATTCCAATAAATGTCAGTACCATCGATTCAATTTTGATTTCCATTTATATACATAGGAATGTTTAAAATAAAAAGAGTTATGACCTAGAGGATTAATTAACCTATTTTGAGTTATTTATCTTAATTGGTCTTTACAATAATACGATAACCAATTCATATATATTTTGTTTTAATAATATAATTTTAAGTAACTCTTAAATTATTTTTTTAAAATAATCTAAAAATAATAAGAAAATAGTTTTTTTTACTCATAACCAATCTAATATAACATGTAAATTGCTTCCAATAATAAAAAATAAAACAATGATATATAAAAATAAACAACTCATTAAACAATAAACATGAAAAATATTCTTATGAGTCTTGATTTATTAATTAAAAAAAGGCCCATGTGACAGGACAGACTCTAGTCTAGCATCAAAGTAGTTAGCAGTTCAATCCGGATAAATCGCTGCAACCACAATTAGTCATAAAGACCCAACTAGAAAAAAAACAATGAGAAACCAAAACAAAACAGAGTATGCTCCGCTGCACGGTGAAATTGGTACCTCTGTCTTGCAATTTCTGATGAGAAAGAAGACAGGACCGAAGCAATTAACGGGCGTCCACTCGTCTCAGTTGTTGGCTCATTTCTAAACATTCATAATGTCACCAAAAACAAAAATATTCTAAACATTCATTTGGAAAGTTTGAGTTAAGTTATGTGAGTTAATTAAGATCAAAGTATGTCTTAAAGTTCAACCAATGCTTATTAAAATACTTCGAGGTTGTTCACCAACAAAGTTTCCAAATTAATTACGAATTCCAACTTATGTCATGATAGAATATGAGTTCCATTCATATAAAATAGACCAACCTTTGTAGGCAATATAGTAAATCTTATGTATACACATGTAAAAATTAATTACACCATATATATCATTCACGGAAGACTATTATATTCAAGCTAGTAGGATTATTATAAACAGTAAAAATTTTCTCCACATATTTAATACAACTACATACTAAGACTTAAACATAAAATTATTGATTAAGTTTGAATAATTTGACGTCAATTAATCCACGCACTTGATGATACACATTTTGTTTTATGAATTAACAATACAAGTACGTGTAGTGAAAGTATTTTTTAACCTACTATTTAATCATAGATTATTATAGATAACAAATTTATTAACATTTATAATAAATATTTTAAAATTTATAAAAACAATTAATTGATTGTATAAAAGTATTTTAAAAAATTTAAATTATTGTTTAATTTAAAAAGAAAATAATGGTCACAATTTTAATAATTTTTTTTATCATTCTGTTGTCTTTAAAAATGTTAATTCAATGACCTCGTAATTAATTCATTTTTTCAAAAGAACATATTATTTTAAGAAATAAATTTATAATAAAGAGTTTGTTAAAAAAATAGGATTTACTATTTTTTGTCATAATTTTTTTGGATTTTTTTTTGCGCCTAATCTAAATTTTGACTTATTAAAGTCTTTTAACTTTTTATTAGATATCTCTTTTAATCCTTATTATCAGATAATAACAGATAATGAAATAACATGTTATCAACTTAGTGAATAGTGATTTATCACATCATTAAATAATATGATGAGATAGTTATGTATAATTTTGTACCTTTAACCTTTCTATCAACTAGTTTAATATCATTAATTATTTTGAATAAATAAGAAATAAATACATAGTTTATAACAATTATATGTGATTACCCATTAGACTTATTAATATTAATAACAGTGACAAATTATTAAACCAACATTATTATTATTTCATCAATTAATATTATTACTTAATATAAAAACTAAAAGTAGTACAAAAATTTAAAAGAAAACTTTGACCGTAAAAAATTTAGATCAGAAATTAAAAGCATAAATTCAAAAAGTTTAGAAAAAAAAAAATAGTACACTCTAAAAGTATATTTTTTAAGACTGCATTGACTTGGGAAAGAGAATCCCCACAAGTAAGGAAAAAGAACCCCTGCAGTTCAAAGTGTTGCTCAAATAAATGAGGTCTTATGCTTAAATTGTGACAAAATTATAGTAGTAATTTAATTTTCATGCTTGTTGGGAATCGGGATTGTGTGCAGTTGTTAACAACCCAAATTCATGACCTAGCATTCCTGTTTAGAAAGTATTCTTTCGGTACACTAAACTTTAGGGAAGGTAACCTCGGTTCAATGAATCATCATTAATCATGTTTAGGGGTGGAAACATTGTACCATGCTTTTAACTGACATAAATTAAGATTAGATATATATTTTTTATTGCTAGATTGAATATTTCTTTAATCTTTATAAGTATGATTTCTTTTGTTACACTTAATATATGTATGATTTAATTTAGTTTTAGTTGTTTAAATTTATTTTATTAGTTCTTATTTTTATAAAATTTTGAAATTCTTAAAATAGTCTCATCTCATAATTTATTAATGATGTCGTGTATTACGTCACATACTTTAAAAATTTTAAAATTTCTTATTTAGCTTATCTCATAATTTATATTAAATATATTTTTATTCTCTATAATTTAATTGTTTTTGCATTTTCGTCTTTGTAAATTTTATTGTTGTTTTAATCGTTGTAAAATATGTTTATTTTGTTTTTTCATTCTTAAAATACTTTAAATAACGCTTTAAACAATAAAAAATATTTTGAATAATGAAAAAAATTTATTCTAAAATACTTTAAAGATAAAAAAAAAATTTACAAAAAAAAAATTATAAAGAAAAAAAAGAAAACCCCTGAATGACAAGAAAAAAAGAGGATATTTGAACCTTTATAAAAATAGTCTTATCTCATATATTGTGACTAATATGTTACATCTATTAACACAATGTGGTATGACTGTAAGATAGCCAAGTCCTCATTTTTTAGGTTAGATAACCATGTAGTTAGGAATTGCCAAGATGTGTTTTTCTTTTTCAAGATATATGTTATTTTAGTACATCATTATTCGTAATAAAAGTTTTGATATATAAAAATAAATAATAATTTTATTAAAAGAATAAAATCAAATTAATTATATTTACGAGAATTAAGAAGTATTTAAAATTTAAAACTATAAATCATGCCGTCAAAAACAAAAACTATAAATCATAATAGTCCATTAATCTAAACCTATAATAATAATAATAATAATAATAATAATCCATTAAATTAATGAGATTATTGACATTGAAAATCAACCGTAAGACTTTCAAATAAATTGCTTTGATTTTTATTATTAGGAAATACTACTATTATATACTGTGTATTTTGATATATATTTTAATTGATTGTCACCATCTATATTTAGTTGTAGATCTTATAATTAGGTTGTTGTATTACTATAATTAGGCATTAGATTTATGTATATAATTTGCTAATTTATATTTTCTAGAATTAGGCTGACTTGATTTAATTAGTTTGTATAATTATCTTAATTTTTAAAGTATTTTTACTTCCTTAATTAAGTGGAATGAGATCTATATATGTAATTTTTTAAAAATAAAAATTAAGATACGATTTAAATATTCTTCTTCCTTCACATTTGATTATGTCATGGTATTAGAGTCATGACTACTGAAGCTAAAGTCGAAGAGCTGATTGGCTTTGTGGTCTAGGTTGGATTAAGGCTTCCAAGATCGAAAGGAAAATAATTGTGATTATTATTCTATGAAGTAGATAATTGTTTAAGTTTTACCTCACTTAATGGATTACGGGCATGAGTGCTTCTCATCAAATGACAAATAGATTGGAGCATTTGATTGATGTTCAATACATGGTGTCTTGTGAGAGATTTCCTAATAGGAAATAAGCCAAAGCCACAAAGGATGAAGAATCTTGCTTAGTGATTTTGTTTTGGGTGTGAAGTATTTTTTGATTTTATTAATGACTAATTTTTGTTTAGAAAATCAGAATAGTCACTGAATCATATCTTTTTATCTAAATGTTTGAATTCAAAATCATGTATAAAGGATTTGAGTTTAATACTATTCAAATCAATCACATGTTAGTACTTAATGAAAATTTGAAGTTGTTTAATTTTCTTTACCTGCCATGTTTAACTTTCAATTTGAAATGCTTGCATCAATGAGGAGATGGTGGTGTAAATGATATTTTGATATTGAGCCGGTTTGTTTAAATTTATTTGTTTTAAAAATTATTTTAATAAAATAAATATTTTTTAATGTGTTTATCTAAACTGTTTTTATTTAAAAAATTAATTTCCAGCTTATTTTAAGAAACAAATCCCATTTCTTCTTAAAAAACACATATATAAAAAATATTTATTTTAAAGTTATTTATATATAAATTTAAATAAACTCATCGAATTGTAAAAAAAAAAAACACAAAATTTAAAAAAGAACAAAGTTTCATGTACTTGAATCCATTTCAAGATAGGGAAATATAATTTACTCTTATTTTTATAAGTTCATTTGCATTTCTGAAAACTAGACTGATTTAATTTGTACAATATTTACTACTCCCTTTTTATTTCTTTAATTAGGTGAGATAAAATACATGTATGCTATCTTTCTAACAACAACAAAAAGTCAAAGTATATTCAAATATTCTTCTCTTCAAATTTGATTCTGTCAATATATCCTCAACTTTTTGTGTGTGTGACTATCAATAGTCAGTAAATTCTTGATGATTACCGATAAGCTGGTGAATATTTCATATCTAAAAAAAATTCCTGATCATTTATTACCTGTTTTTAAAATTTAATAAACTTATAAATTATTGTAAAATAATAAATAGCTAATAACTACTACTGTACAACTCACTTAAAACTTATAAATTTTATTATAAAATAATAAATAGATAGTATAGGAGTACCATAATATTTCCTATGAACTAAAAAAAACGTAATGAATAAAACACACACCATAATGTCTCCTATATATTGCTCTTGAACCCAAAAAGGGGGCGAGTATCCTTTAAATCTTTAACTATTGACCCAATGTTGTTTGTAACTTCCTTTATGATCAGACTTTGACATGCCTTGTGTTGAATATGATCTTATTATACTAATAAAATTAAGCTGTGCATTTAAACAAAAAACTTTAATTATTGACAATTGTATTATCACTCTTAAGTTATAAAGCTTTTTAATTATTTCTTAGTTTGATTTCCAGCACTATCCTTCCCTACTAGCTAGCTATATATAGAGAGCACCTTCTCCTTATGCCATATGCAAAAATGTCTCCTCCCCTAATGGAATTAAGTGCTTCCACTCTAGTACTTTACCCTGCATCACAGCCACCACAAGAGCCTAAAAATGAGAACAATGGGGGCATAGTTTTTGACTCAAAAAATTTGCAGCAAATGCAAGGGGAAATGCCCAAAGAGTTCCTTTGGCCTTCTAGGGACTTGGTTGACACCACCCAAGAGGAGCTAAAGGAACCCCTTGTGGACCTAGCAATCTTTAAGAATGGTGACGAGAAAGCTATTTCCAATGCAGCAGAGCTTGTGAGAAAAGCATGCTTGAAGCATGGGTTTTTCCAAGTGATAAACCATGGTGTGGACCCAGATCTCATTGATGCTGCATATCATGAAATTGACTCCATTTTTAAGCTCCCATTGAGCAAAAAGATGGGTGCTAAGAGAAAACCTGGTGGTGTCTCAGGGTACTCTGGTGCTCATGCAGATCGTTATTCGTCCAAGTTGCCATGGAAAGAGACGTTTTCTTTCCTCTATGATCACCAAAGCTTCTCCAACTCCCAGATTGTTGACTACTTCAAGTCTGTGTTAGGGGAGGATCTTCAACACACAGGGTAAGATCATCATCCACATTCAATTGATTTGGTGATTTCTTCATTATAGATTATTACTAGCATACACTTTCTAACACTTTTTTTTTTTTATATATATTTATGATTGATTAAGAATTTATTAAAACTTATAAAATTAAAAGAAAAAATCATTAAATAAATAATAAAGACACAAAAGAATTATAATTTTTAATAAATATCTAAGGATGGACGTATTATTATTAGAAAAACTAATAAATATTCTTTACCACTAACATATAACAAAAATTTAAATATCTTTTCAGTTTGTAATTTTTTTATTTTAATTCTTATAAATTATGTTTGTTTTGTTCTTATAATATTTTTAGATATTATTTTTTTTACTCTAAGTGTTATCTAAAATAAGAATTAAAAATAAAATAAATATAATTTGCAAAGAGTAAAAATAAAAAAAATAATTATTTTGCAAAGAGTAAAAGTCACTAGACTAAAAAAAGTATTTAAACCTCAAAAACAACTTATTAATAACACTTTTTTTCTACACGCTACATGACAAATTTCGTTTTTGTCACATTAACTTCTACTTGACCCACTGTGTTGTTAAACAAATTATTTTATTGAAAAACAAAAAAAAGAAAGAACTGTTACAACTGCTCGGTTGAGATTATCCTGGACAAGATTGCCAAGCCACCTGTGCTGCACGCATATCCATCTCAAAACGGACAATGTCTGCATATCAATTATCATCACATACCCATATTGAATGCCAATACTTCAAACCTATTTTTTTTTTAAAGTTTTTTTTTTTTGTGAAAAATGATAAGTCATATAACAAAATAAAAAAAAATTATTTATGATAGTTACGTTATTTAGTTATTGTTATGATATTTTTATATTTTAGAAAAAAACTTATTTATTTTTAGGATTTTATTATTTTTAAGAAACTTTTATTTGATTAAGATTACTGTAAAGTATTCAATAGTTTATATAAATATTATTATATTTTTTTAAGAGACGGGATCACTAGGCATCAAGTATCAAATTCCATAAAATCACATTTTAAATCATTTGTTTATATATAGATATTGAGTTTTATCAATCTAACTTCTAATCTATATTATCATATTCTTATTTCATTTTTCTAAAATTGTACTAAATATTTTTGTGTCGTATTTAATGTTTAGTTTTATATATAGCAATACAACCAAGCAAGCCACACCATCTTATCTTTCCTTACGGTCAGTAAAAACAAGAGTTTATTAGGACAATAGGACCCAACTGTACCCTTTGAGACATAGCCCAGACAAGAGCATATTTCAGCGAGGACAACTTGGTTGATGTACAACAATTATTAATGTTCCACAATGAACATAATCAGCCAATAGAGACAGTAATAATCAAAAGTTTCTTCCTTAATTGACATGGCTTTTCTTTTTCTGTTCTAATTGGAATTATCTATCTTCTTCTTTTTCTAATAGGAGGGTATATCAAAAGTACTGCGAGGCAATGAAGGATTTATCTTTAGTAATTATGGAGCTATTGGGTATTAGTTTGGGTGTGGATCGTGAGCATTATCGAAGATTTTTTCAAGATGGTGACTCAATAATGAGGTGCAACTATTATCCACCTTGCAACAGAGCGAACCTCACCTTAGGCACTGGCCCTCACACTGATCCAACCTCACTAACCATTCTTCATCAAGACCAAGTTGGAGGTTTAGAAGTTTTTGTAGATAACAAATGGCTCGCTGTTCGCCCTCGATCTGAAGCCTTAGTCATAAACATAGGTGATACTTTCATGGTATGCAAACTATACTATACTATATTATTTTCTTTTTTTGATATCTATATATAATGATGCCACATATCATCTAACTCCTTTGATCTTTTGTTCATCATAATTAAAGAGCCAATCTTACCCTAAGGTTATCATTACATTGACGCATGGAAACTTTTTCATAAATAGTACCTATAGCATGCAATAAAAGACATGATTTTTTTTATATAATTAATATTTGGCTTTACCTGTAACACCGTTTGGAGTTTCGACTTTTAAAAAATAAAACTGAATTTGATTTGAGTCAGAAGCAAATTGTCATATGAAATTTATTTTAAAAACCTAATTTAAAATGAGTTTACAAAATTCTGTTTTGAAAATATTATGTATAAATAAACTTTACTATATTAATTGATGGTTAAATTACTCATTTCACCCTATAGTTTTTCTTACCATTTTAGTTTTTATAGTTTGAAAGTGATTTTTTTTAGTCTCTATAATTTATATTTTAATTATCTTTTAATCTGTAAAATTTAAAAATGTTCTTTTTAGTCTTTATAGTTTGTATTTTAATTCTCTTTTAGTTCCTATAGTTTAAAAGTGACATTTTTTAGTTCATATAATTTGTATATTAATTATCTTTTAGTCTTTACTAAAAAATATATAAAAATAATTAGTTACAAATTAGTTATAAATTATCAACTATTTTTTTATTATAAATTATCTTGCGATAAATTAATTACAAATTACTTGCTAATATTTTTATAATTAATTGTAGTTGGTAATATTATTCATATTTTGATGGTAAGGACTAAAAGAGAATTAAAATATAAAATATAGAGACTAAAAAGATCACTTTCAAACCATAGGAACTAATAGGAAATTGAAATACAAATTATAAGGACTAAAAAAAACACTTTCAAACTGAGGAACTAAAAGAGAATTAAAATATAAACGATAGGGACTAAAAAAATCACTTTCAAGACTAAAAAAATAAAAATCATAAAATTATAGGGACTAAATGAATAATTTAACCTTAATTCATTTACAATAATATGATTGTTCTCTTTATAAGTAATAGATAAAATAAATAAAATGGTTAACTAATAATATAGATTCATCAAAATGATCAAAATTAAAATAAATTTGAATCTATTTAAATTTGACTAAATTTAAGTAAATATACATTTACAAAAGTAATATAATAAATGTTTCAAAATTAAGATAATCAACTTGTCTGTACGTGCATATCATAGTTTATTCTAACTAAAATAACATTAACTTGTACTAATAATGACTAGTGTCAATAAAAATGAATTATGATTTCATATTGTTAAAACAAAAAAAAAGGTGACATTTAGTTCTTTTGAAATTACTTAATTTTAGAAGTAATATCATTCAAACTCTTTGCAATAAATAAACTAATTTTATTTAAACTTCTTACTTTCAATGAAGTCGTATCATTATGCTGTGTTTATTAATTGTAGCTATAATCTTTTGTCACTTGACCGGAACAGTCCAACCATTAATGGCTTAAGGCTTCAAAATTCATTTGTTTATTTATTTTGTTTTTACTATCCGTAACATTGCTTGACCCATCATTTTTGTAAATCATGATCTGAGTTTATGTGATAGGAGGACTAAATCTCTACTTTGCAGTTAATAAGCTTAGATTAACTTGTTTCTGTAAAAAAAGAAACTTAGATTAACTTATAAAACTAATTAGCTCATCTTTATATATAATATCCTAATTAATATGTTTAGCAGGAGGTTTAGATTTTGTTTTTGCCTAAGGCCCCAAAAGTTATTTATAACAGCTCTCGTACACTACTTAATGAATTGAGTTAAATTTCTTTGTTGCCTGATTTAAATATATACTGTTTTTTTATACCGATTGTAATAAGAAAAAGAAAATACAGAACATTCACAGGCTTTATGTCTGAAAATTGAAAGTATTTTGATTTGGGGTAGATACATAGATGAATTGATTGGGGGTGTTGGTGTGTTAGGCATTGTCAAATGGGAGATACAAGAGTTGTCTACACAGGGCATTGGTGAACACATACAGGGAGAGAAGGTCCCTTGTTTATTTTGTGTGTCCAAGAGAAGACAAAATAGTGAGGCCCCCAGACAATTTGTTATGCAGAAATGAGGAAAGGAAGTACCCTGATTTCACATGGTCCAATTTGTTTGAATTCACACAGAAGCACTATAGGGCTGATGTTGCTACCCTCCAAAGCTTCATTGAGTGGCAGCAATGCTCTAATTCCAACCCTTCCAACTTCTAGTTTACTTTATTTACCCTTTGGCTGCTTATTATTATTGCTTTTGCCTGTGCCTGGCTGCCTAATGTCACCACTACTACTACTCCCTTTGGCTAATCATTATTCATTTTCCTTTTCTTTTGAAATACCCTGTACGGAGTTTGAGTACAGCTCATCCTGCACTTACAAACCACATAGTGATATCATGTACGGTCGTATTTGAATCAAGTTCCATTTTCTGTTATCTGTCAATATCAATATTATGTGTAATGTGTGTTTTGTTTTCACCCGGGGCCAGACCAGAAAAAAAATGGTTTAATATGATTGAATTACTTAAGTGTTATAAGGTGATGTAATTCCCATGAATGTAATATTATCAGGCATATTACCAGACATGGTATTCCAAGAAATGTAATTTTCATGAATGTAATATTAAACCTTGAAACAAACACCTCCTAAGTAACGTTGATTTACAAGTTACAAAATACTTTTTAAGAAAACAATTTAAGATTTTTGATGATCATAATTTATAATCTTCTACAGAAAGCAAACACTGATTTTTGAACAAGCTTTCAGAGCTTAGTGTTGATGACAAAGATTATGAATATGCTTTCTTAACCCCAATAGAATAAGTCAATAAAAATAATTTCTGAATATGTAGAAACAAATCAAAAATCAAACATAACAATTCAGTGTAAAATCATGATTCTTTATCAGCAGATATAAGTTATGCAGTAAGTGCAGAAAGCTACGAGTATGCAATGATCGAGTATACAAACTTTAGAAAAAGAAATCACCAAACTCTTCTACTAGTTCACCAAAAAAATCTTTGGGTTAAGTTTAGTCCTCACACACAGTAAGATTTTCACTAACCAATAAACCAACAAAAACAAATATTTTAGTGTCTCTTCAGGATACAACAGTACAGTTGCAACAATAGGACACCAACACTGTTAGGTATATCTAACTAATATAGTAAAGGCTAAAATTACTGAGATAATATTCCTGCTTCTTTTATTGATTCATCTGGTATATATAGGCTATTACAGTACTGATATTGGTGGAAATTGGCTACAAGGCCTAGAGTAACAAAGGCGACAAAAGCAGGTATTATCCTAACAGAATGGATATATTGCAATAACTGAATCCCACTAACAGAATTCAACTAACTTGATTCCACTAATTGTCTCATGATTGTCTGATAAAGTGCAGGGAATTTCTAATGGCCATCAAACATAGTCATCTAAATGAATGGGCCTCCTAATGACTCTCCTGGGCTTGTTGCCTTCTTGGTTTGTATTGCTAACAATACCCCCCCAAAAAAAATTTGACCTCGTCCTTGAGGTCGTATGTGCTGCGTAAATCATCCCAATCTTCCCACGACGTGTCCTCTGGTGCGAGGCCCTACCATTGGACCAAAACCCTGTGTGTTGGTGGTGTCGTGGAAGTATCCGATGTCTAGTCCAAGAATGATAGAGGTGCGACAACCGAGTGGTTGTTCATTTGGAATGGAGGAAGGGTATCAGGTTGAATGGGGGGAGGACCCTGATGTTTTTTCAGGAGTGAGACATGAAACACAAGGTGAATTTTGGACCCAAGTGGAAGTTGGAGGCGGTATGCTACCAGACCTACCTTGTCGGCGATTGGGAATGGACCGTAAAACCTTTTGGATAGCTTAGAGTAGTGAGGACGAACAAAAGTTGGCCTGTATGGATGGAGTTTGACATAGACAAGGTCCCTAACATTGAAAGTGATATGGCGGCGATGAAGGTCAGCATAATGTTTCATGGTAGACTGGGCTTTCTGTAGGCGTCACTGTAACTGAGTATGGAGCTCCAGTCTAGTAGCCACAAATGAAGCGGCGGCTTCCACCGGAGAAGAATCCTGTAAGTAAGATGGAAGAGAAGGGGGCAACTAGCCATAAATTACTTCAAATGGTGACACACTAGTACTGGAGTGGGTGGCGGTATTATAACTTCATTCCGCCAAAGTCTGAAAATTGGACCATAATGATTGGCGATTATGGACAAATGAGTAGAGGTATTGTTCCAGGGTCTGATTGAGGACTTTTGTTTGGCCATCTGTTTCTGGGTGATAAGCAGTGCTAAATCGGAGTTTGGTGCCACTCAGGTGAAATAACTCGCGCCAAAAAGAGCTAATGAAAATGGGATCCCTATCAGACACGATGCTTTGTGGGAATCCGTGGGAATCCGTGGAGCTTGCAGACGATGTCCATAAACAAAGTTGTGACCTTGTAAGCTAAATGGCATGGTGGCAGTGCGCCGAAGTGAGCCCCTTTGGAGAAATGGTCAACCACTACTAAAATAGAGGTGTACCATGTGAAGGTGGCAGACCGATAATGAAATCCAAGAAATGTCCTCCCAAATACCACTTGGAATGGGCAGGGATTGAAGGAGACCTGCTACTTTCTTGGTCTCGTATTTAGTTTGTTGATAGATAGAGTATTGAGAAATGAAGCGATGGACATCTTTGCGCATGCCTTCCCAGACGAAATTGGCATGTCAACGGCGAAAGGTTTTGGGAATGTCCATGTGTCCCCCCAAAAGGTGTGGAGTGGAACTCGTCCAATAACAGAGGTATGAAAGAACAATATGACGGAAGCCATAGCTTGTCGTGATAAAAGAGCAGCTCGCGACGAATGGAGTAGCCCAGATGGTCAGTGGGGCTAGTCCTTACCATGTTCCACATGTTCAAGAAGGTCGAAGATTGATGGAGTGAGGTTCGTAATTCCCCAAGGAATTTGAAAGTAGGAAGATAGAGTGTAAGGCATTGACCCTGTGGCGATATGCGTGACAGAGCGTCTACGACAGCATTACTGGAGCTAGATCGACATTCGATAGTGTAATCGTATCCTAATAGTTTGGATAGATAGGTCTGTTGCTTTGGAGTTTGGATAATCTGAGTCATTAGCTCCTTCAGGCCTTAATGATCAGTGAGGATTACAAAATGATGGTCAAGGAGGTAATGCCGTCATTTGCGCACCGCCACCGTAATGGCATGTAATTCCCTTACATATGTGGAGCTGCGTTGCAAGCGAGGGCAAAATAGCTTACTGAAAAAAGCTATTGGGTGGTGGTTCTGAGCTAGCACCGTGACCATTGCATAACCTGATGCGTCCATTTTGAGGGTGAATGGAATTGAGAAATCAGGGGGAAGTAAAATAGGGGCATGAGTCATTGCATGTTTGAGCTTATCGAAAGCTTCCTGGGATTCAGATGTCCATACGAATTGGTCCTTGCAAAACAATTTGGTTAATGGTGCCGCCATGAGGGCATAGTGATGAACAAAACATCTGTAGAAGCCGGCGAGGCCCAAAAAACCACGCAGATCAGTGGTAGAGGTTGGGGTAGGCTAGTCAACTATGGCGCTAATTTTCAAAGGATCAGGAGTGACCCCTTCTGCAGAAACTATGTGGCCCAAGTATTGCAATGTTTGTTTGGCAAACAAACATTTGGATTTGAGGAGGTGAAAGGATCCTCTAGAAAGAACAGAAAAGACCTCCTCGAGGTGAAGCAAGTGTTGATGGAAGGATGCACTGTATATGAGGATGTCGTCAAACAAAACGGCAAAAAATTTGTGTAAGAATGGTTTGAACAATTCGTTCATGGTGGCCTGAAAAGTTGCTAGCACGTTGCACATTTTGAAAGGCATTACACAATATTCGTAATGGCCTTGGTGTGTTCTAAACGCGGTTTTCGGGATATCCTCCTATGCCATTCGTATTTGGTGGAAGCCCTGTCGAAGGTCCAATTTCGAGAACCATGACGTTGCACCAAGTTCGTCAAGAAGCTCATTGATGGTTGGCATCGAAAACCTATCTTTGATAATGATGGTGTTGAGGGCTCTGTAGTACACACAACAACGCCAACTGTCGTCCTTCTTTTTGACCAATAAAACCGACGAAGAAAAAGGGTTGTGGCTAAGTTGAATAAACCTGGCGTCAAGCATGGCTTGGACCTGATTCTCCAGTTCAGTCTTTTGGCTATAGGGGTAACGGTAAGATTTGACATTAATGGGGTTGGAGTTGGGTGGTAGGTGAATATGGTGGGAGATTGAACGAGGGGGTGGTAGTTGTGTGGCTTCGGTGAAGAGATATGTGTATCGCGTGATGAGGTTAGTGATTTTAGGTGGTTCAGGTAATTGGTCAAGGTTGAGGGTAGGGGATGAAGTGTGGTTATTGTTTGTGGTTGTTGTTGGGGTCAATTGAAACAAGGCCGAGAGAGTTTGAGTCAATGATAACTATGAAATTTGAGTTAATTTGATAGTCAATTTTGGCTAAGAATGATTGCAATTTCTTTACTTTATTGTTTTTTTTAATGAAATAATAAAGAAATTAATATCTTTGCAGTTTTTGATTAGCAGAATTTAAAACAAGAAGATTTCAAGTGCTTTGAAGGAAAATTGATGCAAAAACTTGAAGAAAAAGTTGAAGATTAGGACAACTCGCTTAGCGCGTAAGACAGGTCTAGCGCATCTCTTCACTTAGCGTGAAGAAGGCCCACGAAGAAGCCCAAAGGCGCGCTTAATGCGAAAGCCCATGCTAAGCGCGAAGTCAATGTGAAAAGTAAGCTTTCTTAGTCCTATAAAAGGAGTAAGAAGTAAAAGGGAAAAACACAACTTACACACCGGGACAACACTATCCCGGAGACTTAGAGCTCTCTAATGAATACATCCTAAACCTGAGCATCTCTAATAGGGGAAACCATCTATCTATGTCCATTATCCCTTTTTCTTCCTCAATCCATGCCTCTTCTTCTATCCACATCAACCCCTAAAGTATAAAGTCTCTCATGGTAATGAGAGACTAAAACCCCTTAGTTAGGACCTGGCAGGCCTAAAAAGTCAAAAGATGTATTGTATATTTCATATCTATCAATACAAACAGGTGTTTTCTTTCCTATTATCCTTTCTTATTTTAATTTCATGTATCATTCATCTTTGCATCATCTTTAGGGGTTAGGCACTCAAAAGAGGGTAATCCTTAGTAAAAATACAAGGAAGGTCTTATATGCATAAGTTTTAGGGATTAGTCGCTTGAAAGAGAGTAATTTCTAATAGAACTCAAAGGAAGGGGTATCTTAATATCATTACTAGACATAAAGTGATTGCATTATGTCCATGCATCAAAGCAAACATCTAGAATTAGAACTTCATGCATTTTATCTGTCGAGTCTTTGCAAAAACATTTGGGAGATAGATAGGTAAGATAAGTTTGTCATCGTGAGACATCAGAGACAAGTATTCTAATAAATGTGGGTAGGAAAAGTTCACCAAATTAATAAGAAAAATCTAAAATAATACATCTTAAGCAAATAAGACATGATAGGTCCCAACATTGTCACATTTCACATTAATCTTTTTTTTTTCTCATTATCTTTTACTTTTACTTTTCTTATTTTATCTTATACATTTCTTATCTTTTTAATTTTTATCTTATCTCCTAATCTTTTATTTTAAATTTCTTATCCTTCCTCTCTCTTAGTTTCTTTAAATTTTACATTTAAATTTCTTATCTCTTGCTTGTAAATTGGATTTGCATCAATCTAAATACAAACAAAGTCCCTGTGGATTCGACACTTGGACTTTCGAGTACTTTACTACTTGTGACAAATTGGTGCACTTGCCAACGAGTTACCAGTTTGAAACATGCGCTTCAACTGATGGGCTGAAGCTGGGCCAGGACGCAAAGGAATATCAGCGACTAATTGGACAAGGTCGCCCAAATGGGTAAAAGTCATTGAAAGGGTTGTGTAGTCCGTGGTTACCGGACCCAATTGCTTGAGCTAGTGTACTCCAAGCACAATATTGGCGTCGCTTAACGGTAGGGCATACAGGTCCACAGTGAACGAATAGCTTTGGATAGTTATCGACACCTGTGCATAATATTGAGTGTATTCCATGATGCCCCCGTTGCCAACTATGAAGTGGAGAGGAGCTATGGGGGTGAGAGTCAAGGGAAGAAACTTCACGACCCTACTTTGGATGAAATTGTAGGTGCTGCCATAGTCCACGAGGATGGTTAGTCGGTGATGGTGGATGATGCCATAGGCATGGAAAGTCTCTGGGGCCGACATTCCAGACATGGCATGGAGGCTAAGTTGTGGGGTGTCTTCTAATTCAGGACATGAGACTGTTTTGAGAGGAGGCGAAGGGAAATCTGAAATGGGTTGTGGGAATTGATTACTATCATCATCTGCTATGAGTAAATGCATGCGAGGTTGACATCGATGTCCTGAAACCCACCTATCCGCACAATAATAGCACAAACCATTGTCGCATCGAACTGCCATCTCCTCTGGGAAAATTCTTTTGAAAGGAATTTTGGGCAAAGGCAGAGCAGAGGATGCTTACGATGGCGGAGTGAATGAGCTTCGATAAGGGTGGCAACGGTCTGATAACTTGTCCTCTTGTAGTTTGGCGAGGGCCACAGCGTGAGATAGGGACAGGGGCTGGAAAGCCTGTACCTCGCGACGTAAGTCCGGGTTGAGACCAGGGATGTAGTAGCTGAGGAGTGAAGACGGTGCTAGCCCGACGATATGGTTCGCAAGGCGTTAAAAACTGGTGAGATATTCGTTGATAGAGCCACGTTGCTGCAATTTGAATAAAGCTCCTTGTGGGTCGTCATAGTAGGAAGTTGCAAAACGCGATTCCAATGCCTAAAGCATTGCAGACCAGGAGGTGAGGAAACCATTCCGATACATCCACTGGTACCAAGATAAAGCAGGACCTTCCGTATAGAAGGTTGTCGCAGTGAGCCTCTCTGCTTCTGGAATAAATTGATAATCGAAAAATTGTTGGATTTTGAAAATCCAATCGAGAGGGTCCTGTCCATCAAATATGGGGACGTCCAATTTCATATGGGGTTTGGTTTGGACAGGGGGTGGTGTGGGTGGTGTTTTGGGCGATGGATGAGGGATGGTAGGTGTGGCAAGTCGATCCATAATGGATTTGAGCTTGCTCTTTAACTCGGCATGGCCATGGGTGAGGGTAGCTACGTCTTCGTCTAGGAGCTCAATGGAAGCCTGACATGTGTTGTGCTCTAGCATAGTAAAATCAGTGACAAGATGCAATAACAAGAGGCAGGTCGGACCACTTTGGTATATCTAACTAATATAGTAAAGGCTAAAATTACTGAGATAATATTCCCGCTTCTTTTATTGATTCATCTGGTATATATAGGCTATTACTGATATTGGTGGAAATTGGCTACAAGGCCTAGTAACAGAGGCGACAAAAGCAGGTAAGATCCTAACAAAATGGATATATTGCAATAACTGAATCCCACTAACAAAATTCCACTAACTTGATTCCACTAATTGTCTCATGATTGTCTGATAAAGTGCAGGGAATTTCTAATGACCATCAAACATAGTCATCTAAATGAACGGGCCTCCTGACGGCTCTCCTAGGCCTGCTGCCTTCTTGTTTGTATTGCTAACAAACAAATTATTCTTTTCCAAGTTACCTCTACAAGCTATTCTCCCAAAGACAATAAAACACTTCAAGAAGGAGATAAACACTTGATACAAAATAATATTGAATTAATATTGGAACCAAAAAATTAAGAGTGAGGGGTAGTTCAAAATAATTCGGAGTCTTATTCTTGATATATAATTTTTCAATTGGTCGTTGAATAAACAATATTTTAAAGACTATAAAAGGTAATTAGCCACTCAACCCAAATTACAGCCAACAAAATTAAGGTGTATTGTATCGATTGTGAGTTCTATTATTTTAATTTGTTGGATTGGGTCGTGGCAGTTCCATGAAGTGCTCCACATCAAGATCAAGAGCGACTCGAAGGGGGTTTCGGTTTCATTGGTGGAAAATCAACGGCATCAATTTTATTCTTTTTTTAACTTTCACTTGCACTCTCCCTTATTACAAGCCTACTTTTGTGCCCCTCTTTCATTTTTATCAATACAGTCTCTACTCTCCAAAAAGCCTCACACACACACACACGTACGTACGTTGTTCCTCCAAGAGAGGCATGGAAGACGAAAGCCATAGTAATTTGCCAAGTGGAGTCATCACGGGAAGCCCTGAAAGCCCTTGCTTAAAGACATGCAACAACAACCACCACAACAAAGAACAAGATCGCTTTCTCCCTATAGCCAACGTGGGAAGAATCACGAAAAAGGCAATCCCTGGCAATGGGAAAATCTGAAAGGATGCAAAGGAAACAGTTCAAGAATGTGTGTCGGAGTTCATCAAAGGAAGCCTCTGACAAATGCTGAAGGGAAAAGAGAAAGACCGTCAATGGGGATGACATCATTTGGGCCATCACTACCTTAGGATTTGAGGATTATGTTGACCCTTTAAAAACCTATCTCCTCAAATATAAAGAGAGAAGGATAAAAGCTTAATATTGCCAAGCAACAACGTTCTGAACAAAGTCTACATCAACATCAGCAACACCAACATCCCCACCAAGACCAAATTAACAATCTACCTTTAAGTATTGTATATTCCTCACAAAACCTCATTTCTCAGCTTCCTTATGTAGCCACGGATCAGCTATTTTCCCTTCCATTCTCCCCAAATTCAATTCAGAAACAGTTACAGCCACAACACCAGCAGATTGATTCGGTGGGGCTACGGTAAGAGATCGAATAATTAATTAAGACCAGGATTTTATATATATATATGCTGAGCCAATTTTTCATCTTTCACTGATGCCAATTTTATACGTACTTAAACAGTTATATGCGGGTATATGAAAATAACGCAAAGTTTGTTACACACACATACATCATAAGATTTGAGGTAATGTTTCAAGGCGAATGCTTAAGAGTTTTGGGTTTCTATTCGTTTAATAACATATATACGTATCTGGCTTCTGGTCATCTATCTTTGTTTTGTCTTTTTTATATAGGTGATCATTGATTCATTAGATGTATATGGGAACATTGTAATTATGGATACAAATAAAAAAAATCAACTTTTTTTTTACTAAAAAAAGAAAAATCAACTTGAGAAACAAAAACTATCAACAAGGTGAGACATCAGACATGATTGATCAAATAAGCTTATTTCTTCAGCATGTGATCAAGATTCAATCTGTGATCTTATTAAAAAAATATTTGTTAGAAGAAATCAATTTCTTAAATGAATATCAATATCTTGGCTCCCAATGAAAGAATATGAGTTCACTTAAAAATTTAATACAGTGACATCTCTTGCAAAAATGACCTAATCTTATGTACAAGTCTAAGACAAGTAAAAATTGGGCGGGAAACAAAATTTTTGGGTTTATTAATCTCTATATCAAATGATGCCACGTGTCCTAATTTAGGGCATTATTTTATATT
Organism: Glycine max; assembly: GCF_000004515.6. NCBI lineage: Eukaryota > Viridiplantae > Streptophyta > Magnoliopsida > Fabales > Fabaceae > Glycine > Glycine max. The sequence continues at coordinate 12,588,802 of NC_038242.2, read as the reverse complement.
ATAATAAATAGAATAGAAGTCACTCTAGTGAGTCTAGTCATAAAAGTAATACACCAAAAATCTGTAGTAATACTAGCCATTACAAATTCAAAAAGTAGTGTGTCCATAACTTTCTAATAGCTATATTTACAAATTAAAACTTGACAATATATTTTTTTCACACTATCTCCTATTATAGAATTTCCTTAATAAATTTGATGTTCTCTCCAAAATTCCTGCTAACAAAATTGAAAACAATACAAACAATTAGAAATAATAACAATGTTAATGGAAGAATGTTTGAGTATAGATAAACTTTTTTTTTATCAATAACATAAACTTTGTTTAAATATAAAAACAAAATATGAAAGAAAAGAAAAACACTTGAAAAGTGAGGTATAAAAGCAATTGCAGGAGACTAAAAATAAAAAATATCAGACAATGATAGATAAACTGAAAATGGTATGAAAATTAGTATCAATTATTAACTAACATGTAATGAATAGTGATTTATATCTATCAAAGCAAAACAGAACTGTGAAGCTGTAGAGATAGGTTACTCACCGAGTTTCAAGCTGTCTTGCTATTGCTATCGAAGTCGTAAAGCTGAAATACACAGAGCACGTGAAAAAGTTGGAAGGTTATCTTACAATAATTAATGAAATTAAGTAAAATGAAGAAGTTAGTGATGAGAAAAGCATTCAAGAAATAAAAGCTAAAATATAAGCCTTCTTCTTTTGAATGGGAAGGCCTCTCATGACAGCTAACTGTTCTAGATCGTCACTTAACCATTTAACAGTTTTAGCCCATTGTTGTTGATCAAGGTTTGGTATCAATGCCACCTCATCTAGCACTTCTTGAATATCCTTTTCATCCAGCTTATTATTAAATATTTGTTGCAGTTGCTTCAAAGACTCAGCCACTTTTTTCATTGAAGCAACTATTTCATCTTTCTCTCTAATCTTTCTCCTTTGGGATAGTGTACCAGAGAAGTTGAGATCGTTCCTTTCTTTTTGTACCAGAACTTGATTCCTCTAAATCCAGTTTCCAATCATGGGCTGGTTCCTCAACAAAATACTCATTATAATACCATGCTGCTACACCCATAAGCATACACACAACACCAGCAGCAGCGACTATGATTTTCTTTTCTTTTATGTTTTCTCAAAGTATTTTTAGTGTCAACTATGCTAGCATCCATTTCTTCTCAATCACAGCCCGGTGAAACAATAGTTGTATTAATTATTCTTTTTTTTTAGCTGTGGCAGTGCAAATTCATTCTGAGGTAAGATGATGAGCCTTTTCTATGTTACTAAAAGAAAACTAGAGTGACCAAGATACTAAATTTAGATTACATAGATTACAGAATAAGAGAGATTAAAGTATGTGGTGCAAGAGCAATCAATCCCTCTTCTATAGTCACGGCTATAGTTACATTACAGGTTAATAGTATATAAATTTTCAAGGCAGTTAACTATGAGCCGTGGATAAATATAAGGTTCATGGTGAAAATATAAGGCAATTAACTATGAGACAGATATGCATAAGCAGAATGTACCCTTGTGTAAAAGAAAACTAAAATGACATTTTCTTGTCATGCTTCTGATCACATTTTCTAATATTTGCATATCCATTCCATCAATAATATTAGACCATAGGTATCAAAAGAAGAAAATGCCCATATGCAACGGTTTTAGACAAATTATATAAACGGGAAGGCCAGGGGTATGATTTGATTGATCCACACTGTTTATGTATGATAGAAGCAAGGAGCTGTTATTGTAATACAACACATTTTCTAATAGATAACATCTATCCAACAGCCAACAGCCACAAGAACATAATAAGGTCAATATACTTATACATAAGTGATGGAGATATAAGGTGGGTTGGATGGTTAAGGAAGAAGGAAAGAGGGGTCTGCTAATAAAACTAACATTTGCCAATAAAAGAAAACAAACAAATACAAAGTGATAGCCACATGTCAGGGTTGAACTATCCATACATGTCTACAGTCAAATGCCTTAGCATGTTACGAGATTCAACATTTGAACAGCATGAATAGAAGCTAATAACAGTTAACTACACTAATGTATATGAAGACAAAAGAATGTCTCGCCACTTGATCAATTTGAAGAATAAAAATGTGGCACTGGATGAACAAACCTAAACAACAAAAATTAATTACTTCGAAACTATATTTGAAGTTGGCTGAGCATGTGTGTCAATAGGAGCATGTTCACGGTAGTGCATTTCGCAATTGCTAAGCTTACCAAAGAAACAAAATAAACCCTAGTGTTGATCAGAGAAGAAATGCACTGAGATGAGATATAGAAAGGAACCTTGTAGGTCCAGGGGATAGAGAGCCAGGGAACAACCAGCGCGCACACGAGAGCTTTCAGTCTGTAGTTTCCAAATTCCAACTTTTGTAAATCGTCGCATAGATAAGATGATTTACATGAAAAGCTTTATAAGAAAAAAATATTTCACCTGTATTTTCTTTTTTTTTTTAATTATTTATCTTCTATTTTCATTTATTTTATTTTTCTTCGCTCTGCCAAACAAAGTATACACAAATTTAGTTCTCCATTGATTATTTACTACAAATATTTAAATTATTATTATTGCATCTTAATATTGGCAGTTTATAGTGGAATTGGGATATGGAATTATTTTAAAAGTTTAGAAATAAAAAATTTACTGAAAACTTGATAAATTTATTTAATGTCATCCAATTATAGATTAGTTTTGTTTAAATATTTAAGCATTAACTCTTGTAAAAAAAAACTTGTCGTTATTTTTATTCGATAGAAATGAGATATCGATAAGACGTTGAAAGGAATGATACGTAACTTTCAAATAAGGGTCCAATTTTTTAAGGGACTTTTCTATCCAATAACTATCAAAACTAGTCTAGCTAGCCTGTCAGTTACACTGTTTCCTGTCCATCTCACAAAAGACAGCAGGTTGTTTCTATCACCTATATACACAACAGCAGTCATTAATGAGTTGAGAATGTAAAAATCATTGCAATATTAATTTTCGATCACTCTTAAATTTTTTTTGTTAATTGACTCATCCGATTTATGTTTCAATAAGCTCACCATTATTTCACTAAAACATGCCCTGTAGTTTGCGCCAATTTAGACGCATATCTGATCCGATTCACCTGTAAAATCAGCCAGTATAAAGTCAGAGCTTTATAATATATAGATTAATATTACCATTTCTGGTGAAGTGAATATTCAAAATTCTCAACTATTACACGCTTATAAATATAACCCAATGGCCTCTACATTTGCAAGAATGTGATCAAATTTCCTTCACGCTATGGCACCATGTTACAACAGAGGTCACCAATTTAATAAATATAAATAAAGGATATCAAAATTAATACCCAACAGGAAAAAAGAATACATAGATATTCCTAACTAACATGATACATATGACTCAGTGGAAGTACAGTTAAACAGGAATTTCGAGTAGCCAAAAAACCAAGAATTTTGGCATCTCATCTCCATGCTTAAGCAATAGCATACTCGAGCTTTTCCTGCTCCTTAGGTCGCCACTTGGACTTCTCCACACATAACAAACCCTCCTTATCCTTGGAGTAAGTCATGCGAACCTTCCACTGCATAGACCTAGCCATGCTCTCAAGCTCTTCAATGATCTCAACAGTATCGCGAACAATAAGTTTTCCTTCAGGCCTAAGAATCCGATCAGCCTCAGCCACTACAGCAGCCAAATTGCACCTGTGTGACCAACAAGCATTAGCAAAACCAGAGTAACAGTTTTAAACTAATCAGATAACCAAAAGTTTGCTGGTGATGAATGAGAAATGAAATATAGTTTATTTGCACCTTTTCTTAAGCTTTGAAAACAAATGATCAGCATGGAGGAGATCATAGGTCCTAGGATAGGTGCTAAATGATTCACACCAATCATGATATATACCAAAAAGACCTCGTTCATAAATAATAGGAAGAGTATCTGGGGAGTCTATTGTAACCACATTCATGACCCAAACATTCAAATCTCTCAAAGCTGCAGCAAATCTGGAAACCACAAACGGTGAAAGATGCCAAACAAAGTGGGACATATTAGCAAGTGAAAATATAATTCAGAGTAACAATTGAAAATCAAAACAGTGACTTTAGCTCACCCTCCATAGATAGATCTCATATCCATGACATTGCGTACATTTGACCATTTAATTCCCATCCCGTCTAGATAAGACTTGGATACTACACGTTTCCAGTGTTCATAATCAGCAGTGAAATCTTGAGGGGCTGGCTTTCCATAAACTCCAACTTGGGAACTCGACAACCAATAAGGCACTTTGATCAGTCTGGCTGGCCACAGCTCAGGCAATTTTGAGCCTCGTTCCTTTGAACTAACTGGCGCTTTGTGCAAGCAAGCTTGCAATTGAATGTTCCTGTCACACCGAAGAGATTAGACTGCATGATGTATATGTTATTGAAACTTTAGCAGAAACATCCAAAAACCTTCTATACAAATATGTTACTTTCCTTCAACAAATAGGGAGAAGGCAGGGAGATAAAAAAAAAAAGAATATGCCACTTTATTTTAAGGCTCTCATAATGTCACAGTCAAAGATTACTCGATTAACTTGTCAAAAACTCTTTACTGTTTTGGTTGAAGAAGAAAAAAAGTCAGTTAATGATGAAATACCATGCTGCATTAGGATCATCAGAGTCTGGACACAGCGGTGGCTCATTCTTTGAGCGTTGCTCGTAACACTCATTAGAAGTTGGCTTCCTGTATACAGCTACACCTACTCCATTTACTGGATCCTTGCTGATCGACACAACTTCCCAGCACATGGCTTTTGTTAGTGCCTTCATGGCTGCAAATAAATTCATAAAACGTCAGGATTATAAACCTGCATTAAAATGCACAAGAGTGTCATATATAAGTCTAGCTATAATTTACCCTTCCATATTTCAACATCTTCAGGAAGCTTCTGATAAATTGGAGTAGCAGACCATACAAAAAAACCTCCAGGTCTCAATACTCTATTTAGCTCCAAAAGAAGTTTACCACCTGCAGTTGGACAATAATAATGTAAATAGACTAATCAAATCTTGTAATTACTAACTAGGAAATTGATGATTCTTGTAATTGTTAGTCTCCTTGTGTATTACAAACAAATGTTTTTCATCGAATATCTCTCGTTTTAATAAAACAATTCCTCCCCCACCCAAAAAACAGGGCTCATAAAATAAAAGCCAGTTGCACTCACATGTATTTTACATCAATACAGTTTATAGGTTCTCTTATAATCTAAATGGCTAAAATGAATTAATTTTATCACCAAAGTAAAAGTTATGCAGATGGAATACCTTCTATATGCCACGGAACTCTACATCGTGCACAATGGACTACATCAAATACTTTCCCAGGGAAGGGAAGCCTCTTTGTGCCCATCACAGCAGATATAGCAGGAATCCCCCTTTCAAGTGCAAATTGTACCTGAGCTTCATGTTCATCCTTTGGTGCTAACGACATTGCAAGTACATCTCTATCAAAGAGAAAACCTCCAAAGCTGGCAACACCACATCCAACATCTAGTATAACACGTGTGCGTTTTCCCCAAGCAATGTCAGGTACAGTCTGTATCACCAAAGCCCTATTAGATAAAATACTCAACAACATCAAGTAAACAAATTATAAAAACCCAGACCAATTCTAGGATGAAAGCATAAGACTTCTATTATTGAGAAAGACATCATTTGAAGAGCATCAAATGGTATAGCTATATCCGTGTCAAGTTTTGGTTATCTCCCAATGCACCACAGTTTAATTTCCTACATGCACGGACTTGTCCTGGTTAAAAGTGGTGGCCAGGTTTATCATCCTATGTAACTTAACTAACTCTGTTGACAGTTAGCACTGAGGGTCATTGTAGAAATTTTAAGTCCATCAAAATTAAAATACCATGGTCATACACTCGTACTGCCATTATTTTCTTTTTATCTTAATTACTATTTGTCTCTTTCCTGGTGAGGACTCAATGTGCAATTCCTACCAATTCAAATCTAAACTCCGTGCTAGACAATGAAAAATAATCAGAATTATGTTATTGTCAACTGTATCATATCAAATTGTAAGACTTGTACCAGTTCCCTATGAGATGCCTCCCATAATCTTTAGATCTACAGGATTTGTATAGAATTGCCATGACATTATTATAGGCCTATAGTTGTGAAATGTTTTAAACCCCTTTAAGGAACAGGTCAAATTAGAGATTAAATTGTCTATGTATTGGTCAAAATGTCTGAATGCATCATAAATACTAAAGCATATACAAGTCATATTCTGGCATATATAGCAACAGTATACTCATCCTCTCTTATCTTTTTGGTTTTATTTCTTCTAAAGCTGTATTTGAATGAGGTAATCAGAGAGACAAAGAAATAAGAAGATAGAAGATGCAAAATTAAATATTGGATGGGAAATTTGCTCAAAGGAAGATAAAATATAATTGGTGGATACTGCAATTGTGACAGAACACATGATTTCAATTTATGGAACACGCAGCATAAGTAATACATACAGATCTACATATTTATGGACACATTATTAAAATCAACAAAATAAAGTCAAATTTCACAACCACACACACACACATGTATGTGTATATATATTACCTCTTGTATAAAGTCAATGTAATGAAGTGCCCCATGTTTGAATTGGGTTCCACCACCAGGAAAAGTAAGGTACTCGCCCGTTACTTTCACCCAATTCTGGTGGCCCTTAACTTCAGCAAGCTTGGTGTGTGGAACATTGTAATACCATATCTGCAGGAGAAAAACTTACTACTTTATGAACGGGTAAACGGTCGGTCAGACAGAGAACAATAATTGACAAGATTTAAGTAGGTTTCTACCTTCTCTCTGCTCTTAGGCCACTCAATTGGGCGTTTATAACCTTCAGGAACAGGAACAAGGCAGGTAGGAGGTTCTTCAGGACAGTGCCTTTCTCGATGTTCATAGTGTTTAGTACTCTGGAGACTCCTAATAGCTTTCCAGTTATCAAGGCATGGTATAAAATCAGGACCAGCAGTGACATTACAAAGCTTCCACTTGTATCCAGTTGGCTGCTTGGAGGACTCTTGAGAATCCTTTTCATTCTTCGACTGTGCTGCCTGAGTTGACCAAGACCCAGTTTCTGCTGTACTTTCTTCTTGAAGCTCAGACTGAGCCCCAGAAGGGTATACCTCCTTTGAACTCTTCTGTTTGGTATCATCATTTATATTCTTCTCACTAGAGTTTTCATCAGATTCCTTGTTATCACTTTCTTCCACCTTCTCCTCTATCTTAGTATCTGTTGTTTCATCAGTGTCATTAGATTGCTTTTCACTTTCATCTGAATCAGACTTCTTCTCATTCTCATCAGAATCAGATTCTTTAGTGGAAGTCTCATCACTGTCTTTGCTATTTTCTGTAGAGTCTGAGTTTGATTCATTTTCTGTATTAGAACCTTCCTCCTCAGTTTTCTTATCCTCCACGTCTTCCGACTTTGTATCGTCAGAAGACCTCTCTACAGGATTTTCCTCCGACTTCTCTTCTTGTTTATCTGACAAGTTTGAGTTGTCTTCAGAGGCTACATTGCTGTCCCCTTTGGTTGCATCCTCAGGCAAATCACCTGGATTATCTTCAAACTGCCGCATATTGCTATTGCTGACCTCACTCACTGCTTCTTTCACCTCTGTAGGCTCTGTTTGTTCTTTCACTTGGTTCTTATTCTCCTGGGCCTCATCTCCATTACGCACAGGGACAACTGAAGATGATGTCATCATCCAAACCCCAACCAAGCATAGAGCCACAAACACGACAACAGTCACCGTCGAACACCAGCTCGACGATCTTCTACCATCTACCCTAGCATATTTCCCCAAAGCCATCTTGTCCAAGGGAATTGACAAATGACTTACACCTGGTCACAAACCAAACAAGAATTAAACACCACCCACAAAGAGCTACAAAAAACTGCTTGTGCAAGACTAGTTAACAAAATCAAAGGCATTCCAAATATCCTCCTACAAATCTTCCACCTATTTTATAAAGAAATCAAGAAAGTACGGTATCAAATGAAATAAATAAATGCATTTAATGTCTTGAAAATACAAAATGCATTCAATACTAAAGTCCAATCAGTAAAACCCAAAGGAGTGGGAAACTACATCCAATAAAAGCTAAGATTATAAAACCAGTGCATGAACTAAACGGATCATAACGTTTTCACACTTCAAAGTTGAAAGAAAACCACCCCGCATATTTTGCATGTGATGACACTAATCAGTAAAATCCAACACCGACACAGATTCTCAAAACGAAGTAAGATGCTGACTACCACAATATTCAACACATTGAATCACGATTTTGTAATCCTGAGCACAAGCAAGGAACACTGAATACATTGAACTACCGTTCAATCACTCAAAGAAAACAAGTACTAAAAGACTTTCGCGTATGCAATACAATAAACGCTTTATTTTGTAGTAAAGACTTCTTCTTGGAGCAAAGGCTAGAAAAATCGATTCAAACAAACAACAATCACACGGATCTAACGAAAAGCAGAACAGTTGCATGAAACTTACCCCAACGCCGAGCAAGATTCCGCGGGAAAGAATCAGCACCGTTGGCTCAAAAAAGAGCACTGATAAAAGAGAGCAAGAAGAAGATAAGGTCGCGTTTAATTCGGAGAAAAAAGAAAACGCGTTAAGTGTGAGCAGCAGAAGACACGCAACGAGAAAAAGAGAAAACAGGATCTCAAGAGTGAGTACCTGTGGTTCTTGGATCTGTCTGGGAAGGGGAAAATGCTATCTGTCCAATGGAGACAGAAGAGAAGAGAAGAGAAGAGAAGTGTGAAGTGAAAGCTTGTGGCGAGTTTAGTGATACTTAAATACCAGCTGGTCGCTGCTGCCAAATGACGATGCCTTATTTAATTTAATTATTTTTCTTCAAGAATTCGCCGACGAAATAAAATATTTGAGGAAGAAGAGATTTTATTTATGGATTAAAAAAAAACATTAGTATATGTTCAAAGGAATTTTAAAAAATGTTCATTAACTCCTATGGGTTATGGGGACTCGAATAGTGTACAACAACATATTGAATTGTAATTATTAAAATATGAATAATTTTTACTCATATTATATCGATTTCTTAATAATTTCATTACTTTTATTTATATAAATGACTCAATAATTTTTTAAAATAAAATAAACAAAAAAAAATCTGTTATCATACTTTTTCATGAGGTGACCATCTTACAAAATATGAAAAGCTCCTGCAAGCCGATGAAAACAGAAAGAGAATAATTAGTGTGTTATAAATCAATCTCTCGAGAACACAATTTAATGATCGTTTACTGCATTTTATTCAATGATTTTCCTATTGAAAGCTTGGGTCTAACTAACCAAGTATATATGTGGCCCCATTAGCTTTTTCCGGTGAAGTTATTTTTGTTTTTCATCATATGTCCAGTGAAAACTAAGGCATTCATACTCATGATTGTCTCTTAATTAATGAATGAATAAAAATATCTTCTTACCTTATTTCCTTTATAAAATTCTTTAACAAAATAATAACTACTCAAAACAACTTTCGGCAAATAATAATAAAGATAATCAATAATAAAATAACACAATGTGAAGGACATAATGGCTCCTCATGCTAAAAGTAAAAATATGGAGGGAAATAGTATGGGATATTTAATGCCCCGTGAAGTTTTCATATTTGCTGTAATTTGTAAACATAATTAGTTATTGATTTCTCGCACTAGTTACAAAATGCAAATAAAAAATTGTTTCACTGCTTTAATAATATTTTTATCAAAAACATAAAAATTTCGAGAGAAAAACAATGTTTCGAAAATTGGGGGTGGTACTGGTATTGCCTAGTTACCCACAACTTGGCCTAAATATTCAAACAAGATTGATTTTTCGTGCTTTGACCAAAGGCTTAGATTTACAAATCAACAAACGAACCGACAATGTAAGAAGCATATTAATTACTGGATCTGGATAACTTGTACATTTTCGCTTTAGCCCGAATTTGTACGTGTTTGGTTGTGTTAATTTTGAGGCAACGGATCTCGATGTGGCCAAAATTACTACATGTTATTTCTTCCTTTTTAGTTTCTATTCACTTTTGTAGTAAAAATTCGGATTTACACTTTATAACGCGTGTGGTAAATGTATGTGTTTTTTTTTTAACCACAGTGATTAGGGTCATTGGCTTCCCCCGTCCACACGCACACCTGGATAGTCAGATCTGGAACGTGACGACCTTTTTTAATAGGTTTTTTATCATATTAAAATTTTCAGAGAAAATGAAAAGTCATAAATGTGAATGGATACATAACCGAACGAAAAGGAGGTGCATTGCAATATATGATAAGTGGGTGGATACAAACGACGTGGACGAGGACCAACAAATAACAAGTTGAATTTTTTAGCATGTGATTTTTGAAGATTATCAATTTTATGTAATAGAAATTATTAACAAGATTAAGTTTTTTATGTGTAGACAAACGCATTTATTGCATTTGTTTTAACATCTTGATATAGATCTTTTTGTATTAGGAATACTTTTGATTTTCTTTCACTACGAGTTATGTCCCGTTTATTATTATATTATTTTGGGTTTAATATAGTTTACATTTTTCTGAAAAAATAAATTAAAAATAACATGAAGAGTTGATCGAGTGAAACAACACATTTTTTTAGATTTTGGTGAATTGGTAACAACCCTTTGAGTACTGCGTATGCACCGGATTCCATCATAAATGCACCGAATCCATCGCCTACGCACTGCACACAGAAGAAAAACTCACTCACAGTCTCACACCAGAGTTTGGCAGCATTTCCACTTCTAGTTTGACTTCATTCAATATCTAACCCATAACACAGGTCTCACATGGACATGGGAAATGATCGTTGAACAACAAAGTGGAGAATCAAATCTCATTCCTTTTTTACTTTGAGTAAACAGTGTGTGAGTATTAATAATGAATTTCTGATTAAGTAACAGTAAAAAAAAATTCAAACTTTTTATTTTGAGATGTATTTTTAAAGAGTGAGTACAAAAAATGATTAAAAAAGAGACAAGTGTTATTTATGCAATAAATCATATAAATATTTAATATAACTAAGAAAAAGAAACATTGAATATTACTCCATAAATGATACGGCTAAAAGAGATAAACATAAAAAAGTGTTATTATTTTTTTACACAAAAACTGTTTTTGTATTAAATGTTTAATTATGAGTTATTATATTAATAACACAACTCATAAAAAATATGTATTGTATCAATTTTTTTTTTATTTTTAAATAGTGACACTATCTGAATATTTGGTATCCAACTTTCGCCCTCCCGAGATGTTATAATGTGTTTTTCTTTTTTGTAAAATCTTCTGAACAATTAAAGGAAAGTGTCTCACTTTAAAATTAAAATATGTTAAAAAATTAACAATGACTTACATTAAATTGTAAGTGATTTACGTCAATGATTATAATTAAAGAACCTGCAATTAGTTAAACTAATAGGTGAGGTGTTATTTTTTAAAATTACGAACTGGTCCTTGCTGGCGAAGTTTCCCCTTCTTCATTGACACACCACCCATACTTTTGCGTTTGCAATTATAGTCAATTACACCACTCTTAAATGGCCAATTTAGGTCATATCTATAATTTTTTTTCCCTTAATTTTTTTGTTTTAAAAAGTTATTTTCTAGAGCAATTCCATATTATTCAGTAATTAAATTTTCATTCAAAATCTAATAAATAAAAAAATAAAAAGTAAAAATACTTTGAAGATGTTGTCCTCTTCTGATTTTCTTATTTTCATTTTCTGTTCAAACATATTTTAAGAACAAACATATTTTAGAAAACAAAAAAAATATTTGCGTTATTATTTTTTTTTCCTAGGCTTTGGAGATGAAATTCTTAAGCCCAATAGTGACAAGCTGCGCGACAGTGACACAGCTGTAGATTCGTTGATAGTGATCGCGGGACATTGGTATGGACCTGTCGGCAAATTTAGAATTGTCACTCACTCACTTTCTATCGTTCTTTCAAATATATTTCTAATTAGTACTTTGATTTGTAAATTATATTGTATATAATTATAATTAATAGTACTTTTCAACTTATATCCTTGTGTTAATTATTCGAAATTTTCTATCATTAGAATTACTCAGCTAGTTTTTTTGTGTTGAGATTATTTATTAGTATAAAATCAGTAAATATTTTATAGTTACCGTGTATCAATAAAAAAATATAATTAATAATAAAATAATATTTTTAATTTATAAATTATACTTTAGATTTATAATTAATAGTCTAAATTATGATTTAAATCATTTTTAGATTAAAATAACTAAGTGGTTAAGAAAATCTAGTATATAAGTAAAGATGAAATAAAATAAAAGTGGTGAAAATTTTTGGTTCAAATGATTTTTAAGATATATAGTTTCTATTAAGTCAGTAAAATCATCATGAATAACCATTTTTAATTGGCTAAAAAAATATTTTCTAGATTAACAATCTAAAATTTATTTTATTAGTGCATATACTATATACCCTTCTAAATTTGTATACAAATTATGCTCTTATATACAATTTTTTTATGTGAGTTGTGAATGTGTACATCGAAGTAGAGGGATTATTAGGGGCATTCAAAAGCAAATTATAAATAAATAAAAAACAAATATCGAATTCTTTTTTGTGATTTGATTATTTTTTCGGTTTTTGTTATAAAAATCAAACAAAACAACATATTATAATTGTATTGATTTTATTTATTAGACTTTAGTATTATTTTCAATTTTTAATGATTATAGTATGTGATATATAGTGTACTTATTTCTAAAACAAGTTTATAATATGTGATTTTTATTACATAATTAATTATGTATTAAATATGTTATGCCATTTTCTTGCTTTGTAATGCTACCTAATTAATGATAAGTATCAAGTGATGCATAATTTTTTATTATATTACGAAAAATATGATAATATTATTTTATAATAATGATAGATTGCAAAAGTAAACAATAATTTTTAACTAAAATGTGTTACACAAAATTTAATAAAAAAATAAAAAAATATTTTTAAAATAATATAGCATAATAATTATATAAATTTATTTGATAGATTTTATATTAAGATAATAAATTTAAAAAGTTGTCAAACCAAACAAAACCCAAAAAATAGCTTGATTTGGTTTGGATTTTATGTCAAATCACATTATTATTTTATATTTGATTCATATGTCTTTTTTTTTTCTAAAAATTGAATCAAATCACACCCACTGTTACAAAAATGATTTTCAACAATGTTGTTGATCCAATGATGGTTTTGAAAAAATCATTATTGTCCAAAACACTGATTTTAATGATGATTTTATAAATAATTGAAATTTTTTAATGATCATTTTTGAAAAATCATCTTGTCCTTCCTTTTCATTCTCTCACAAACACAGACCCTCACCATCTCATTCCCACCATAACCACAAGCAAAAAAAAAAAAAAAAACAGCACTGCTTACTATGCACACCCAACCTTGCCCAAAACCAACTCCACCACAACACTCACAGCCCTAAAGAAGCCACATACATGGCTGACTAATGTCTGTGTTGAGACTCTATCCTTGGTTGGAGTTTGGATGATGACATCATCTTCATTTGCCCCAAAGAAACCACAACTCCACCTCAAAACTATTATAAAAGAGAGACATTTTATGACCGATTAAAAATCGATGTAAAAAGTAAATTTTTTATGATAATTTGAAAAAAATCATCATAAAAATAGACATAAATAAAACTTTTATTATAAAAATGCAATGAATTTCACATCAATCTTTAAAAACTATTATCGAAAACCTTAAATAATCGTCATACAATTTCTTATTTATAATACCCTTATGGATTTTGTTGCTTAATTAAGGAACCAAACCAAAGACCTTAAGTATCTTTTTAATTAAATAGACTTTAATAAAAGTCTTAGCTTATTTTGTATTTTTTTTTATAAAAAAAAATCTGACATAAAAGATCTTATAGACTAAATTATAGGATTTTGTCGAGTGATCTCACCTATATTTTCATCCATACAAGTAAATACATTAATTATACTACGTGTATTTATAATTTATAAATGTAAATTATATGTAAAAATATAAATTTTAGAATTATTTTAAAAAAATATTTATTAATAAAGATAGAAGTGGTTGAGATTTTTAATTTAAAATTTAAATAAATTAGTTTTATTGATATCTCATTATATTTGATTTTAATTAAAGAAAATCAAGTATTTCAAATCCACTATCAATATTCTTGATACCCCTTTTGAGCAATTGTACGTTGAAAACATGAACCTGTCTATCTTATATATTTATCAGATTGCCACAAAAGAAAGAATCAGTTTCACTCCAAAGAAATCAACCTATCTGTTCAAAGATTCAATGCTCAAGAACTTCAACCCAGACTCCAATGGAAGGAACACGAAGCTCCCTTTTATTATGATATTGATCAACGTAACGGTTTCATAACCGCGAAAAACTTCACATATTCATCGACAACTAGTACAAGAAATTGATCGTCCGCGTTTGAACGAGGAGATCAAGATGTTGACGATGACGACGTTTGACGAGTATCAGGGGAAAATTAATCCGTGCAACACTGTTCTGTCATGTTACTCAAGGGAAAATTAATCAACGTTTGACAACTAGTACAAGATATGATTAATTAATCGACGTTTAGTACAAGATATGATTAATTAATCCGCGTTTGACGTTTGACAACTAGTACAAGATATTGATCGACGTTTGATCGTCCGTGCAGCACTGTTCTGTCATGTTACTCAAGGGAAAATTAATCAAGAAGAGTACGTAAGGCTTTCCAAACTTGATATGATTAATTCTTTTTCTCTGGTACATTAATAAAATATTTGTCATAGTTGTTCAAGATTTTGATATTAATTAATTATATATCTGAACTTGGGTGCAGGTCAAGACTCAAGATCTTGGTTTTAGATGAAGTTCTGGAATGAATTTGACGTACGTGGCCATCTTGTAAAGATGTTGTATGTGTTTCTTCAATTATGGAATTTTTGTACTATAATTGGAACATATATAACTTAATAATAAACTCTGTTAATTAATTGCGTAAGTACTGCACACTTCTCCTTGTTCCATTGACTGAATTATTTTTATTCTTACTTGTTATCACTTTTAATTGTAACATTTTATGGTTGATCATGTGTTGCCCCGACCTTTTCGGACCTTCTATTTATGGTTAGTTTTGTTTATGATTTTTTCTTTACACATTTTTGCTTAGGGTTTCTTGTAAAAGCCCCACTTGATTCCACGAAAACTACAAATATGACATAAAGCCAGGTAAAATCTTCAAGTCTCATCACAGAAACTGGAGAAAAAAGAGTAACATACTATGAAGTTAGATTGTCCTGAAATCCAATATATAATACAATCAGTCTCAGGTGGTCTGATTTACTCAAGAAGTGTAGCTAAATTTCTGTTTGTTTTTTATTTTCTTTATGAATTTGTTACAATTAACTTTCTCTTAGAATGCGGCTGGTTATTTACTACTTTAAGTCGAATTTTATGTTTTAAGAAAATAACGACATAAGATGGATGGTTTCTTTTCTTGTCAAGTCTTGACTTCTCTTCGATCTGTTTATTTCCTCCGTAAAAGAATGGTTGTTCGATCATCATGAATTATGATTCGAGTAAATATTTATAGGGTTAATTGATATTTTGTTGCATACTCTTACCGTAACATGCTTACAAATTTAACTAAAGGTGTTGATGTTAATATTGTTACAAAATTTTTCTAGTATACAATTTCTAATGGGTATAAAACTGTTTATGTTTTTTCCACACACACGAAAAAAATCAGAATCTGTCCAGACTTATCTTATTGTACTCTTTGTTGTCATCTTCATATATCACATTAGATGAGAGTGATGCATTTGAAACTAGTGACTTTAAAAGCTCTTCAAGTAGCCAAAGTAGCAACAGTGCTAATGAAAATGAAGAGATAACAAAATTTCATCAATGGGTTGAAATTTTCCAAGCAGCTCTCGTATATATGTAAGTTCTTCATGTCGATGGTCACATAAGATGTATTTGGATCAAGTAATAATTGTATTAATTCAATCATCAACCTATCTTAGAAGCCTTAAAAAAAAAATCAACCTGTCTCAATGTGAAGAGATCATTTAAATCATTAGATAACTCAATAATGCCAGAAAATTATCAGTCTCTTTGAGTGAGCCAATAAAAGTATCTACATATCAACACGTCAGAATGCAATAGGTCTGGGCATATTGTGGGCAGTTTAACACCTACAAGAAAATTTTGCAACGATTTAACAGTACCACTAGAAATTTTTTTGTAGTGGTGTTAATAGCAACCGCACTAGTGATTTAGTGTAATAGTGTCAACAACTGGGAGCAAAACTCAATTTATATGCATGTGCATAAAAACTAATACTTTGTTTCTTCTTTCCTTTTCTTCTTGTGCTGTTAATATCACGTCCTCTTTCATGTGCATCTTTACTAACATCTTTGCAAATGGCCACCGTGACTTTAGCCCAGCCTTTTTTGTTTTTTTGGCAGCCTATTTGTTGAAGTTCGCTTTATTTTATTATTTTAAAAAAAAGGAAAAATATTGAGAGTCTCTTTCTTTCTTACCTTTATGGTAACATGTTCGTTACTCCATTGACACTGACACTGACCACAATAATTCAATTTGAAAAATGAAAAATATATATACCTCCCTTTATTAATAAAATATACTTCCTTCCCTTTTTTTCTAATGAATTTTCCCAAATACGCTTCCTAATTTATTTCCCTTTTGAAATAATTCCTCTATCTTGTTGCCGCTCACCCCCTCCCCCCTTCCTTCCTCCAATCAAAGGCGTCGATGAATAGAGTTTACATTATTTTCTACTAGTGAAAAAAGGCATTCCGTGCATGAACTTGAAAGTTACCTATATATATAATTTGGTGTAGCTTGTTTTTTAAAGATGTACTATCCAAAGTTCACAAAACACGTGTGTCATGATATATAGCACTTCATTACTTACGTCAACCTTTCACGTCAGCTCTGACATAAGAGCACGAACATCTAACTCTTAGCAGTCAGGCTCCCCAACCGACATGTTATCTCTAACCTCTTATTATTTGAATATATTATCATTTCTTTATTTCTTGGCATATATTCAATTATCTACAAGACTATAAATTATTTGTAAGTAAGAATTATTTACTAGCTTTTATCTCTAAGCTATACATTATCTCTAACTTTATCCATAAGCTACCGACTATTATTTACAAGTCAGTAATTATCTGTAAGGGTTGTAACAGCCCCTATCAACAAGAACCCGCAATTTCCTCTTCACATTATAAGTACCATGTTCCCTCTACTCTCTCGACACACTTTTACGCTCTCAAGAGAAACTCACATTCATTCGTACTCATTTGAGACGAACACCTTCACACTTGTTCATATATTTACTCACTCTCTCATATTCTCCTAACTCACATACTTACTTCAGTGTTAGAGTCCTTTATTTTGCAGGTCTCCCCTCTTGTCCTCCTAACAAAGGCCACTCTCCAGTCGACATGTGAAGTCCAGGAGCCCACCTTAGCCATGTTCACCCTGGTGTGTGCCAGCTCCAAATTTTGGTCAGTACATTTGGTGCCTACCGTGAGGCCACAGTAAAACATACCTCGCAGTCTCTCCATATCTCTTTTTTTCATCCATGGTTAGCACTCGGTCTAGCCTCAGACGCGAACCCCCTTTCAAAAGCTCCAATCCTCCTCTAGTAGGCCTGCCATACATTGATACTCTCCAACAACTCCAAAATTGCATTGCAAAGATGGAGCGACGCCACGAGGAAGAGCTTAGAAAGCTAAAGGTTGACCAGAATCAGCTGGAGGCTCGCTTCAGACACCTCTACGGCGACGAGCACTCCACTCACACATTGCCTGAGCGTACTCAAGAGGAATCACACCCTCAACGCACAGTCAACGCCCAAGATTATTCAAGTCTCTCCCACATGCACCATCCTGTAGGGTGAACTACTCGTTGACACCCCTTCGTCGATCGAATCATGGAAGTTGACATACCCCTAGGTTGGAAACCACTCAACCTAGAGCGATATGATGGGACCACTGATCTAGATGAACATTTGGATGCTTTCCACAAATCTGTACACTAATGATGATGCAATCTTGTGTCGTGTCTTCCCAACGTCCCTTAAAAGAGAAACATTGACCTAGTATGGTGGACTTCCTCCAAGGTCCATCGACAGCTTTGACACTTTTGTCGAATGCTTCAATGCACAATATGCAACCAGTCGATCTCATTGTATGACATCTACTACCTGCGACAAGCAAATGATGAATCTCTCCCAAAATTCATGGACAAGTTTGGGCGCATTGTCATCCAAATCTGCAACCTCAACCCAAAGGTAGCATTACACTTTATGCTCCTCGCTTTAAGGCTTGACAAGTTTGCGGACAGTCTATGCAAAAGTCCACTAGTAGCATGAACGAGTTATGCAAACGAGCCAAAGGCTACATTCAGATAGAAGAGATGTTTAGGTTTAGGAACGAGGTCAAATAAGATGAACAAAAGTGTGACAAGTGGGAAGGAAGCACCAAGGCTAACTCACATAAGTCGAACAAGAGGCACAAGCCGTAAAAGTGCCAACCTCTTTCAAAAGGGTCCAGGTATGAGCAGTACACACTCCTAACGACCAATTGTACTACAATTCTCGAAGAAGCTTTCAACTTGAAGGTACCCATCAAGCTACCTCTGTCACGTCCTCCCAAGTCGGGGTAAGATGCGACCAAATACTGCAAATACCATCACGATATCGATCATAACTAGAAGACTGGTGGGCCCTAAAGGACAAAATAGAAGAGCTCTACGGGTTGGGTACCTAGCCTAGTTTGTTAAGAGACCGAACAATCACCAAGCAAGAGTGAGACCTAGAGGACACCAAGAGGGTCAACATAGGAATCACGATGCGGATAGAAGAAGAGACAAAGTAGAAGATCGAAGAAGACAGAGACACCACCAGCTGAGACGTGATCGACAACCTCCACAAGAATAGGAACCCATCCAGCAAATTAGGGGTGTAATCAACACCATTGTGGGTGGATTCTCTTATGGAGGACGGTCCAATCAGTCTCACAAGCGTCACCTTCACACCATCCGGGACATCGACATCAACTATGTCAATACACCATTACCATGAAGTCTACCACCTATCACTTTCACTAATAGAGACTTCAAGAGTATCAACCCCATCAACCAAGTCGACCCCATGGTTGTCTCCATCATAATTGTCAACTTCATGGTGTCCAAGGTCCTCATCGACTAGGGTAGCTCCACCGACATCTTATATGGGAAGACATTCCAGAGACTTGAAGTTTCACCTAACACCATCCAACTGATAACTATTGTGTATATGTATATTTTGGGATTAAATCATATATGAATTGTTAATTTTCCTTTCTTATTCCTTTCATTTTATGTGAATAATTGAAATTTAACATCATTTAAGTTTTTGTGCAGAAAGTGTTCAAGTTTGCATATTTACAAGTGCTTGTTGAATAATTGTCGTAGGAAAACAAAGTAAAGCCCGAGAAAGCATATTGAAGATCTGAAACTGCTTGCTCAACGCGACGCAGTTGCTCAACGAGCAGAACACGCTTAGCGGCAGGAAGTAAGGAGAAGTCTGATAAGTGAAGGTGTGCTTAGCACGAGTCACGCATTAAGAGCGAGATTACCGTCATACTCGCTAAGCGTGGCAATCACGCTTAGCGCGAAGGTTGTGTGAAATCTAAGCTGAAATGTACCTATAAAAAGAGGAAGAGAAAAAGGAGAAAAGATAGAAAACTACACACATAGTATTCAAGATAATACAATTTCTTACAGAAGGAAAAGATTAGAAGCAGGAGAAGCAATCATTAAGAGTCATTCCTTCCATCTATTCCCTTTCTCAATTGCCCCCTTTACGATTCATTACACTCTTGCAATTGTAAAGCATCTCATGAAAATGAGAGGCTAAAATCCTTTTTGTTGGGAGCTTAACAGTCAGTTGCTCTTGATGTAATTACTCTTCCTATTTATTTAATATTATTACTTTTTCATTATCCTTTTCTGTGCTTAATTTCGTTATTTATGGTTTGATCACCTATATGCATGGTAAGTTTTAGGGGTGACATTGGAAAGTGTTATTTTCTAATAGAACTGGAAAAAGGTATTTAAATAATTCATCTCTAGGAATAGAATGATTTTATTTAGTCTGTTAGACATCTCTATTCTTAATGCAATTTCACTGTTTTACTTCTTAAAGGGATTTGAGAGAAAAAATAGATAAATTAGTTTTTTTCACTTGAGAGATCATGGTTAGAGTATATGAGTAGATGCAGGTGATAATTGGAATAATCTTAAATAGAAAAAAATCATTAACATTACATCAAGAGTAGTTCTGGTAGGCTAAGCCCCTAACATTCTCATCTTCTGAATTAACTTTTGCATCTAATATTGCCTTGTCTGTTTAACTAATTAATTTAATTTTATGTTTGTTTTTATCTCTTATTTATTTTAATTTAATTTTCTGCCAATTTATTTTATTGTTTTTTCGCAACCTTTTAAACCAATTTAATTATTGCTTGACAATTATATATTAATCTACCTAAGTACAAACAAAGTCCATGTGGACTCGACACTTGGACTTCCATTTTAACTTTACTACTTGTACACATTGGTGCAGAAGCGAAGGAATAGAAGCGGAGGCAACAGCAGGAGCGGAAATAACAACAACAATGGCAGGAGCAAAAACTTCGATCGACAAGGGAGATGTCAACCCAATGGCTTGCCTCAAGGCATAAAGGCTCAAGGGTTCGAAAGAAGTAGAGGGCACTGGGGGTGACCTCAACAATATCAATAATTGGGTCAATCTCAGCAACAGATTAACCCCCTTTTCCAACAGTAGGGGCGCCAGTGGATGGTGGCGCAGTCCCACCAGCAAGTTCGACCTTCTCACAAAGGGACTCCAAACAAAGTCACCCATAATTCCTGTAAAACAAGCAATAATAGTACAACAAATGTCATAAACACAATTTAGACACCAAGAAGGAAGACAAGGAAAAAGAATATTTATCTTGCAAGGCAATGAGAGGATCGCTCCCCAAGTGAAGAGACAAAATGGCCTGCGCGTATAGCGAGACTGGTAGCTACTCTAAAATGGCCTTATCAACCCTCATCACAAGATTCAATAAATCCTCATCAAACGACTTGAACCTGGTGGGGTCGTAGAATAGGTAGCAGGGCTCCTCATCTCTGCTAAACATAAGTGGCAAACCATCAGCACGACATAAGTAGCCATGACCTTGAAGAAAAGGTCCTTGAAGCAGCGAAAGACGTTTGAGTCGAACTCAAACAACTTACTGGACATGCTATTCAAGGAGACTTAACCAATCTTGCAAGTCAGCTTCATTTGGAAGAAAAACAAAAAGATTGGTACACTAGGCTGGATGTTGAAGAAGGGGTATAAAATCTCAAAGGCCCTCACCATGGCCCAACTATTTGGGTGGAGTTGGGATATGTGTTCGTAGCAAAAACTTGTTCGCTAATATTCTACGATGATAATCAGCAAGTGTACTGAGTCGCACAAGTAATATAAAACGGTAAGAACCGAGTATCGTATCCACATGGAACTTGTTTCACTCAGAAGATATATGTTCAATGAGCAAATATTTGTGTAAAACAAGTAAATGTTGAGTTGGATGTATGTATAAAAATCTAGTTAAACACTAAAATAACTAGAGATTGAGAAGTAAAAACAGTCAAGTAAAAAGCACGTTGGGTCGTCCTACTGAATTTCCTTTGATGTTGTTAAATATTTTTCTATTTAATGTTATCCTAGTGTTCTTATGCTGAGAAATTACCCAAACCAAGATCCCTCGAGTGAATGGGCCTAACTCTATTTAAACCTCATCCTTGATCCCTCAACAAACTTAGTCTAAAAGAGTTGCATTACGATTACAACATAATAAGGACTTGATCGCTGCACTCCATTCCTAGACATAAAGTTTTCTAGCTTGCTCTATCAAGTTCTAAGGTTTTAAAACACTTCCCAGTACTAAAAATCCTAACTATACATACAAATGGGTGATCAAGCCATAAGCATGCAAAAATAAGCATAGATAGAAGCAATGAACACATAAAAACAACATTAAATAGATAGTAAGAGAGTTTTACATCAAAGGTTCGGCAGAACTCCCCAACAAGAGGTTTAACTTTCCATTACAAATAATAAACTTTCAGCACAAAGGATAGATTTTGAGGGAAGAAAATGGCTAGGAATGGTTGAGGATGTCTCCTCCAACCTCTAGAACCTTAATCTCACTCCTCTAACCTAAACTCTCTTGGAGGCTTGTTTCTGTCGCTCTAGCTTCTCCCTTGGCTCTATTTTTCGACTCCTCCCTTTAGTCTCCCAACTTCAGTGTTTTAAAGGCTCCTTGACGTTTCAGATTCTGAAAGCTTGCTTAGCGAGATTGGCTTGCTAAGCGCGAGTTAGTGAGATGGGCGCGCTGAGCGCGAGAAGAGACAAACGACTCATTGGGCAAGCACATCTCTAGCTAATCCTCTTCTAGGGTTTCCTTTCATGCTAAGCAAGCTGAGTGTCTCGCTTAGCGGATGTCACTCACTAAGCACATAAGCCTCGATTAGTGAGACACTAGTTGCTTGACCTTTTCTTCTTTTAGCTTGAAACTGAAGTAGTTTCAACATTAATTCACAAAATGGGAGTATCTACTATATAAAATCAAACTAAACATGAAAATATGTACAATTCCTACAAAAATAACCATAAATTGGGAGAAAGATGTTAATTTCATGCAACTATTCAATACAAAAGTTAGTCGTAAATAATGACTAACAATATGACCACATTCAAGTGCTCAAAAAGAGCACAATGAAAAGCAGTCAAGGGGAGAATGAGACCTAAGACCTCAAACAAACACCTGTACATGAAGAAGAAATGTGAACTACCCGATGTCGCCCTCAAGAAAGGGAAGTCATAATTCTCGCAAGCATAAACGACTATTTTACAAGAGTCTTCAGGGTTTTCCAGCTTCACCTAGTGTTGCAGAGCAGCGACACTCACCATAGAAGTGAATGAGGACTTTTACTTTAGAACATCGTCCTTCACCCACTCATAACTAGCAACGGAAGGTGGGGACAATGACGACCCAACACTATGGCTATGTCGCACGCGAGGAGATGCCCTAACATCTCCATCGCTTCTCTTTGCTCCCCCAGAAGCAGAAGGGAGGAGAATCAAGGTGACCTGGACAAGCTCCCTGGCCGGGGAAGCAGCGGAAGGCCACGCCCTCCCGCGAAGATGAGAGATGCCTCCACCAGTGTAGCGTGAAACCCTCAACTTCTCCGAGGAAGAGGTTTCGCTGTTTGAGGCATCATGGCAAGTATTCTTCGAGGAGGAACCGCGAATGGAAATGACCTCCTGATCCATCAAGGGTTGCCAAATCGAACCCCCGGAATCGATGTCACCCATGCCGATGGCGGAGTCAGAGAAAAATGAAGACATGATTAGAGAAAAAATGCCTTGAAGGATCAAATAAGATGAAGGAAGAAGAAAACAAATTGCAAATTTGCAAGTGCAAGAGCAAAAAAGATTCAGAAAGGGAAGACAAAAATTTCAAAGTGACAGTGGCTACAAATCAAACATCCACTCCATTTAAAGATGAGATTGACTATTCGGTAATTGGCGGGAGCTGAAATGATGCCCTAATTTTTCGCACCATGACACAACCTCACTCACCCACACATCATATCTCTAGTACGTGCCCACTCCATGAGAGACGCGTATGCACGAGTATTGCGCGTGCACCACACATGCCTACATCAACAAACTAACGTAACGTATGTCTTCAATGTGTTCTCCAAAGGTTAGAAAAGAGTAGAGTTGTCAAAATACAAAGACTTTCCTCACCTGACACGTCAGACCTCACCTGCAAAATCAAAAGCATGTTCACCCTGGACAACTTGACAAAAGCAACCTGGACAACACTTGTCCAGGATTAGGGGCTTGACAAGCTTGACAGACCTATAACTCTCACTCTTGTTGAGGCCACTACTCTTTACACCAGACGACACTTGTCCATGCTTGGGGCTCGATCAACTTGTTGCCCTCTTACTTGTCAAAACAACTACCCCGGACATCAGACAAACTCCCTCGACGCAAGACAATTTCCTTTGACACTAGACAATCGTTCTTGGAAGTTAAAATAAACATTGTGGTATTTTATAATAGTTGAAGGTAAAAATAACCAGAAGAAAGATGATATCAAATGAGATTATTCCCTTGATAATAGTTGTTTTTTAAATATATAATTGTCTTGGAAGTTAAAATAAATGTTGTAGTTTATAATAATAAAAATGACCAGAAAAAAGATGAAACCAAATGGGGCTATTCTGTTTATAGAGTTATAGATAAAGGGTATTTTGGTAATAAAAATATAAAATAAAGAAAGGGAGGTATACTAATTAATAATGGAAAGTATAAAAATCAAAAGTCTAATACCATTTGGAATTAATGGGTCTTTGACCCTTACGAAAGTAAGGCCTTTTTTTCCTTTTAGGTTAGGTTGGGTTCTTTAGATACTTGCTATTTACACCATACATTTACTAAGTACATTCACTTCTTTCTCTTTATATTTTTATTCTCAAGTATACCTTATTTTTATTAAATTACAGTTCAGAAAATTAGTTTCCAGAACAACATATATCCATTTTGGAAAGTAATTTCCAAAACTATGTTATAACAAAATACATATAAATGACTTTCTAGACCATCATATATGATATATCAATTCTGGAAGTCGAACAGAAAACAACATTTTTAGATATTATGTTAGAGCAATTTAAAATTTTGATATATAGTATGGTTTGTCTTTGATAAGCTAAAAATTCATTAGATAAAGAGTACTTAAGATAAGTACAAGATGTGCCTACCTCAAATACTCAAATAACCATGATGTTACACAAGTCATAGATGGATATCTATTTGAACCCAATTACTTGCCCATGCTACCAAGTACCAAAGGCTCTCAAATTAATTCAGTGATTAATTGGACATCAATACCCTTCGTGTGGTGTTTGAATGTTAATTTTTGTGTGTAAAGTTTATATTAAAGAGTATGTTGCTGATACTTATCTTAACTAGATGTATGTATCATTGTGGCTTTACATCTTTCTCAGTCACGTCAAACTTTCTCTATTTAAATCTTTAGGATCCCTCAAACTCAAATTTTGTTAGGAATTCTATAATTTTGCTAACCTGTCACTACGATGAATGTTTAAACTTCAATCCATTTGCTGCTGCCTGCTAGTGACAAGTTAGCAAATTTGAAAATCGTTCTTTCCCCACACGATTGCCAGCTTATCAATAAACACTTTGTTTTTTCATTTTTAATTATTTTTACAAGTCAAGAATATTAAAATCATAATATTCTTGACAGGTGAAAAATAATATTTTAAATAATATTAAAATCATAACCAACAGGATTTGGGTCATGATGAGAACAGAGCAAAAGTTTCAAAACACACCGACTCAGATAAAGTTGAAGTTTCCACGAACAGACTACAAAACTCTACATGTTTTAAGTGCTGTGGCATACCAAAAGTAAGTCCTGTGATCTTACGTTTCTCTATGATGAGACTTCAGAACAATGAGCGTACAAGGTACATGTCCATATTTGTATGCTACTCTATTATGCCTCCTTGACTCACTATAACGAGGTTATGGTTTTTTAACTAACAAATATTTAACTGATACAGTGAAAGAAGCAAAGGTTAATTCCTGTAGCTTACACTACATGCCCCGGACCGTTTCCCCAACATCTTTCCCATAACACCAGAAGAGAAATTTTGATGATCAAATATGCAAATGAATGCCATTACTACTAAGTACTAACTAAACCAAGGAATTGAAAAACAACCTATGGTGTCTCCTTCTATTTCACATTTTTTTTCCTGTTGTGAATTTCCATGGCACCTCAAGCTTCCAAAGGAACAGAACTATTCATATTATTAGTTTGTTATCCTCACAGATTCCTTGTTTTGCTTTTTGCATAAGGAAGGAATGGCCAGCAACCATGCGAGAGGGACAAGCTGTGATGATCATACCTGATAAAACAAAAAAGAATTAGTGGATAATATATGATATTTGTTTCATTTAGACTATGTTATTTTCTGTCATATTTGATGACTTCAATTACATCATAGTCATTACCATCATCATAATCTAATACAGATGCACTAAGGAAAAAAATCATTAACACGAGTTGAGTCTAGCAGAAGAGACTATTACCCTCGCAACGTGACAAATCAAAGTTTGAATCTCATTTTAGTGTTGACCATACTTCAAATAGGATTGCTTATGAAGGAAGATGCACGCGGGAAATCAAAAGAAAAGAAAAAGGAAAATTTCAGTATCTACCTGTTTATGTCACTATTGATGCGGCCACCATTTTTTTGACCTATGCCATCTTCTCTGTTGTCTCCTGAAAGGAAAAGTTTTTTAATTCTCCATTCTTTTCCCACTTGTTTTATAGATTCCTGCAATGATGATCTTGAAGAAACCTTGGAGCCATTCTTTGCTCTATCCTTCTTCATCCAATCAAGAGAAATAGGAAAGAACAACTTGAGGAGGAAGGTTTCACTGTCCATGCTTTCGACCCGCAATATCTGACCAGGTCTACTACTATTGCCTTTGTTTTTCTTCTTTTTGCTTACCCTTTTGAGTTGAGCTTTATTGCCACTACTACTTTGCATGAGAGTGTTCTCGAGTGAAGTTTCATTTTGGTGTGGTTGTTGCTCTGGTTCCAGCACCTGCTTCTCATGAACCACCATGTCTTGGAAAGAGAGTTCATAACCAGACTCAGGCATGTCTTGCATCATCTCCATAAGCTCCCTTTGTCCTTCTGAAATAGCTTTGCTCCTTGAAGGGTCTGAAACTGTTGAACAAAACCGTGAATACTCATATTTAAGGCTTTTTCTTTGGTGTGTTTCTCCAAAGTATGCTTCCTTTTTGAGCCTTGATTCATTACCTTGTGGTTGATCACAATCATTTTCAGAAGGTATGATGTTTGATGAGCCCCAGAAACTGAACTCTTTGTCTTCACCTTCGCGACGAGTGTGTGTTTGGTGGATTGTGCTCATGGTTTGTGAGATGAGTGAAGGGAGAAAGGTGAACGTGATTTTGAATATAAGAGAAGGGGAATGAATGAAGTTGTCTTTTTCTTGTTCCTTTTTTTCCAATTGAATTTGTAAGGAACAAGTCGTTGCCGTCTCCGATGGGAGTAAAAGTAAATGGTCAAAATGCTCATTTTCCACATCTATCTTTCTTCAAATGTTCTTTTCAGAAAAAAAAAAAAAACTCGGTCGAATTATATTTCACGTTGTTTTAAAGTCCATGTTCTAGTGTTCTGTTCTGAACATTTTCAATTATCAACCACAACAAATGAGAAGTAATAACAGATTGCAGTTGTATAAGTTAGCTAGATGCTGGCAATTTAAGAATAATTTGTATAATCATGAAATTTTAGATAACATGATTTATTTTAAATGTTTACATGTTTAATTTTCTATCTAGAAATTCAGTGCATGTTTGGATTTAAATTTATAATTTAATTTATAAAAATATCTTAAGTCTTACTTTTCCAAAATTAAGTTTAAAGACACAGTTTTACTCTAAATTTTTTTTAAGGGATACCAAATATGACTTTAAATTAATTTTACTATCAAATATACTTTTCAACGGTACCACCTAAAATCTAATTATACAATAACCCTGATTTTGTGCCCGAATTATATTATGTATTGAAACAATTTTAAAAAAACTTGTTTTTGATAAAAAAAAATTATAACAAGTTTTACTTTTTCTTTTTAAACTTATAGCAAGTTTTACTACTAACTTCAACATTTTAAACATAAATCACTTTACTTCAAACTCAATTTCAACAAAAATCAATTTTACAAACACTGACTGAAATACACACTCGGAAACTTTGGTCTAGTAACCGCAGGCTGGCTCTGAATAGGGGTGAATAGAGCGACGTTAGAGTGTTCATCAAAGCAAAATTTTGGGAGAGTCAGGCTTCTAGAATCACACTCTCACAGGAAGTTTCTAAGAAAATAAGTTGTTTTTGACTGGGGTCAGTTTCTAAGAAAATCACTTTCTCAAAGCATAATAAACGATGAGGTGGACAAACTTGGCTATGAGTTTCAAAGTACCGTGGTCCCCACTGACCATAAAATTGTCATCATATCGAAGAACCTTGACTATGGTCAGTTTAAAAAATTAAAATTAAAAGGAGGGTCTACTGTGTCCAACTGTACAAGAGTCAACTCAAGACCAAAACAAGGATAATTTTATTTTGATGACACATTTGCATACAACAATAGCCGGCAATAAATTGTGATAGGCTCATTAATTGCTTGCAGTGATCATTCATAATTCTGATCTATCCAAATCAATAGCTGCAGTTAATCAAATGATTGTACTTGGATGTAGCCATAGGGTGAAATTTCAATACAAATGTAATGCCAGTATTGCGTCTCAAGACATGAGGAGACAACGGCAACAGCAGTAGCCAAGTACAGTGAAGGCCACTAAACTAACCAATCCAAATATAATCACATTCAGTTATTACTTAGGATATGTTTGGATTAATTCTTGAAAGCTTCTAAACGTCCGCTTGGCGTCTGAGGAATCAAACATAGAAGTAACTCTCGTTGGATTGGAAAAAATACCAGTTGCATCCATTGTATTTGGCTCCCAAACACGCATTAGTGTGTGTTTGTGTTGCAGTTAATACACATTCCAATGCATGTTCACTCCAATACATGAGTCTTGTATCATTGAGTTGAAGGGACATTTGAATGTTCTCTACATGGAAACTACCACACTCTTATTAGATGGTCTCACAAAGCTTACTGAGTGGAGTATGATTGAAGAGTAGTATCCTTGGTAATCACCATGTCTCATCAATGCGAGTATACTGACCTAACTAAAGTAGAAATCATCATCATAATCAGGAAGAAAAGGGTAATCAGTATAAGGCTGATATCCAGCATCCTTCGAATGAAGAACTAATTTACTGTTCACTTCACATATCTCTTCAACCTGTGGATGGAACTTGTCCTTGGCCACAAACTCGTGTCTCGCATTCCTTAACTCTATCCGACTACAAGCTGGTTCTTTCTCCAAACACCTCTCCTTCATTACATTCCTGATTCTTTTGGCACCACCCCATTTGCCAGATGCAGCATAGATGTTTGCCAGCATAACATATCTACCCGTATTTTCTGGTTCCAACTCAAACAGTTTCTCTGCAGCCTTTCTAGCGAGGTCCAAGTTCCCATGAACCCTACAAGCCCCCAACACTGCCCCCCACACTGCAATGTGATTCTTAATACCATCAGGCACTTTTTCAATCAAACTCATGGCTTCCATGAGTCTGTTTCTCCTCCCCAGTAAATCAATCAACAAAGCATAGTGTTCAGCTTTAGGCTTCACTCCATATTGCCTTTCCATCAAATCCACCAATTGTAATCCTTCATTATCTAAACCTGCATGGTTACAACCAGATAGCACCCCAAGAAATGTCACATGATTGGGCTCTACTTTGGCTTCTATCATCCTTCTGAAAACAGCCAGTGACTCCTCCCCATGGCCATTTTGTGCAAACCCAGTAATCAATGTGTTCCAAGTTACCACATCCCTCATAGGAGCCATCTCAAACAAATTTTCAGCTGATTTCATATCTCCACACTTAGCATACATGTCAATCAAAGCATTACACACATACACATTAAACAAGTTACCACTTTTGTCACCTCTAATAATTTGACCATGCACCTGTTTACCTCTTCCTATAAGCGCCTCCTGTGCACAGGCATCTATAACACTCACAAAAGTTGGAGCACTAGGCCTTACACCCTCTTCCAACATTTGCTTGAAGACATCAAAAGCTTCATCACAACCCCCGTTTCTCACAAAACCCGTTAACAAAGCAGTCCAAGAAACCGTGTTCTTAACCGGCATGTCCTTAAATACCCTACAAGCCTCATCCAATCTACATGCTCTAGTGTAAGCCACAACCATTGATGTCCATGAAACAACATTTCTCTCTGGCATGTAACAAAACACAGAAAACGACAAATTGGGTTCCCCACATTTCCCATAAGCGTCAATTAACGCGTTGTTAAGAATCACATTCCACTCCATGCCAACTATAACTGCCACCCCATGAACCTGACGCAACCATTGAAGATTACCCAAACAAGCGCAGCTTCCAACTACGCTAACCAGCGTGAACTCGTCTAACACCAAACCCTTACCACTGTTTTGCATCACCCGAAAGAGCTTAACCGAATCTTCGTGAAGCCCGTGGCGCGTAAAGCCGGATATTAACGAGTTATAACTAACGACGTTCCGTTGAGGCATTTTGTCGAACAGGTTATGCGCCTCATCGAAAAAGCCCGTTTTTGAGTAAAATGATATTAGCGTGTTCCACGAACGAGTGGTCTTGTTGGGAAGATCGCCAAAGGTCTTGTGTGCACTTTCTTCGCAGCCGCACTTTGAATACGCGTCAATTAGACCGTTCGCGAGGAAAGCGTCGAAGAAAAGCGCGGTTTTGATAAGGTGACCGTGCACGGCGTTTGCGAGTTTCACCCTCCTCGCCGTGATGCACTTTGAAATCAAAAACGAGTATTTTTCAACGGAGGAAATGACATCGTTTGGGAGCATAATTATGTTGCTTTCTGTCGCTGAATCAAACTCAAAACAACATGGGTACGAGGTCTTGTTAATGGGACCCACTTCTTCAAATTAAGGGTCTTTTTGTAATGCTCATTTTGATTGCCAGGGAGATGAGCTTAAGAAGGTTAAGTGCCATATTTACAAACGATTTTGAGAGAAACTTTTTCCAGTAGAGAAATTTTGGATATAAGTCATAAGTGCGTGCTTTTGAGAGTTTGAAACTTTCAAAAGCTCTCAGTGGCAAGAGTGAGTAGATAGCAGAAGCTATTTCATTCCTCATTCCTGGGATATTCGTTAAGTTTGCCCATTAGGGGTCTTTCTCTACTTTGCATCCAAACAGGCTCTAAATTAGATAGTGGTGTGAATTAAGTAATCCTAGAAAACACAATCCAACATAATATCATTTATATATATATATATATATATATATATATATATATATATATATATATATATACACACATTTTTGGCTTGTTGATATAACTTTATATCTTCTTTGTTTGCTATCTGCAGAAAAATCCAAGACATGTGAACCCTCGAGATAGAGAGAATCATCATAGTATCATACTTTTAGGATAACTCCTTGCGAACATCTGTACCTAAGAATTACATAAGAAATGAACCTGTAAACCAAGATAAAGCACACCATCACCCCAACATTCTTCCATCTACTAGTCTCTCCTCCAAGCTTTGCTTCTTTAAGTACATCCGCTCCTCTCACCACACATGTCCCAAACAAGTACTCCAAGCACTTATTTGAGTTGGAGAACTCATTTATTAGGAACCCTTCAAAGGGATACTTAAATGGAGATATGTAATGCATGAAAATCCAGTAACTTGGAATTTCATGTTTTGATATGAAGTAGCCAGAGAACAAGAGAAACGAACCAATGACACCAGCGATCATCGAATTTCCAACAATGAAATTAGGCACCAGTGCACTGAAACATACCACAACCGAATTTGCAGTGTTAAGAATCAGCCAAATTTGCATCAAAAAGTACAAAAATGCTGTGAAATTTCTGTTGAGACCAATGAGCCAGTACAAAGGCATTGTGAACAAAATGGCTAGTATGAGTAGAAATGGCAAGTAAACTAGGCCATTGGCAATAGCATAGGATGAAACTCTGTAGCTTCCACTAGAGGTCTCCTTCATTAGAATCTCCCTTTCTTGCAGAAAAATCGGTAGAGCTTCGGTGGTGCTTGACAACAAAAACGTTAATATGAAAGCAAATAGACCCACTCTTTCTTCTGCTCCTACTAGACCATCCTTGAGATTACAAAAGACTGAGCCTAAAACAAGTCCAGAAACCAGCATTTGAATTGTCCTGCAAGCAAAGAGTTCCTTTGTGCGAAGGATGTTTTTGGAGAACCTATGAGTGAGAATCATAGTTTCTCTCAATCCAGAATTAGCAAAACCACAGGTGATATCCATTCCCGAACTAATGATTTCTATGTCAATTACCTTGGATTGTTGAAAGAGCTGTTGCAAAGTAAACTTACCACTTCTACTCTCACCATGCTGAAATTTTTGTTGTTGCTGAATGGTCTCAATAGAATCAATGGCAAACTCAACTACATTAACATGAAGAGGAAGCTCTAAACCCATTAGTCTTAGATTCACACCCATTAAATCCACAGTGCCATGGTGCAACACATTGCCATTGGCCAATAACAGTAATGAGTTGAACAACTTCACTATTCTGTACCTGGGTTGGTGGATACTGAGGATTATAGTTCTTCCCCTAGAGTCAGCCATGACTTTAAGCATTTCAATTATTTGCAAAGCTGAATTACTGTCAAGCCCTGAAGTTGGTTCATCCAAGATCAGCACTTTTGGATCATGTATGACTTCAACACCAATGGAAACACGGCGCCTCTCACCACCGGATATGCCGCGGACACTTTCATCTCCAATTCTAGTCCTAGCAACATGGCCAAGACCAAGCTCTAGAATCAGTGACTTGACCCTGGAGAATAATTGCTCCCGAGGAAGATTTAGCCTTAACTTTGCACTAAACATAATGGTTTCTTCAACTGTAAGTAAGGGAAACAAGGTATCCTTTTGTGTAACATACCCTGAAAATTTTTTGAACTCAGCTTTATCCACAGGTTCTTGATTCACCAAGATAGAACCACTTTGAGGACTAGCTTTACCAGCAAGGATCTCAAGAAGGGATGTTTTTCCAGCTCCACTTGGCCCAACAATTGCCAGAATTTCCCATGGCTTGGCCATGCAATTCACATCTTTGAGGACATGCCTCACTCCACGGCATGACCTTTGTTCATCTTCTGCTTCATGAACATCTTCTTCCCTATTCAATTGTGGAAGTTTGGTGAAGATTTTAAAAGGTTTCTCTGTTGTCTTTGTACGGATCTTGTAGTTGATGCCAATTGCCTCAACCTCACACCCTTGTTTCTTCATTGAATACGTTCTTTGCTCTTCTTTTTTTCTCTTTCACTATCTGTTTGCATTCTACTATCTTCTTAATTATTTACAAGCCCTTTTGGTTGTCTTGCTCTATATTTTCCATATTATTTTTTGAATCCACGGTTTTGGCCTCAGCCACTCACTGACTGTGAAACCATGAGTGGTTCGAAGGGATTTCACAGCAAAAGCATTGAGATCCTCAAACTTGTATACATAGTTCACGTGCTCTTGTTCTGGCTAGTGCATGGAGAATAAAATTATAAAATGGAACATATAGTTCACGTGAATATTCTTGGATTCTTGTCGTTTAGAGAAACGGCAATACATTGATTAGATTATATATATCCATCTTCAGTGGCCAACTTTAACAAAAAAACAATTGGAGGATGCTAATGGTTTTGGATCAGTGTTCATATACCGCTATGAGCTTAATTTGTTACATAAAAGTTAAGATATATCTATGTGTAATTAGTAACTCTGCAGGAAACTAATCTCTATGCGAGATTTTCTGTAAAAATAAGAAAGTATAAAAATTCACACCCCCTCCGCTATGAACT
This sequence comes from Glycine max, assembly GCF_000004515.6. NCBI lineage: Eukaryota > Viridiplantae > Streptophyta > Magnoliopsida > Fabales > Fabaceae > Glycine > Glycine max. Next base: position 12,554,918 of record NC_038242.2, on the reverse strand, counting down.
TTCAACACACTTCTCCTATTTAGAGGTTATCATAATTTAAGTAGTTTTCCCCCATAGTCATCATTTTTTTCTTTCTTTAAACGTCCAAGGAATATTTGAATACAATTATACTATTATGGAAAATTAATTACCTTGTCCCTCTTGTTACTGAAACTAGAAAATTATTTTTCCAGCTCGAAATGCTTCAAAACCAACAGGAACTTCCATCTCTTTGCTATTTTACCAAGTCATTAAATTTTAAGGTCTTGTAATTTCTCAAGAATAATGATATTTTCTTCGTTAGATAAATAATCTTTCTATTATCATTCAGGAATCCAATGAAAGTCTCTCATGAAAATATCATAATCAGTGGAGAATTTGGTGCTGCATTATCAGCTAGATTAGCTGAAAAAAAGAATCCAGAATGATTCTAGACAAAATACTGTGAAGCTTTGCCAATGAATTTTGTTGGAAGAAAAAGGACTTCATCAGAAAATGATGTTCATTAAAAATTTAAAATAGGTGCGTGGATTCTATGTAGCCGCTTTTGTGAATATTCTAACTATAAAAATAATCGTTATATCATAAATAATAATAAAAATGTAATTTTAAAAACTAAATAGTTTGATCTTGTTGCATCAACTGCAATTAATTTTGACATATAGAAAATCTTAGTCCCAGATCAATCCAAAAAAGCCGTGAACCCCTTTGTAGTGGCCAATTGTGGTCCATTGTGAGCTTCTCTCGATCACTACTACTTACACCTATAACTATAGGACTTAAGTGTGTGTTTGAAAAACATATGAATCTAACACAAAGAATGTTTAAGCCTAAGTTACAACATATTACTTTAATATTTTGCTTTAAAAATATGATTTTTTTGTTTATCGTACAAGGTGTATCTAAACACACTCTAAATACTTATGCTGATTAAAAAGGCACAAAATGGTTTTTTTTTTCTTTTATAAAAGAAAATCACTTAGAGTCGTAGACATCCCCGTGAACCTCTCCCTTTTCACCTTTCAATTATTCAAAAATCAAAAGAGAAGTGCCAGCATAATCTTTTTTAATAAACTCTCTTTTATTGCTTAAAATTATAAGTGAAGTCAATTAATAAAAAAATGAGACCTACTGTATTTATTAAAACTTGGATTTAAAACATGTTAGGATGATGGACGTGATCAAGGTGGACTTTCAGACTTCACACGTCAGTTTGAATATACACATTTTTTAAGAGAACAAGAGAGGGGATTTGAAAAATAAATGACTTTGATACTCAAATATGTATATGCGTTAGGAGATAAAATAAATATATGCTTAAATGAGGCTCAAGTGAGCGATGGAGAGAGACGTGCACAAACTTGATGTGCTGAAGTGTGTGGAATGTGTTGAGGGTTCGATAGAACCTAATATTTACAAGAGTAAAGCGTAGCTGCGGATCCTTATTTGTAGAGGTTGTTATAGCCTTTGCAAATAATTTCTGACTTAAAAATAATAGTCCGTAGCTTGTAGACAAAGTGACAATGTTAGATAGAGATAAATGGTAGCTTATAGATAAAAGCTAGAAGATAATAACACCTTATAGATAATGTGTGACTTTGTAGATAATTAACTGTCTACCAATAGATAAAGATATTCAAATATTAATAAGTTAGAGATAATTTGTCGGTTAGGGAGTCCGACGGCTAAGAATCGAGTGTCCATACTCCTGTGCAGGACTAACGTAAAGGATTGAAATTTGTCCCGAAATATCATGTAGGGTGTCACATGTATTTTATGGACCCTAAATAATACACCTACATAATTTTATTTACTATAGTTATTAAAAGAACATGTTGTTACCATCTTTTGAAATCCTATACTTACCATCATTCACCACCAAAATGTTTATTACTAAAAAAGTTTAAAGTCCAATCCATTCCTAACGAATTTAAAATATTGGAATTGAAAACTTTTTACTAAATTTATTTTGTAGCTGTGCTTTCCTTTTCCTTTAAAAATAACGAATTGAGTTCTAATCGTCTTAGTAAAAATTATTCTTGGATACTCAAAAACCTATTTAATACATAGTGAGAGGGGATAAAAGAGGGAAAATATAAGATATAATAAATAATCTAATGTGATAGGTTTTGAAAAATAACATATCTTAATTAGATATTTGCAAAGTGGATTGTCCAAAAATTATTCTCCTTGTCTTAAAATCTACGTGTGTGTTTGATATAACTGAAAATTTAAATGGTGAGGAAAGAAATGGAAGGGAAGGGAAGCTTGAGGCAGGGTTCGAGAAATTTGGAAAATGTTTCATGGACACCTATTATGCTATGAAACATATAGGGAGAGAGATCAAAGAAAAAAAAATATAATAAGATTTATGATGTAATATGAAGACAAAGATATAGAGGGAAATGAGAAAATGTTGATAAATTGTGTTTAAAATAAATGAGTATTTGTGTATTATTACTTGAAAAGAAATTATGTGTTTGAAATAATTGATTAATGGTTGTTTAAGTGGAGTGAAATGGAATAAAATATAAAAAAATACCTAATAAATTAACATAGTGTGATGGACATATAAGACTCTGCAATTTTTTTTTAAATTTTTCTTTCTTTCTCACTTATTTTTTCACAAACCAAGTTCACCCTAAGAGCATCTTCAACACTTGTTGCTTAATGAGTTGCTTATTTTTAGATATTGTTGCTTAAAGTTTTTTTTTTACCATTAGAGATGATGAACGTATCATATTGAATTGCTTGAAACTAAGCTCTGATTGTTTATATAAGCAACCAATGCTTATGAGTAAAAAATACTTTTTTTGTTATTTAAGAATCATTTAGGAGAGAAATAATTTAAGAGTGGCTGAAAATTATATATCATTATAACAATATATATATATATATATATATATATATATATATATATATATATATGAATTATTTAACTATGACATGACATTATAAAAATTAATTAACATAAAATAAACAACTCAAAATAAATTACTTAAATTACATCCATAAAAAAGATACTCTAAAAATAAAAATGTTAAAAAAATATGGAAAGCCTCACACACTAGAAATCCTTCTCCAAAGTGATAAGAAGAAAAGCAACGAAAGGATCAGTAAAATCCCTATTTCTTCACCTCTATTTCTTCCCTCTTTACCATTCAAAGTATAACAGCCAGAATTGAGAAGCCGTGACAGTTATTCCTTCTACCATCATCGCACGACGTGACACTACGCATTACCTTTTGATTAGCCACTGATGGAGGACTTGCATAATATTTGTCATAGTCGGCTTAAGATTCAAACAGTTAAAGGAAGGGTTTTAGGCCCCTAAAAAAACGTCTCAAATTTTTTTTAATTATTAATATACCTTAAAAAAATTATTGTAAAATTATATTTAAAAATAAATTTTAATTAAAATATTATAAATAACGGTTAATCTTTTTATTGGTATAATACGTAATAATTAATGAGTAACAATTCTTCACTAATATTATAATTTTGTTTAAAAAAAGATTTAATAATTAATAGCTAAAGAAATTCAAAAGTTTTTCTTTTATTTTTATTATCTTTATTTTCTTCCTATTCAATTTTAATTCTGTCTTCTTTTCTCCGTGTTATATCTCTGTCTTCTAATATGTTTTTTTAGTTTATTTGATTATTATTTTACTTTGATACATTAGCCAATAGCTCCTCAATACCTATTTATTTATTCTCAACTTTTATATGCATGTGTCTCTATTTGAAGGAATGATAGAGGGAATAGTTGGTATTTCTTTCCTTTGAGTGTGTCAATCAGGTAAAAGTCAAAAATAAAACTGATTGTACTCTTATTTACTCAAATATTCTTTTGTTGATAATTATTACATACTTACATGTTCCTTTATCAAATTGTAATTATACGAATTGACGTTATTGTCTATTGAAAAAAATATTAAATGAAATTAATTACGACAATTTAATCGATAATTTTGTATCACAAAAAGTTCAAAAAAATTAATTTTAAATAAACAATGATAATTTTAATAAATTATTTTATGAGTAAATAAAAAGTATCATTCTTAAATTTGCTTTAGGTCTCTCAAGTCTTTGAGTCATCTCTAATATTTGCAATAGAGTAACATACACGATAAATTAGGGCAACTCTTTCAAAAATAATATATGTTTCTTCATTTTCTTGCACCTAAAATATATTCCCTCACATTTATTAAGGTGATAGAAAATGAGATGAGATATGGATAATGTATTATTATTATGTATATATTATTGTTATTATTATTTTATCAGGAAAAAAAGAATTCTAATTTATGATTTTAATTTTTTTTTAATCACCAAGTCAACCTTTATAATTTTTAATATAATAGCAATGTGGTGTTGTTGTTGAGTGCTATAATATAAAAATCAGAAAGATTTAGAGTTTTGCAGGTTTGTTAACCTTAGTTTTTATTCAGATTATGATGCATGTAAAAAAGACAAATCAAAATACGAAAATACTATATTCCTTATAGTCCTCTTGTTTATTAAGTTGCGGGTTGTATAAATCGGGACATTAAGGGCATGAGGCTTCTGCCTTCTAGGGTACATCACCTTGGCATGTGGTATACCCGTAGGCTGTGCAGCACAAAAATGACTTGTTATTGCAGGTTTCAAAACCTTTTATATTATATTTTAATCCTTTGCAAGTTTTATATAGACTGTGTTTAAAATTAAGTTGAAATTTCAAAGAGATTTCTGGTGCGATATTTCATATTTGTTCTTTCACATGATCCCAATTTCCACAGGAAAGCTTTTTTGCAATTCCTAGACTTGGATTTCCCCCTAAAAAATTTCAAGAACATCAGTTACCAAACAATTAATATTTCTTCTTCAAGACTTTGCATTTGAAGTCAACCAAAAGTGTTTTTTAAATGTTTGTAAGAATATCATTCCTAGATATAATGTTTTTAAAATATAATTCTTAGAAATACAATACCATACATTAAAATAAGTTTCCCCTTATAAAGTATAAAATAAAAACAAAATAAATTATTTTCTCTCATTTAAGTTAAAATTTATTAATTCATGCACTGTAACTTTTATAGTTTTTATAGAAGCCTTCCCATCTAACATATCCAAAAATTTAAGTGATAAGTTAATTTTAAGTTATAAGAGAAACTCAATTTATTTTTGTTCTTAATTGTTCCCCTCTTAATAAATGCTTTTATAGAAAAATTGATCAATACACGATCATAATAATAAAAAAAAAATAGTGTGGGAGATGCCTATAGGACGACGATATAACGTGTCAAATAATGATATTATCCTTTAAGATTTTCCCCACTTTCACATTATTTTTTTATAACTCTTGGCTAATAAAATTAGTTGAAAAATTAGTTAGAAGTTGAGAAAGTTATCCTGAAAAGTACGAGTTGACTTGTTAAATTATAAGTGTTTAATAAAACTAATTATTAAGTAATTGAAAAGTGTCAAATAATGGAAAAATAATAAAATCATAATTTATTTAAAAATGATAAATATATTAAGAATAAAAAGGAAAAAATATAAAAAACTAGAAGCTAAAATTTTTAAAAAATATTACTTCAAATAACATTTCAAAAAATACTAAAAGCCATTAAAAAAATTATTTATCGAACAATCAAATGAGTTTTTCAACTAATAAAAAAAATAAAAACTACCTAAAACATCTTATCAAACATAGCTTTAGGTTTAAATATGTTTGAGATCCTGATATATACTAATTTTTGTTTTGAGCCCCTGATAAATTCTTTGATAAATATCTGATATATTAAAAGTTTTGTTTTGAGTCTCTAACGTTAATTAATTAATGATGACATAACATCATCTCAATGATTCTTTTAATATATATGGACCGTTAGGATAATATCATATCATTATTTAACTAACGATATAGGTCCAGAATAAAACTTTTAATACATAGTTGAGATTCTGAACAATGAAAAAAAATATTAGGAACTAAAAATAAAAATTATATATATATATATATATATATATATATATATATATATATATATATATATATATATATATATATATATATATATATATATATATGACCTAAAAGATATTTAATTCTTCATCTTATTTCATATTTTTTTTATTTCTATTTTTTTCGCATCTATCTCCTTGCTTCAGTTTTGATACTACTTTATCTTAAAAGAAAGTTTGAAGTGTACTGTGATGCTTATGTGAAAGGATAGAATGTGTTCTGATGCAAGATAAATTAAAGAGTAGTTGCTTATGCATTCATACAGTTGAGACATCATGAAGTGAATTATCACATTTATCATAGTTGGAAATTAGTTGTAGTAGTGATTAGGGTTTAAAGGAAGCTCTTAAAAGTAAGTTTGGTATTCATTTGGGCGCAACAAAGATGCATCAGGAGTTGAAAAGGGAGTTTTGGTGGCTAGAAATGAAGAAAGACATGACATGTATGCGGCAACTTGTTCGTCACATGCCTATATGCTTGCGTTTTTTTCCACGTTAATGCTTAAATTTTTTATGCTTTACTAATTTACTATATGTAATAAAAATTTCGATATTTATATTTATAATCATATTATATATATTTATGCACTAAATTTTTCCTGAGTTAAGACACTTTACATGCATACTAATTAAGTAGATGATTATAGATTTTATCTATTTTGATTTGTGAAAATTATGTAGATGATTTTTCTCTTTTTTATGCAGTTGATTTTTTTTTTTATCAACGCGTTGATAAAATACAACGTACGTTGTATTTTATTGCAATTTAACTTTTAGATATATAGTATGATATAACATAATAGAATTATACATTGAATTTTATTTTAATTAACTTCCTAATTTTTTAGTTGAAACTCAACCACACTGGACTATAGGCTCCTAATAGGCCATATATATGTTCTATTTCTACTCTTATAAAGGTATAGTCTAAAGAAACTCCAACTAAAAGCATTAAAGAAGTGAGGAGAGAAAACAACATAAATAAAAACCGCTTTTACAAGTAGTGTGTCAATCTCAATCTTGAAAGAACAGATCTCTTTTTGCTACAGTGTTGATTTTCTACCTGAAATTGCCAGAGACCTAACCCTAAGCCAATTCAACCCCTTTTATATCAAATAATAAACATGGACAAAATAGACATTAAATTATATATGCTTTTTTAAAAGGGCACACGATAGATAGAATTGGTCGTGACACTTGGTCATCTTTTCACAAGGGCCATGGCCGTGTATGCCTTCGAAAACTTTCTTTTCTTGTCAGTTTTTATCCAAACCCAGTTCATTCCTCTTTTTGCCATAAACATTGAAATCGAATGAAGATACGCTGAAAACGATCGATAAACTATATATAGTTTTCACAGAAATTCTCTCCAATAAACAGATATAAACTGATTTTATCATTTGATCAGTATATAGTCTTTACATATTTTTCCATTGTTTATGATACCATGAACTAAACTATAATAGTTTTGCAAAAATTTGAAGACTTTAATATATAGACTTCATGACATGAATGCAAGATTTTTTATCATGTCAATTAGAAATTATAATTGGCAAGATTCATAAGGTATTTATTATAAAAATTAATAACTTTATTATATATAATAATTTGTCAATAGATGATGATAATATTTGAGCTGAAAACATATATATGGTGGTACTAGCTAGTTAGCAGATTTTTTTTTCAAACATAAAACTTGAATCCAATATATAATTATTATATACCCATTTGAATCAAACATTTACCATCTAAATCAAATGTCCATTCATGCACGAATTTATAATTATTTATACCCATTTGAATTTTGCCTGATCTACGCAAGAGTTTATTTGACAAATTTGGTTTTTATATCTTATCAATTGATTTATGAATTTTTTTAGACAATAGCATTTTAATCCATTCAAATTTACAAGCTGAATGCTTTTTTATATACAATCATTTAATTATATAAATTAAAATAATTTTGTTATATTTTTTTTGTTGAATTCAATTAATATAAAATATTAAATAACATTTTATTTGAATTAAATTTGAAACATAATAGTATAAAAATATTTTAAAAATAATGTAACATGGTATAACTTATATTTTAATATGATTTAATTTGAATGAAAGGATAATAATAATAATGTAGTATCTAGGTTCCACAAAATACATGTGACACCATGGCACTTTGAGGACCTGTGTCAACCCTCCGTGTTAGTCTTGAAACAAGAACACAAACAACCTTTTATTATTTAAATACATTTGAATTTTCTTATCTCTCGGCATATATTCAATTATCTACAAGCTACACATTGTCTATGAGGTATAATTATCTATTAGATTTTATCTTTATGTTACGTATTATCTAAAAAATTATCTATCGGCTCTTATCCATAATCTGAAAATTATTTGCAAATGCTATAACAGTCCCTACAAATAAGGACCCGCAGCTCCACTCATCTTCTATAAATACCATGTTCCAGGGCACGAGCAAACATGTCTGCACAAACACTCTCTTCATCTCTTATTCTCCTAACTCATATACTTACTTAAGTGTCAGAGTCTTTGTTTTGCAAGTCTCCCTTCATGTCCTCTTAGCAAAGGCCACACTCAAAGTCGACGTGTGAAATCCAAGATCCCACATTGGCCATGCTCACCTGGATGTGTCCCAACTCCGAATTTTGGTAAGTATTATTATTATTATTTGTTCTTACCAAAATTCGGAACTGTGACACGTCAGGGTGGACGTGGTTGAGTGGGGTCCTGAACTTCACACGTCGGCTTGGAGAGGTACCTTTGATAGGAGGGGAGACTTACAAAACAAAAAACTTCAATGCTCAAGTACAAATATATGTAAGGAAAGAAAAGCAAGTATATGCTTAATAAGGCTCGTATGAGCGAAAGAGAGAGAGCATAGGCTTGTTGTCGTGTGTGCTGAGTGTGTGAGCAAGTCATGTAAATGAGTTCGATGGAACCTGCCTTTATAGTAGCTAAGAGAGCGGTGTTGGTCCTTATTTGTAGGGGTTGTTGTAGTGTTATACATAATTCTCAACTTATAGATAATAGCCGAGAGCTTAGAAATAATGTTAGAGATAAATATTTGAATTATAAATAAAGGTCGAAGATAATCATATAGACAATGTAGCGTTATAGATAATTTAATATCTGTCAATAGATAAAATATTCAAACACATTTAAATATTAGTTAAGTTATAAATAACCTGTTTGTTGGGAAGCCCGACTGCGAAGGATCATGCGTCTGGGCTCCTATAACAATAATTTTTTTTATAAAATCTTAAAAAAAACCAATCCTCGATACATAAGATGTGTATAGATAACTATGTAAAAAGGAAAGAGGTGATATATGTACATATATAAGAGAGTGAAGAGAACCCGGAACCCAAAAGCTTATTCTTCAAATTGAGCACTCAAATTTATATAGGAAAAGATAGAATAGATTATTAAAGTATTGTTTGCATTTATACATAACTATTTGTTACACTCAACACTATATAATAAAATTTCTCATTTATTCCTCTTTTATTATTATACTATTTACTCTAACTATTACATTATTTTATTTTGATTGTTTTGAAAATTAAAAAAAAACTATAGTAAAGCATAAAAATATAGATTTTAAGTTTAATGAAATGGTATAGTGTTAGCTCCACCATCAGATTTGTTGGATTTTGACAACTATGGTAAAGGATAAAAATATAGATTTTAACAACATTTTTTATAACTTATTTTTTTCACATTATTATTTTTAAATATCTAATATTCCCCTCCTTTCTTTAATCTTTTCCTTAAATTGTAATTTTTGTCGCACAAAAGTAAATGAATGAGGAACATCATCCACAGTAAAATGTTGCCTAGCCTCGACAGGGGAAGGGTTATATAAAGAGACTACTTGATTGCTGGGTTATTCATGTTGGTACTTAAGGTCCAGGGTGGTTTTCTGTTTTCAATTTTAAAATTATTTAAAAATAAATTCAGTTTCAGTTTTAAAATTTTAGAAGTTGTTGTAAGTTCCTTACTCTCATTACTTTGTGAAATTCATCTCCATCGTCCTCAATTTATCTTCCTTCAAGAAGCCCCAACAGCCTCCATTGCCGTAGCATCAAGTCTACTAACCCTTCTGCCTTCCCCCAACACCCTTCCTCATAATAAGTGTTGGGTTTTTTTGGCTCTCTTTCTATGTGGAGTAAAGATCCAAATAAGAAGACTCATTTTGTTTCACTTATTTAAGTGGAGAGGGTCAGATTAGGGAGACAAAGAGAGAGACTCATTTGTTAAGGAAAAAACAGTTACAAAACATTGAGAGTGAAGAAGAGGGAAAATCATTGTGATTTTCACACACTCACTAGAGAGTATTTTTCAGGTTGCAATTGCGGATTTGTTGACCGTTGGATCAAACTGATTTTTGGAAAGCAGGTTCTACACATCTGATACATCAATTTTTCCCGTTGGATCATTAAATAAATATCTGGAAATAGAAATAAGTGTTTCGCATTCTCTGTTCTATATTTTGGGGTTTCATCTTCTTGTTTGTGTCTCTGTCTTGATTTGACTATTTGTACCACGTTTTAGTATACTTGTTGGAGACTTTCTTGTATTTTTATTGATTATAGTATATTTATTTCTTTGCATTAAGGGATTTTCCATGTTAAACAAATTGTGTCTCTTGTGTGTAGTTTTTCTTAATTTCTATTTTGCACTTTATATTTTATCGGTATTCCTCACATCTTGCAAGTTTGGAAAATTTATTTACGTTGCCTATTGAGTTTGTTATTCTTCACAGGCCGAATCAACATCCTTGCCAACCGCCTCGACCTTTGGTACGAGTACGCGTCCTTAAGCAGTTCCCTAATCCGTGAAGGCTTCTCCCCTTCGACAATCGAAGAAACCACCGACATCTCCAGCATTGATCAGAATCGCCTCATCGTCGGCGCGCAGGTCAGCGACTCCCTCGTCCACTCCAAGGCTGACCTTAACCTGGCCCAAGCTCCTCTAAGAGATTCGCCTCCTTAGTGCCTCGCAGCGCATGACCACTGCGCACTTCCTCGTCGAGAATCGCTGTGACGGGAAGGCTCCACAGGAGCTCGCACCTTCAGTGAAGGATTTTCCTAGCCGGCGCGAGGATAAAGGATTGTGGAATGGTGAAAGAGGGGGATACGGTGGATGCAGGGGGTGCTGCATGTGTTCCGGTGGTGAGGCTAAGGATTGGGGAGGTGGCGGAAGCAAATTCGGTGGTGGTGTTGCCGGTCTCCGTGACGGATGAGAGACGAACAACAAAGTGAGGGAGATAACAGTTGAGCGAGAAGTGGAAGTTACGATAAACCACAACTAAAACTCACAAACCTATTTTTATTGTTTTTGAAATAAATTAAAATTTGTTTTCGAAAGAAAAAAAAAATCAACTCAGCCATTTTAGCTTAACACGTTTCAGTTTTGAAATTATATTTTAAAATCGAAAACTGCAAATTCACAACCAAAGGGGCCTAAATAAATAAATGTGTCTTGCGTGAAAGAAAAAACACGTATATATATATTATCTAGCATGACAAAATTAAAGCCGACACAGTGGTATAACTGTAGAAGTTACTGTAGACGTGTTTTTGCCCCCACGTAGAAAGGTTCTTTTACACAATCAAACAAAACTCCACTAATATTCTTCTCCACTTTCTATGGTTTTTAATTCCTGTCCATGCATGGTTTGAAGGGCCATGGAGATGGGGATAAGGTTAAGTGCCAATGCCGCAATGATATAATAAAAAGCTATAGGCACACACAGTAAAACAATTGTCTTTGGATCAAACTTAGTGCCGGCTAAAAGTGACATGCCAACCACTTCAAGATCGACGAGGGGAGCACATAGACTTTAACTTTATTGTGAAGCTATAGCGTTAATGATGGCTATGATACTAAGCCACCAAGTTAATTGTCTACTATTATTAGTTTGTTGTTTACGTAAATACAACCAAATTCCCACTAACGCTGGTTAATTGTTTTGTCTTTTTTAATATTTGTCTGATTGAGTACTAGAATAACTTTATTATATGGCTATTAAGACCCTTGAGATATGAAGTAGGTCGAAGTCTCGAAGACTTGGACCCTTGAGTACAACACTCGTTTAGCGCAAAACCATGAAATGCTTCTTTCTAGTCATAATTAAGTATAAGAAAACAAGAAAAATTGACATGTAATTATAAACGTTGTATTGATTGAACCCATAGCATTGGCGTAGAGCACACACATGACACATGGTTTCTGACTAAAAAAATGTTCCATTAATTGTCTTAATTAACTTTCTTGACCTATTAATTTGAAGATGAACTAAGTACGTCACGAATTCAAGAAATAATTACTTGATCTCAATGGGTCACTAAATAATCTATAATTAAGTGTTATTAAACTTTTTTTATGAGAATGGATGGAAACTAGTATAACATAAGGTGGTCGAAAACTATGTAACTTCTTCTAATTCTCTTTGGGTGCACATGAGCACATTGATATCCTCGAATAATGACATTTATAGAACCTCAATTATGTTTATCGTCCAACTCGATCTAACGCTGCAAATGATTAATATGACAAATGGATTATTTGCATGCCTATGGAATTGATGATTTTTAGAGTGTCAAGTTGTACGTCAGCTATCAGCAGCAGCCTTATAGTTTTAACTTTCATGTGAGGCTAACTATAATGAAAGGTACATGTGAACATATGGCGCAACGATGAGCAATTAACGCTTTCATTTTGACGCGTGTTACTCAAGAGAGCCTTTTTTTTCTCTTGCATGTCAAAGTGGCTCGTTGTCTCCACATCCACACACTTGTAAAATTATTTGGACCAGATCCGAGACAGATGTCACTGACAAAGATATCTTTCTATGATTACTTTTCTACGTGGGTTTTTCTTACAGATGGCAGTTTTTTTTATGTAAGATGACAATTGAATTTAGGTTTATACGAATAGATATTGATTAAAGAGAAAATGACAGAAAATTGATTATGAGGAAGACTGTTATAAGTTTTAGTTTTATTTCTATGAAAAGAGAAATATGCGAACCAATTGGAAGAAATTAATTACTTTAAGAGATTTTATATATGATGGATAAAAGATTCATATAAATTATTGGTTATTTTCTTTAAAGATTTAGTTTTTAACTGAACTTAAAATTGCTGTTTGATCCATATAAGTACAAATATTGGAATGTTTTAGTATTAATTACTCAGACCCCCCTCATTCTTAGTTTTTCAAACTATAAAATTATACAGAGAGAAATTAGGGAACACTTTTTATGTCTGTCTCTTCAGATATAATAATATAATTTGAGTAATCAAATCGCACTCTTATCTTTTACGTAACACTTTTATAATATGGAGAGAGTTAAAAAACATATAATAAAAAAATGTAGTACAATGATATAAAAAAATGAGTTTAAAATATTAATGCTGTAAATTAAATAAAAAGCAAGAATGACATTACTCATAAAAAAAAAAACTCTAATTAATAAGATGAACAAAATTCCTTATGTGATGTTGGGGCGAAATATCACATCTTATCGGCATATACCTTGTGTGAATCTGCATGCAACTGCAATAATTAAATGGTGGGAAACCCTATAGTGTCATCATTGTCATGGATTATGCCAGTAAGGTTAAGAGAAAAGAACCGATAATTAAATAAACGTGAAAAAATTTAATGAACCATGCACATAAAGGTGGGTCTCATCAGGTGCCTTAATCCTTATCCTTCCTAGTTATATAACTAACTATATGGGGTAATATAATAATTTAATGTTAACTTAAATTATCAATATTGTGGCTAGCTTATTTTGTTAGCTTCCTTGGCCGGCTTTTTCCATCAATTGGTCCTACTTTCTTATGATGGTATTACACGTACCGCCGCCTTTCTTACAGAAACTCACTCCTTTTTTTAATAATAATCAATCCACCAAAATCCCTCTCTCTAGACCTCTCTTTCTTTCTATTATATATAGTGACAAATTATAACTAAATTGTAGTGCCAAATTCCACTAAATAATTCAACAACATATAGAAGATGGAAGATGAAAGCATCAACCTTCCTCCTGGGTTTTTGTTCTCTCCAACTGATGAAGAACTTGTTGTTCACTTTCTTTATTGTAAGGCTTCTCTTATTCCTTATCATCCCAACATCATTCCCGATCTCGATCCGTCTCAGCTTGATGATCCTTGGGAACTAAATGGTATTCTTAATAAATTAATTAATTAAGTGTCCTCACTCAATTATTGTAATTACTGTTCTTTTTTTTTATTTTTAAATTATACATTGATCATATGTTATATGTTTATTTAGTGACATAACTATACAAGAGAGAGTAGATCCAACAACATAAAATAATTTTATATTTTATTTAATTATAAATTATCGTTTATGATAAATTAATTATTTTTTATAATGATTGTTTTAATAATATATCAAACTAAATTATAATTAATTGATAATATAAAATTATTTTACATGATTAATGCTTAATCATTAAACTTACTATATAGAATGTGTGGATATATGTGTAATATTTACAGGTAAGGCGTTGTTAAGTGGAAATCAGTACTATTTCTTTACCAAAGTGAATGAAAACAGAACCACTGAAAATGGGTATTGGAAGGACACAGGTGTCACGAAACCTATATTGTCAACCTTTGATAAGGAAGTGGGAATGAAGAAGTACTTGGTATTCCACATTGGTGAAGCTCCACAGGGCACTGAAACCAGTTGGGTAATGCAAGAATATCATATATGTTCCTCTGAGTTTGACACTGCCTCATATCGAAGTGTTAGGAGAAGAAGAAAACATGTAAGTGACTTTATTTAATTAATTTGTAAAGCCAGTTAATTATATATGGTTGGCAGAGAATATTGATGAGTGTATTCTATTTAATTAAATTTTGTCCCTAACAGGATCAAAGTTGGAGCAAGTGCGTTTTGTGCAGAGTCTATGAGAAGATCAGGTCTCAACAAAGTGTAGACTGCTATAGGGATGATGATGATGATGGCAGTGGATCAGAGCTTTCGTGGCTAGACGAAGTTTATCTGTCGTTGGATGATGATCTGAAAGAGATTGGCATGCCTATTTAGATTCAATGTATAATAAATAATATATATATATATATATATCTGTTTTCTTCTTCATTATGGGAGAGAGAGAATATTTATTAATTTGGATTTTTTGACCCATCATTAACACTTTATTCCGACAACTTGGATCCATGATCACATCTAGCCTTATAAAAATGTAGTCTAAAAAAATAATTACCTGACACATCTGAATTGACGAACTTCTGGGTTTGCCTTCTTCATCGGAGCTCTCCACTTGGCTCCAATCAAGTGGCAGAATCGCAATTCAATATTATTTCCGCTTCTCTGTTCGCGCCACTTTGCATCTCGCGCTTTTCGCTTTTCGCTTTTCGGTATCTTCAGCTATTCTGTGATATTGAATCTTCGGAGATTCAAAAGCAAGATCAACTGCTTCTTGAATCTTGATTGGACCTCGATGAAAGTAGAGTCCAGTCAATAATCTTGATATTAAATTTAGTATTGTTACTTGTTTGAATTTGATTTTTCGTGATCTTCAGGCCACATTTATATCTTTTCCTCTTCCTCTTGATTTTTTTATTTTTTTTTTGAAAATTTCTGTATTATTCATTTGACGTAACTGATGTCTCTCTTCAGCAAACACTAAAACCCTCTGTTTAATGTTTTGAGACAATGTCTTCGTTTGCTACAGTAATGGCATTACTTTAGACAGCGATTTTGGAATTTCTGTTCTTGCCTATTGGATTGGATGAAAAAACTGAATGGCATGCTCAATGAATTTGTCTTGGTAATGTAAAATTGGGATGGTATACCCCCAAAATAGAACTGCAATATGAATTCTTTATTTGCAGTGTAAATTCAGGATGGTGTATTTGAGCCTTATTTCTAGATGAATTTTTCGTTCAACGACTCCATGGCTCTAAATTGAAATTTTCTTTATTCATAATGTAAAATTAAGATGGTACGCACCCTCAATGGAACTGCAGTATGAACACTTTATTCATAGCGTAAACACGTGATGGTATGCTAGAGCCTTCATGATCCCAAAACGTAACTGCAATTTGAATTCAAGCCAAATACCCCCCCTCCGCTGAATTCAATAGCAGTAGGAATTCTCAATTCATAATGTAAATACAGCAGGGCCAAGTTTTTGTGCCTTGATGACCCTAAGTGCAACTGTAGTGTGACTTATGCTTTATTAATCTAAAAATGCGTTGATTGGTTTGATCCTTCATGATTTTAAATGCAATTGCACCATGAATTCTTTATTCATGATGTTATATCCTGACTCTGTATGAGTTTTAAGGAAGGAATATTTAAGAAAAATGAAGAGTTAGAATAGTTTTAATTTGGGTATTAAACAACGTGACTAAATTTATTAAGATATTTATGATCTATGCAAAGCACTCTTATATCATTAAGGTAATTTTAAATTTTCCTCCTATAATTAGAATGCAGTACATTCTTGAATATAGTGAACATCTAGCTATATGTATGAACATTTGCATCTGATTCAAAATAACAGGTCATTGATTTTCCTGGAGGAGCAGTAGAATTCATCCCTGAAATGAGGTTTATATCCGAATCACGTAAAGAGAGAATACCCTGCTACCGTGTCCATATGATAATGGGCAGCCAATTTTGGACCATAACTTTTTGCAGGTTTTCACATCCTTGACCTTCATTTCATTATTTTTAACATGTCCAGAGGGAAAGTACATTGAAATGAAACTAATGGATATCAATAATGTTAGGTCAGCAAGGAAGTTGCTGTTAAGATGTATACTGACATGGTCACTCTCCGATCTATGGACACTATCTTCTATTAAGCACAAAGGCAAGGTAGAATATCATTTTATGTGACCGCAATTGGAGAGGAGGCTATCAATGTTGCTTCAGCTGCAGCTCTTGCCATGGACGATGTTGTTTTCCCTCAGGTTTCAAACACATGACACAAAGAAAATAGTATTTTTATACTTTTAATTTTATACCTAAACCTATGAAAGAATTTCCCCTAGTATGAATTCTATTCATCAGAGATTTATCCTCAGTTTATCATATTTTTTTCTAATTAGATGGCTTGATTTGGGTAGGAAAATGATTTAACAGCAAATCTGGTTGCATGCACAGTATAGGGAAGCAGGAGTCTTGTTATGGCGTGGTTTCACTCTGCAAGAATTTGCAAACCAGTTATTTTCCAATAAATATGATAATGGGAAAGGAAGGCAGATACCAGCTCATTATGGGTCCAAAAAGCACAATTACTTTACAGTAGCATCAACTATTGCGTTAAGTATTGAAATCTTTTACATACAAGGCTTTGATGTTTCTCTCTATATATTATTCTATCTATTTATCTATGCTGCTTTGCCCCATGATTATGAAAGTTACAAAATGAAAATTTTAAGTTGGTCTATAGTACACAAATTTCCCATGTTGTTGGAGCTGGAGCTGCTTATTCCTTAAAGATGGATAAAAAGGATGCATGTGCTGTCACTTACTTTGGTGATGGTGGCTCAAGTGAGATAAACATAACAGAAGATTCATTTCTCCCTTTACTGAAAAAGAAATTTTTATTGGGATTTAGATAAAGCATGGATGTAGAACTTAGACTCTGTCCTTGAATTTTTTTAATGGATTTTAGGCAATATAGTATCACTTTAGGCTTAAAAAAATTCACTCTCAATACCTTTTTCCAGTTTTGGAATTTGGAGTGGTGCCTATTCCAGTGACCTCATCCTTTTAAATGGATGCAGTACAATGTTTTTTCTTTTCAAGGATCTTTGATAGCTTAAGAAAATTGTTTTTGCTTGTTATATTCTAATGCATTGTGTAATGACAGGGAGATTTCCACGCTGCCTTAAATTTTGCAGCAGTTTCGGAGGCCCCAGTTATTTTTATATGCCGGAACAATGGATGGGCTATCAGCACACCCATTTCAGATCAGTTTCGAAGTAATTTTCCTTTCCTTTTGTCCATTTCTTCCGTTTAGTCTAAAATCTTTAGCATTGTCTTGCAATATCTAAAGGCTTATTGTGTACTGGGTTACCTGTTTATGTATAGGTGATGGTGTTGTCATGAAAGGGCAAGCATATGGAGTCCGTAGCATTGGTGATGGAAATGATGCCCCGGCTATCTATAGTGCTATTCAAGCTGCTCGTCAAATGGCAATTACTGAAGAGAGACCAATTCTAATAGAAGTAAAATGATAAATGATAACTTTCTAAGGCAAATCTTTGGGCATGTTTAAAAGAAAAGTGGTAGAGTGTGGTGCAATATTAGGGCATTTTAATGGCAGACTAATTTTATTTTATCTGATTTTTTTCAGGCTCTTACATATAGAGTGGGACACCACACCACATCAGATGACTCTACCAAGTATCGTCCTGCGAACGAGATTGAATGGTGGAGACTGACACGTGATCCTGTGGCTAGATTTAGAAAGTGGATAGAAAAGAATGGCTGGTGGAATGATATGGCTGAGTCACAGCTTATAAACAATTTGAGACAGCAGGCGAGATATACATCTCTAAATCCCTTGATTGATGATAACTGGATTCCATTCTAATATATCATGAAGCCTAACAGATTCCTATGCCAAAGTTTAGCAACTTACTATTCTGACCGCTAGTGCTAGTTAGAAAACTTGGGAAAGGAAGAGAATATCCTCATGTAAAGTGAATGAAAAAGGATGGTGTGATGAGCTTAACCTCCTTTGCAACCATTATCAAGTTTACTGATTTGAAATTTAAGTATTGAGTTACTAGTAGATGGAATTCTTAAAACTTCTCATGATATTGTTACTTAATTGTCCTTAAGTTTAACACTAATCATTTCTCTATTATTCCACGGTTTATTATTAACCTCAATATGGAGTATGATCCTTGGCTTGGTTGGGTAGAGTTTTGTATATTTTTTGTATGCAAGAACTTGGTTGGTTATTTAAGACAGATTTACCTGATACCCCAGGTCTGTGGTATTTAAGAACTTTTTTTTTTTTTAAATTGTGGGTGCATGTTGCAGTTTTATGATCATAATCACGAATACTGAGTATATTCATTGGATTTGATATAATGGACTCTTAAAACAGATTTTCCTTGAATAATTACACATGCCAAAGGTCTGGGGCATAGTACATTGATAAACTTAGTTCTTTGGAACTTCAAAATAATTTGTACCTAGGATCTTGCACTTTTATTGTCAAAATCATGGATACGGGTTCCTGGAAATATATTCTTTGAATTTGATGTAGACAACTCTGAAAAAGTTCTTCCTTAATTGGTGGCATTTGCCAGAACTATGGGATATTTAATAACTTGGTTTATTGTGACTTAAAAATTTACTAAGGATCTTGGATTCTTGTAGTTTTATGATTATAATTGTAGTCGTATTACTGTTTTTGAATTTAATTTAGGCAGCTCTTAAAAACATTAGTTGTTCTAACTCGGAATTTTCCTACTACAGCTTCTACATACAATTCAAGTAGCAGAGAGTGTAGAAAAACCTCCACTTGCAGATAATTTTAGTGATGTTTATGATGCCCCTCCATCTAATCTCCGTGAACGGGAGCAATGGCTGAAGGAGATTGTTAGAAAACAACCACAAGAGTTCCCAACAAATATTTCTGTCTAGACTTCAACATGCTAATACACATTACATTGCTTCTAATAAAAAATTCTCTTCAAACTTGTATTTTTTGTATACGAATATTGCATGTGCGTGTTCTGTCCTGATTTTGCACTTCCGTAGGGTATTTGCAGTTTTGGGTGCTCTTGCAATTCCCTACCCACATAGTTTGTTAATCAATAGGGTTGAAAGGTAATTCACCGGGAGATTATCAAATTAGGCAATTCACCCGGAGATTATCAAATTTTTTTTACCTGTAAAATTTAAACTGCATGCATGCCGCTGAAGATTATGCTCCTAAAGAGGATTAAGCCCCCCTTTTGGGAGAATAGTACAGTTTAGGACAAGGTTATGATATCCCATTGCAACTTTGCTTGATATGAAGTTGTACAATTCTCTTGGCTAAGATAAGTATACTGGGCAAGGTCCACACCATACATTTGTCATGCTACGTCGCATTCCAATACATAATTATCTGTAAGGGTTGTTACGTCATCTCAACAACTTCTATCAACAAGGACTCCAACTCCCATTCTATACTATAAGTATCAGGTTCCCTTCTCTCATAGTCTTGACACATTTACATTTATATTTATTTGTACTCACACGAACACACACCTCCTCACATGTTTGGTTTGCGGTTGTAGTGTTATGTTTGAGGTCAAAATAATTTTGTCATTTAAGATTTTTATTTTTGCGTTCATTTTGTCTATATTCGTTGAATTTGCATTATAACACGTGTTATAATATTTTTAATTGCAAACCAAACGTGCATTAATAGTCATGGTCCGTTAATAAAATTATTTTTGCCTCAAATGTAATTTTAAAACGGATTCTCAAACATATTCTGAATTTATGGAGAATGGCACGTGATATTGTGGCCAGATTAGTAGATTTAGAAAGTGGATACAAAGTAACAGTTGAAGGAATAATATGACTTAGCCAGAGCTTATAAACAATTTGAAACAGAGTGAGACTCAGATATACATATCTAAAAATCCCTAGGTTAATATATACAAATGTTAAATTTTCAATTATATAAAATAATTATTTATTATAAATTTCAATTATATAAAAATAAACATTTATTTTGTACTAAGTTAAAATTCGAGTTATACCAATGTATATACTTTATCACAATTGTTAACTGTTAATTTTCTTTTCAATGATTACTTTTTTATTTATTAAAGTGGGAGGACATACATGAGAGGCAAAACCAATTATATCATAAATTCATTCCACAATACAGAATGAACAAATTCATCCATAAACTTTAATTTCTCAATTCTCCAATAATTGATCACTCACGTAATATCAAATCACGAGCTTTCTTAAAATAAAGACTTTTTCCCTTCTGCACAACATAGGCCGTAGAATTCAACTAGAGTTCCCATTGGAGTGGACAACCACCAAAACCAAAGGAACCTCACTTCTTTTCTCTCTACCTTGCTCTCATATCCTAATTTTCATCAAACAAAGCAACATAATTACCCTCCTTACATTATTTTCCCACTTGTTTAGTCTATCTTCATATCCCTTTCTCACTTCAAGTCAATTAATTCATCTGCCAATAACAAACTTACACCACGTTCTTTTCCATATTCAGCGTTATGCATGCAAGCCGCATTAACTATAACGACATTGGAACATAGTATATGCTTTTTGTTCCTTGGCAAAAGCCAGGTAATGGATATTTGACACATGAAAGAGCCCTCTATCAGGATTTGTATATAATAGGAAGTGAAAGTTGTTGTAACAACAAAGGAGGTACACAGGAAAAAATGGCAGATGTTCCAAGCAATAAAACGGATGACTATATAGTGTGCTATGCACCTACCATGATAACAACAAATGGGGTGTGGCAAGGAGACAACCCTTTGGAATATTCTCTCCCTCTCTTCATCTTGCAATTGACTTTGGTTGTGGTTGCCACCCGCATATTCGTCTTCATTCTCAAGCCTTTTCGCCAGCCACGAGTAATTGCTGAAATCTTGGTTAGTTTATTTTGTCACCATCATCACAAATTTCACTAGTTGTTAAAAAAAAAGAGAGAGAGATTAATAGCTTATGCTTCACCACATGCAACACCCAATACCACTTAAGATTATCCACATTCTTGAACTAATAACAGAAAAAAAGTATTTGGTTCGAAAACAACTTACAAAACTGAATAGATTTTCCATAAGAAATTGATCCGTGAATAGTATGAAATTATTTTAGAAAATAGTCCTTAAAAGAAAAGAAAAAGTGACAAGTAGAAGATTGAAATGTGATGATGTTGGGTGATGTTGGGTATTGTTATTTTGCACAAGTGCAAGGTGGAGTGATGTTGGGTCCTTCGGTGCTTGGGCAAAACCAAGCATTTGCCAATGCAGTGTTTCCTCTAAGAAGTGTGATGGTGATTGAAACAATGGCAAACATTGGTCTCCTTTATTTTCTGTTCTTGGTAGGGGTGGAGATGGACATGACAGTGATGCGCAGTGTTGGTAGAAAAGCTGTGGCTTCAGCAATAGCTGGCATGGTTCTACCATTCGTGGTTGGAATTGTCTTCTCCTACCTTTTGGCCGAAAGAACTGATTCTGACATAAACCAAGGCACTTTTATACTATTCCTCGGTGTTGCTCTCTCTGTGACTGCATTTCCTGTTCTTGCCAGGATCCTTGCAGAGCTTAAACTTATTAACACAGAGTTGGGGAGGCTTGCTCTTTCAGCTGCACTCATCAATGATGTGTGTGCTTGGATTATGTTAGCTTTGGCCATTGCATTAGCTGAGTCTGAAGCCACTACCTTGGCTTCTCTCTGGGTTCTAATTTCAAGTGCAGCATTTGTGGCCGTT
This sequence comes from Glycine max, assembly GCF_000004515.6. Taxonomy (NCBI): domain Eukaryota; kingdom Viridiplantae; phylum Streptophyta; class Magnoliopsida; order Fabales; family Fabaceae; genus Glycine; species Glycine max. The sequence goes on along the minus strand of NC_038242.2, from coordinate 12,532,402 downwards.
TGTGTTTATGCTGTTAGGCCAGCAGCTGCATGGCTAGTTAAGAAAACCCCTGAAGGTGAACCCTTCAGTGAGTTTTATATATCTCTTATTCTAGCCGGGGTCATGGTCTCAGGCTTCATCACTGATGCTATTGGGACTCATGCTGTTTTTGGAGCTTTTATGTTTGGTTTGTCAATCCCAAATGGACAACTCAGTTTTACTCTTGTGGAAAAGCTTGAGGACTTCGTTTCAGGACTTCTACTCCCTCTCTTCTTTGCCATCAGTGGGCTAAAAACTAACCTAGGGCTCATCCATGGGTCACACACCTGGTTAATTCTTCTTCTAGTCATTTTTCTGGCCTGCATTGGTAAAGTTGCTGGAACGATTTTGGTTGCATTGTTTTATCAAATGCCAATACATGAAGGAGCTGCCCTTGGTTTGCTCATGAACACAAAAGGCCTTGTTGAAATGGTTGTGCTTAATGTTGGCAAGGACCAGAAGGTACTAATACTATAATGAATATTGTTACGTTAAATCTTGAATGCATAAAAGCATTGAATTATTTACAACTGTGTGCAGGTTTTTGACGAAGAATCATTTGCAATTATGGTGGTTATAACAGTGATAATGACTGGAATTATTGTACCTGCCATATCAATAATTTATAGGCCATCAAGAAATAGCATATATTACAAAAGAAGAAGCATTGAGATGTCAAAATTAGATACCGAGTTCAGAATACTAGTCTGTGTCCACACCCCTTGAAACGTTCCAACAATGATCAACCTCCTTGAAGTCTCTAATCCAACAAAGAACTCCCCAATATGTGTGTATGTGCTCCATTTGGTGGAGCTGAGTGGGCGTACATCAGCCATTCTCATTGTTCACAACACTGCAAAACAAGATGCCCCTGTCCTTAATAGAACCGAAGCACAATCTGACCACATAATCAAAGCCTTTGAAAACTATGAGCAGCATGCTTCATACATCTCAGTCCAACCCTTAACAGCAATCTCCCGTTACTCGACCATGCATGAAGACATATGCAATTTGGCAGCGGACAACCGCGTGTCCCTCGTAATTGTTCCATTCCACAAACAACAAACGGTTGATGGCGGCATGGAAGCTACAAACATGGCATACAGATCCATCAACCAGAATGTGCTAGCAAATGCTCCTTGCTCGGTAGGAATTCTAGTGGATAGAGGCTTAAGTGGCTCTAACAACTTGGCAGGAAATCAAGTATCTCACCATGTAGCAGTCTTGTTCTTTGGAGGACCAGATGATAGAGAGGCATTGTGCTATCGATGGAGAATGGTCGAACATCCCGGGATTAGCCTCACCGTAATGCGTTTTGTCCAAACTGATCAAGTACAACTTGAGCCTTTCAGCCAACAACAACAACATGGTAGTATTGATTTCCATCAACCAAGGGTCCTCACAGTGCAAACAGATAGGGATATACAGAAGCAGCTTGATGAAAAGCTAATACATGAGTTTAGGATCAGGTGTGAGGATGATAATTCGGTTGGTTATGTTGAGAAGCTCGTCTCCAATGGGGAGGACACGGTGGCAGCAATAAGAACAATGGATGACATTCATGATCTTTTCATTGTTGGGAGAGGTCAAGGGGTCATTTCACCTCTCACTGCAGGACTCACTGATTGGAGTGAGTGTCCTGAGATAGGGGCAATTGGGGATATGCTTGCTTCTTCAGATTTTGCAGCCACTGCTTCTGTCTTGGTGCTGCAACAATATGTTGGGGATGGTTCACCATGTGAAGGATTGGAAACACCAAATGCTGAAGAACATATTACTGGCATTAGCCATAGTTCCACACCACCTCCATCAGGACATAAAATGTTCAATTCAGATCGCTAGACAATTTTTAAACTTGCTTCCGGCTTCTTGTGTCATGGCAAAGTACAAAAACATTTCTTTTCTTTTCTTTTTCTCTATGTATTAATTATGTCTTGTGGAGTAGAAGCTTTTTTTTTTTTTGTGTTTCTACCCTTTTCAACTCTTAGAAGAAGAAATGTACATACAGCTGTTATGTTAGCACAATTTGTTTTCTTGATATTTTATAACTCCTTGATAGAATTGACTCAACTTGAGACTTTTTTCTTATACTTTGGAAGACAAATATGTTACTTTTATTTTTTCTGATGTGCAAGTGTAATCAATTCAATCAATCTATAATAGGTGAAATTGGGTGACTTTTGAGCTAGTGGTTACTCAAGCTTATTTTGTTTGCAACATTAATTGTAATTTCATTCAAAACTAGTCTTTATATGTATGCTGATAAATTATAGTGTGAATGTATACTTCATTCCACCTTATGCTTTGTTTTCCTCTCTTTTCATTCATCATTGTTAAATATTTTGATCATTTGAAATTCGATATACACAAGATTAGTTAAAGAATAAAATAGTCTAAAAGTATACAAATGAAAAGTAATTATCAGTTTATTTATCGCTATCACTATTATAATAATTATCTATTATGATTTATAATTAAATTAATAAAGTTACATTATTTATATAAAATTATTAATGATATAATAATTTATTTATTTTTGGTAATCACCATAATAGGGCTTTTGACCCCTCGGTGGATCCTCATATATCATTACAAACTTTCAATTATGCGACTAATTCTTAATCTCAAACTTAATCATACTTAAAAAAAATTATTTTTCTCCCAAAATATATATTATCTGGGGATGAAATCAATAATATAATAGTTGATACAATTTATTATTGAATTATAATTTAATTCATTCTGACTCTATTTTAACTTATTGAGTCTCTTTGGATAAATTTTTTTAAGATTTTTAGAAGAAAAAAATAAAATAACTTTATTTATAAGTTAAAATTAACTTATGTATAAAATAAAATATTTGTTAGAAAAGTTAATATGAGAGAATTTCAACCCATTAATTTATACGTAAATTTATGTTAAAAAAATCTTATATATTAAATTTTAGTTTATAGAAAAAGTTATTTTTATTTTTTCTCTTGCAAATATTTATATATAATATCATCTAATCAAATATGATAGATACTCAACATAGTCAAACTGGGGAGGACTTTTGCTCTCAAATGTTGCAAGGAAAAACCCATTCAGAAAAAAATTCGTCTTCATGGATGCAGCAGCATGATTTTTTGCCCATCCCTAAACACGTGGTTTATAATTACAGTTCAAAAACCACCACCAAAGTGGACTCTTCCTTCATGGGGGCTGGAATTGGCAAAATTAAAGCGTGAGAACCACATGGAAAATCTTGGAAACGTATAATCATTTTCTTGAAAACTGAAAGATATCATATCATATCGAAATGTTCATAATGTGATTGTTGAATTGTTTAAAATGACATTCTTTTTTATAAATAAATAAATAAATTCCCCATTTCGCATATAAAGTGGACACAATGTCAATTTTGGCTTATTGGACGGCTAGTGTGTATATATATCTCCTAATTTACATAGAAATTCCGTCGTTTTTCCTGTTGCATTGAAGAATTCAAGTTATTTACGAATGTTGTCATTATCGCGGTATATATTCAGTAGTTTAATTTGACCCTCCAAAGTATTAAACATGTGTTCTCTATCCAAGCCTTCTTTCTACATGCAATTCTAGAAGTCCTCAAGGCTACAACTCTTAAAAGATGAAAATTGATATTTAGGGTGTTTATTATACATGTTCTTGCTATTCTTTTTTTATCATTCAAGTCCCGTCATTTGATCGAACAAATACAAACCAACTCAGATTAAAAATCATATTATACTACGTTTCGTTTGTGGCCTTAGTGGATACAAAAATTAGTATAATGCAAAAAAAAAAAAAAAAAGTTGTGCTATAACTACTTGATATATGAAAAAAAATCTATAACAATATTTGTAAAATAATTATTGAGAGACTGTATTTTCTTGATCAATTAATGTAATGTACAAGAGTAAAAAAGTTAGGAAGGCATTTTTATCAAAAATCCAAAAGACTACAGTAATATATGTCATTTGGGTTAGTGATGCTCTTGCAAAGTATGGTTTGTATCCAAGATGATGTAAAGATTGTTCTGTCTTTTATTTTCGGTCTGATTATGACTATGTAGTTGAAATTATGCTTTTCCGTGATTTTTAATATATTTTCTTCTCTTGGGATGCCTTGATCATGACATTACATGATCTTGACCATTTGATATAAATGCATTCACAACAAAATGGAATGAAATAGGTTTAAAAGTGAAAAGGAATAAGAAGAAAAGAGAAAAAGGTAAAAAGAGAAATCAATATATGTGATGTGATAAAATATATGGGATAGAAATAAAATGGAAAAGAAAATAAATATATTTATAATTTTTCAAAATATAAGTTTAAGGCATGTATGAGTCTTCTTATTAGTCCTCGGTATGTCTCTCTTAAATCAATCTGAGATCTTTTAAATTTCTTACTCAAAATTTAAACAGTTTCTGTGTTTTTTTACTCTTCTAAAACCTAAACTAATTAATAAACTTATTTGGACGATATCCGCTACAACTTTACACTATTATATGTGCATCTAAATTGCAATTTAAAGACAACTAATTAAGTGCATCTAAAATCTAAGTAATTAATTAATATAAATGACATTTAGTTTAATTATTTAAGTAGGATGTATGAGTTATTGTAAATTATCTTATATACATGTATTTAATTCTTACAAATAAGAAAAAAAACTAATTTATACTTTATATATATATATATATATATATATATATATATATATATATATATTCATTGGAAAATAATTATTAATGAAATTTGAGTGTAAGGATCGAGTATTCAACCTCATTGATTAAATATTATACACATATATATATTGTATACATATGTTTTGATTAACCATCATTTTTTTTCTCTGATTAGAATGGGGCAAAGCCCCCAACCCACGACTAAAAATATAAACCATCGTCAATTTTGTTAGCTAGTTATGATTATTGCTGTGTTGGTAATGTTTATAATGTTATGTAACCAAGAGAGTTTGGGCGTACTTGTAAGCTAATTGAGGTCTCAAGAAAAGATGAAATTCGAATAAGTTATTTTAAAGTACCATTTTATGATCAACTGAATTAATCTCACCTACACCTACAAAATGTAAAGACATTCAAGAAATAAAAAAATAATAATTTCGTTATAAAAATTTCAGTTTGTTCTTATCTAGATATATAGGTGTGTATTTTCAAATTAGTTTAATGATTATGTACTTATATGATGATGTAAGACTTTTTTATAATATCAATGTATAATTTTTTTCTCTTTTAAAATATGAAGAAAATTATGACAAGTTAAGACCAAATTTTATTTATTGTTATTAAAAGAATAGTAATTTCAACTGTTTTATTGGGGTTAACTTTTAATACTGAATTTATTTACTTAAAAAATAATAATATAATTTATTATACGTTCAAAGACCAAGACAGACAAAATAGGGTTCAAAGGCTAAAATTTCTTTAAAGTATTCTTTACTCTAAAGTTTTATTGGTGGCAATCTTTTTCTCAATTTGTTGTTTGGTCTCTTTCTCTGTTCCCATTTCCCTCGTTGCCGAACTTACCTGTTTTCAGGGGAACATTTATTTTAACTTGGTTTTCTTGCCTACTCAATTGTCAGATATGCTGGGTACAAATTAAGGGTTAGAAAGAGAGGTTAAAAAACAAAAATAAACATAACCAGACCATCCCAAGTCTCCCATAAAAAGATAAATAAATAAACGTTAATTTAGATTATTTATTTGTAATAAGTTAAAATCAACTTATAATTACATCACATTAATTACATTTCTAGAAATTCTCTATTCTAATGATTTTATTATTTTAATTTATATAAAAAAAAGTTTAAATGGTAGTGAGGAAAAAACTAATTATAACTTAATTTAGTGAATTGTACCTTTATTAATTCTCAGGATCACTAACCATATTGATAGTGATTTTCTATAGTCACTAGCTTTCTTGGTTACTATAATTAGGATAATGCTTTAGGTTTTTCTAATTAATATAATTAGGTCAATGATTTAGGTTTTCCTAATTATTGTAATTAGGACAATAATTTAGAATTTTCTAATTATGACAACTAAGATAATGATTTAGGCTTTCTTAGTTATCTTACTCATAGGACCAATTAGGATTTATTACTTTCTTTTTAAGTTGGCTCTACTTGTATATAACTACATACATAAGCCATGTTTGATTTTTTTTTCATAAACACTTCTAAGAAAAGAAAATAAAATTTTCTCATAAGTTAAAATTAACTTATGAGAAAAATATAAAAAAAATCCTAATAGAACGCAATAGTAATGTGAAATATCATAACCAAACCATAGTGAATATCATTGTGGAAAACAATTATTTCTTCCCTCTGAAGATTTTGTGGTCATGGGTCAAGGCTTTCGTAAAAATTTAACCTAATAGCAGTAAATGTAGCAGTATTAATTTTAATAACTCTTTTATTTAATCTATGTATAATAGAAATGTGCATATGAAGTGTTGAAGATGAAGAATACAGGGGCTGCCATAACATTGACAAAATGGTAACGGTGATGGAGGAAAAGTTTGGCCAGTCAAAAAATCGAAACAAGCACACAAACTAGCTTAGGAAGATTCCTTCTGACGCATGTACACGCTTATTCTCCTGCAAGTGCATATATTCAAATCTATTAGATTAGGAACCTTCTGGTCTACAATGTTGAAAATTCAGATATTCCATTAAATTGTTTTAACATTCAGTGACGGATTGAGAAATCTTATAAAGGGATTGAAGTTTTTTTTCTTCTTTTATAATTGCTTAAATTTTTAACTTTTAATAGATAATAATTTAAATTTTTTATTATTTTTACACATAAAATTGAAACTAATTTTTATATTAAATGATGATAACTTTAATTCTTATTATAATAATAACAAATACATAATTAATTTTACACTAATTACTATTTTAATCATTACAATAAAATAAGAAAAAATATTAATTTTACACAATTTTATATTAATTAAAATTAACCATTATTATAATAACAACATAAAAAATTAATTTTATATGATTTTATACTAATTAATTTAATATATATATATATATATTATAAATTTGAGAGAAGGAGGGAGGATCGAGCCCCTACTTGTCCCCTCTAGATCCATAGTGCCTGCTAATAGTGCATTTGAATTGAGTTATACAAAGCGCCAAATATAGAACGTAATAATAATTTTATTTTATTTTATTTTATTAGCCAAAATTTAATTTTAATTTGTTATGAGGTTTTATACTATTTATATCTATTAATATAACGTTAAATAAATTTAACTTTTATTACTATATTCACCAGCATTATGTATATGCTATTTTTCTTTAATTTAATTAAAGATGATAAAAATGATCAATATTTGAATTGATTTTAATTATATAAGAAATAAAAATTAATGATATTACCATAATTATAAATAAAAATATATTATTATAATCATAAGACAAATTTAATAATTGATCATTGTATTATATAAAATCAGAATCCATATAAGATTTATTGATTCAATTAATTAATTTAATTAAAATGCATACTCATCACAATCACCTCAATTACCATGACTACTTAAATTATATTTTATGAATAAAAATTAATATCATTTTAAATAAAATAAAATAAATTTTTGAAACTCAACTCCGCTAAAAAAATTAATATAAAAATAAAATTAACGCTGTGTTATCACATGAGGTTGGCCTGCGTGATAAATTTTTTTCATTTATTATATATTTAAATAATTTTATAACAAATAGTTATTAAGTGGGTTGGAAATAAAAGTTATAAAATTATATCAGATTTTTTTATGAAGATGGACAAATATATAACTTTTTTGCAAAACTATAATTTAATTTTAACACAATCCTTTTGATTATTATTTTATTAAATGTGAAGACTTTTCAATCTCCACTGAGAAGAAAAATAAAAAGGAAAAGGAAAAGGAAATCATTCTCTGAGAAGCTACCTCTTTAACCTTTTTCATCTTTTTGAATTTTTCTAATAATGTATAATAGGTAAAGGAGGATAGCAACTAGAGATGAGTTGAAATGATTTCTTTTTATACTAGAAATCAAAAATAATATCGAAAGATTTATCATAATTTACATATTCTATACAAACAAATAAATTAGATCTTCTTTTTCCATTGAAATGATTTGAATTCATAATTTGACCACGTGCAATCACCCTCGTTGAAGTTGCGATCTATTTGTAAATTATGATTTATGAGGGTCCATCAACATGCCACTCACTATTTATCCCCAAATTGACGGTTGAACTGAAATCCAAGCAAGGGAGAGAACGCAAAGATAGAATATTCCTTTCATGCGATTCCAGTTATGAACTTATAATAAATATTAGGAGTCACTAAATGGGTTTCATTCTACCTGAATCTAACATAATCTAATTAAAAAATGAATTTGGATGGATTTGAATGGGATCAATGGATAAGTGGATTTTTAATTCGGTCTCAAATAGTTTTTGACAATCCAATTCTCAACCCCGTATAAGAGTTTAATTTTAATCTTTTAATCTTGTGATCATTTAATTTCAATTAAAGAATCCAGCACAAAATTCTATGGACATTAAACAATAAAGAAAAAGATTAAATGATAAAATTCGACTTGGCAATATGAACTCAACCCAAATAAATAAATTAAATGGGAATTTGAAAAAAAAATTAAATCCAAAGTGTTTTGACCCAATCCATTTGGATCAAATTGACCCACCCGTAAATCATCGAAGCTGAAGATAAAGAAATAATCAAAATTTAATATATTTTGTAACTTATTAGATTGACTCGAATTACAAGAGTTGGGGCCGAATCCACCCGAACCCAACCCATGCTCAGGCCTAATAAATATCTTACGTTGTCTAGTCATCCCGTGGTTTCCCATATTATTGCTCCTCTCATGAGCCTTATGACTAGCATTAAATACAGTTCCTTCCACTATTAGTACCAAGCAAATTAAAAAAAATAAATCTAAATGAATAAACTAAGTGGCAAGCACATAAGACTCTCTGTTATCCAACATTTTTTTCATATAACTATAAAAGAGTATTTTTTTATTATATATTGAGATTAATTTCATCCAAAAATTTAAAGACACATAAGATAGATCCTTTCAACCACGTTTTCATCATATAAAAATTAGGTTTAAAAGCAAAAAAACAAAAAAAAAAATAGTAAAAGAAGAGAGAGAATCAAATGAGAAGGAGAAGAAGAAATATATCTCATTCACTATCTAGTTGACATGTAAGAACGGTTAAACAATTTTTTATATTACTATAAATTAAAGTTTAAATTCGCGAGTCCTAACAGCTTGCTTAAGATTTCCTAATCCATCACGACTTGCATAACTTACATACTTATTTTTTAAAATTTCTCACGGTAAGTTCCTTAATTGTCTGAAATAGCATGACACTACTTGTTACTTTAAAAAAAACACCATACCAAAAATTCTTATAAAAAAGGTTCTAAAAGATTAAAAGAATAAAAATACCATGTACAATTTCAAAAAACTACAGGAAGTGTGACTGTAATAATATGCTAAAAAGAAAAAAGAAAACAAATGCCACAGATTTCTTGGTTCCTCAGGTAATAGGTGATTCAAACTTGAAAGACATAAACAAATAATTTTCCCTTTTGTTGGGTCAGTTTGACTGGATTGGTAGGGGCAAGGTGGGGACCATTCCCACAATTATTCTATATTATTAGTTGTGATAAGGTCCGTTTCTTGGACCTCTGTATGTGGGTGTTCTTTCCTGTTTCTTCCAACCAAGATTGCACTTTTGCTCTTTCTCTTTCTCCACTGTCCTGTCTGTCAGGCAGAAGCTGCAGGCTTAAATAAACTTCCTCACACACACTCCACTGTTCTCTTCTCTTCTGTGTCCATTTCCGAATTGTAAGTCCCCAACTTTTTATAATTTTTTTTCTTTTACCCCATCACTTGCAACTCATAATGGTCCATTTCTCAGTCCTCTACCACTCACACTCCCTCAGGCACCACACCACTTTCTAGTTTCCTTCCACCCTCTTGTCATTAACTTCTTCTGTCTCAAGGCTTTAGTAGCCAAAGAAGAAAAAAAAGGTATCCTACTTCTGACACCATCTTTATGGCATTACTGTTTTAGTTAGTGCCTCAAAAAAAAAATATGCTTGCCTTGTATTGGCCACTCCTAAAGCCTCAAACTTTAAGCTGCCCCCAACATCATATCTCCAGAAACATCCCCCCTACTTTTGATTTTTCTGCCATTTTGTTGAATTGAAAGTGTTCCATTTTAGCAATTAGTAACCACTGATTTTGCTTCTTTCTTTGGTCTTTGGAAATAATAATCTTCACTTCAGTTTTCAGTTTTCTTTCCATGAACGAAGCCCAAATTGAAATTACCATTCCTCACTTGTTCAGATGCCCCATCAGCTTGGACTTGTTCGAAGATCCAGTGACTTTGTGCACAGGCCAAACCTATGACAGATCAAGCATAGAGAAATGGTTTTCCGCCGGAAATCTCACATGCCCTGTCACAATGCAGAAGCTTCATGATCCATCCATTGTTCCCAACCACACTCTTCGCCACTTGATCAACCAGTGGCTCCAATTGGGTCCACAATTTGGTAACTCTGCCTCTATTGATTATTTAGCTGCATTAAAACACACCCTTGAGTCACCCCAATTAGAAAACAAGCTCCAAGCACTTGAGAAAATTAGAGTCCTCTCTGATGAGTATTGCTCCTTCAGAAAATCTTGCTTCCACCAACTAAACTTCTTGCCACTACTTTTGGAACTAGTTTTTGGTACTCAGCTATCAAAAAGTCACAACATGGAGTTCACCGAGCTAGCACTTTCTTGCATTCTAAAGTTGTTGCCTCTTGTGAGTTTGGAGCCTCTAAATATGATCAAAGATGAATCTAAGTTAGCAACTTTTTTGCTACTATTTGAAAAAGGAACTAGCTCGGTTAAGACTAGTCTTTGCCATCTCATAGATTCAACAGCATCTCCACAAACAGAAGAGGTATGTCACATGCTTGGACACTCTCACAAACTAGTGCATGAGATTGTTGTACTTGTTCGCCAAAACTGTGAGGTTTCCAAGGTTGTTGCAATTAAGGCCATGTTAGCATTATGTTCCTTGCAATCTAACAGAGAGAATTTGGTGAGGGAAGGAGCAATTGATGGGGCCATAACATACATTTCAGGTTGTGAAACAAGGCAGAAGAACGCGGCTCCATTGGCGATGGCGATAATAAAGAAGCTTTTGGTGCTGGATAGTGCTAAAGAGGCTTTGGTGAATCATCCTAATGGGGTTGAGACTCTGGTGAAGATGGTTTTCAGGGTGTGTAATCAAGAGTGTAGTGAGAGTGCTGTTGGGATACTTGCAATTGTTTGTTGTGACTTTGGGCGTGCAAGAGAGGAAGCAATTGGAGCTGGAGTTTTGACTCAGTTGCTGTTTCTTCTGCAGAGTCAGTGTGGCACCAAAACTAAAACAAAGGCAAGAATGCTGCTCAAGTTGCTAAGATCCAAGTGGATTGAGGAACCAAAACAGGTGTAGATTGAGAAATGTGAATAATAAATGTTGATATGCAGTATTTGTACCCATATACTTTGTAAGCTTTGAATATCATATCATATCTTAAGGAAATTTAAAACAAAGTTTTTGGCCTCATTATTACTCTCTCTCATGGGATTCTTTGTGTTAGAAAAATAATTAGAAAATCAAAATTAGTGAAATTATTTCACCTATCATCAATACAAATAATTTTTATAACAATATTTAATACAAAAAATAAATATAATAACAAAGAAGAGTTTAAAAAAAGTCTGAACTGAAAATATGATGATAACACGTTAATCTAATTGAGTGCAGCGAAAGAATTTTGAATAAAAAAATATCATGCTTCAAAACATATAGCTGTAATAATATAATTTTATAAAAAAGAGAAATAGTCAAATGATATCTTGGTGTGTGTCTTTGCGTTTTCTTTTTCTTTTTTGTAAGAAAAAGTTATATATATATATATATATATATATATATATATATATATATATATATATATATAAACTATCACATGTGTGACAACTAACAAACTAGTAACAAACATAACAACAAATCTTAAAGGCTTCCAATAGATAAAAAGACTAAAGACATAATCAAACATAATTTCTAAAAGATAGGAATAAATAGATAGGAAATAGTTTTTATCTTTAAAAAAACTGATTGAAAAAAAGAAAATATATATATATATATATATATATATATATATATATTAAATTTTAAATTATAGGAAAATATTTTTCAAAATGTACCTATGATAATGGTCATTAGGAATTGGATTCAAGTTCGATGTATATCTGTATGTTTGGGCATTCAAAAATTATTACTATCTCTTGTATTCACAAGTGAAAATATCCTGTTGGTATGTTTGATTGCAACCTACCAACCTTAAATTTAATGGAGATGATGAAAGAGTTCTACTACCTCTGAAGTGCTAATTAACAGCTTATTGGCCTTAAAAATTTTATCTTGTTAGCATGAACCTATAGAGATTTGAAGAAATTTTCTCATCATGGCCAATGTTAACTTTTACTTGATTGAGGAAATAAACCAAAGGAGATGTTCAAAAAGATGTTACATCTAACAACAAAATCTAGGATAAAGGAGCGAGAGTGAACATCAAGTACATGATTAGCATTTCAGTGCAAAGTCCTGAAGTGGATGCATTTGTGTACCATACGACTCCATTCTCAATGATGCGATGTTTGGCCAAGTTTGGTGGAATTGATTCTGGAAACTCCACCGTCGTGAAAGTAAATTTACTACCGTATTGGATATTTTTTCTTAACTTTCTTTATATACAAATACAACTGCAAGTGTTTTTTGTTAGGACAATTTTATTGGAATCAAGAATATTTATTATATGATAAGATTAGTTATAATGTAATTTTTTGTCGGGAGGTGTTTGTCCTTAATGTAGCCGAATGGACATGTCATACAACTTTGAGTTTCTTTGCTTTCTCAATTTCATAGTTAAAACTAATTTTACAAATACATATTATTCTTATGACAAAAACATTGCGGTAAATATTTGGAAGTATTATTATTTAGAATAATTATTTATTGAAAAACGACAAGTAATCCCTCAAAACAGGAAATCATCCAAGTCAGGATAAAATTGCAGATATCAGCCGTCAGTTCACTACTAATTTTAACTATTATTGCAAACTATATGACATATTAACATACAAGATACCAGAGCATAACATCTAAAGAATAATTTCTATTAACATAAATAACAAATACAGGCACCGCCCTGAGTTATTCAGATATCAAACATGATAGTGATAGTATTACACAAAATTAAAATAGGAAATAGTATGCGACTATATGGTTAAATACATGCGATAGATTCAAAGTAGTTGCAAGACAAACAAATTAGACTACATAATCAAGAAAATGTCTTGATAATCACGTAAAAAAATTGCATTTGATTTGACAAGAATAGAGTCACTTTCTTGACTATATAGGTGCAAAGAATGATTTTATATAAACTGAAAAAGAAAAGAGGGAGGAGTGTGAGGTGAGATTAATTTGATCAATAATGCATCGTCACAAGAGCCCACTTTCCCAATTCTTCGACAAATTGAATATAATTAAGGACCAACTTAATTAATTAACCACGCAACTTACATCGTCTGTGTCGGTAATAAAATGACGTTTTAACTTAATCATGTAAAATTATATATGTGAAAGGCAAAATGAGGCATTCAAATCAAGTGAAGTGAAAGTAGTGGGGTATAGTAAGATTATGTGGTAGCAATATCTCTATCACCCTGATGCATCTATTTCTATTTTCTACGGTCTCTTAACCCTATTGGAGACACTTTATCTGAGAAGCAAAATGGAGTCGCATCCCCATGATACGAGGCACGTAGAGGGTCTTGATGCACCTTTTGATTTTAGGTTGAACGAATTGGGGGCATCAACTCAAATGATTTCAAAGGACAAATTCCTTTAATTTCTACCTTTTATTTCGCCCTTTGCTTGTGATCTTTTTGGCTTTTTCACCCTTATAGTGATTTAACCCAACATAAGAACCACTCCTCCAAGCAGCAGGCAGGTAAGATATGTATATGCATATTGACCAAAAAAAAGGAAAAAAAGATATATGCATGACTGTGTGGGGGGTTAGTGGTGATTGCCCACCTTGTGAAGGGTCTAGTGCATCTTTTTGGACTACAAAGAATGAGAAGCACATGTCCTTGACCGAACCAAATTATAAAATTAAAATTAGTGTTGTTGCAATTGACAAACAAGTTTGTGAATTGTGATGGCTTCTCTTCACTTTATGTGAATATAATTGCAAGACAATGCATATGGGCAACATCATCAATGTTTGTATTTCTGCCAATTGATGGGACTTTGGTTCTATGGATCTCCCTATCTCCCCTTGTCCTGTCCTTATAAATGGTACAGAAAAAGCTAGGCCCAAAGAGTTAGGAGATATTGATTGTACTTACTCCCAACTTTATCAGATTTCTATACACGTCCTTGGGTATAAATTTGGGAATTGGATCTTCTACAGTTCAACACTGAACTGCATAAGATACTGCTTTCCATCCAATGGTAAGTAATTTTTTCAAGCAAATTTTATGCTTTATTTTAAGAGTTTAGTTTTTAACAGTGTAAAAAAATTATACTGAAAATCAATAATGATAATTATAATTTTTAAAATAATTATTATAAAAATTAATAAATTTACTATACATAACATTATATTGTCTTGTTTTAATATAAAATAAAATGTTTTAAAGGGTTCAGATTTGTACAGTTAAAAAATTGACTGTAGGAGCAAGATCCATTAACTTCTGTTTACTACACTGTGCTCTGATACACTGGATATCCTGTGAGCGAATCGGTTCGGGGAGAGAATTAGTGGTTGGAACAATTCAATTAAAATATTCAAAACGCAAATAAAAACTATTAAATAGGTAAATGGTGTGTTACACGAGTTATTTTGTATTTATTAACTTATCACAATGGTTTTTTTTATTTAGCATGCTATACTGTCTTTTTTAGTAATTTGAAAATATTATATTATATCCTACCAATACTATTTTAGTTTTTTTACCAACATGTGAATTTTAATACTGTTTTTTTAAAAAGAAAATCATTATTCTATTCGTTTCTTTTATGAACAAAGATAATTTTTTTTCCTTAGAAATGTTTAAGGATAACAATAAATGATTGAATTTTATTTTAAGTTTTGAATAATTTTTTTTTATTTTAACTCTTCAATAAACTTGTGTTTTGAGTTATTATCATCAATTAAGTCATTACGTATTATCATATAAACTAATCTTTTTTAATATTATCAATAATTGTAATTGTATCACGTGAATATGACAAAGATTCAAAATGAAATAATTAATATTTCAGAGACTCATAAAAAATTTATTAAGAATTTAAAATAAATTTTGATCATTTATTAAAGAACTTAAATATATTTAAACCATTTTTTTATTTAATAAATTTTGGCTACTCCATACACCCACTATATGCCATTGTTATTACTTTTTTATTATTATTTCATACTAACACCGCCATAATTTTTTAAAAATAAAATATTTTATATCTTAATTTCTTGCTAAATTTTTTTAATTTGTGGATACTTATATTTTTACCAAATTTATAATTAGATCCCTGGTTTTCTTTTTCTTTTAAATGGTCTCTAAACTTTTTTTTTCAAGTATGTCCTCCCATCTAATTGTTATCTAATTGTTATTATGAAAAAAAAAATCACAAACACCTAATTAAATGTTCAAATAGTAGAAAAAATAATTGTTATCTTAAATTATTTTACATAAATAATAATTATAATAAACAAATGGAAGAAAGTATTAATTTTACACAATTAACCTTATATCATCATTAATTCATTTATAAATTTTGTTGTTTATCATTGATATTATAAGTTATATAAGTGAGAAAAATAATAAATGTTACATTGAAAAACTAAAATAATAATTATTTTAAAATATTTTATTTCTTTTACACAACAATTGTAGTAGAACCAAAAAAATACTCCCCATACATATGTGTGTCGGCAAAGATAGGTTCAGATTACATCAAGTGCCAAATTAATGTTTAATTAATGTTTGACACCAAATGTGATATATTTATCCTAATCTAATTCAAATGGTATTATTAATCCGGTAAAAATGCCACATGACATCTTCCTCACCCCTCCTACCAATTTGTTGTGCACATCTTGGCATCAAAGTTGTTGGCTCTGTCACTCCACACAAGCAAGGACAACGCCAGCTCAATGATAAAATTAACTAAAGCCTGAATTTTATGTTTACCAATATTTGTTATTAGTTTCTTAAACTAAAAAAATCATACATGTTATTTATAAAATCTTACATATCACTTTTTTTAAGTAAAGAAAAAAAAACTCTCAATTTTGACTTTAGGTTTGACTTTTTGTTGGATCATCCCTGACCAAAGATTGCCGCTTTCCTGGATCGTCCCCATACAAAATCGTTGTTGTGTGAACACTTGGGTTCAACTTCCCAATTCTCCCTAGTAATCACGTTTCATGTACTTTTTCTAATTCTTCTTATGTGAAGGACTTTTAGTATCCAATAACATTATCTGAAGATGACCTCCACACAATTGTTCAGATGGGATTTGGCTAAATTGTAAATAGTAAAACACCAATGCAATCTTAGAGGTTTCAACGGTAATACCAACTGGCTCAACAAATTGATCTTTGTTAATCTTTTTGTCCAATGTAGGATCAAATCAAGTACCCCTATGAAATTTAAGCTATGGATCTCATTCATTACGCCTGAATTGAAGCTTTGAAGAATAGAAAGACTGATGTTGCACCCAGCACCCAACAACTCAACAAGAAGAGATTTAATTTGAAGTTTTGAATGACCCCTTGAATTATTAAGTTATTACTATCACTAGGTTTAATAGAAACCTCTAATGTGTCAAGTGTTACAGATTTTGCCAGTATACAGTGACAACATGCGCACACGTTTTTTGAATTTGAGAGATTAAACAGTACAAATGTTTATTTAGAAGACTAAAAACACATATTCTCTAATTTAGGAGACTAAAAAAATAGTTAAGAATAATTTTTAATAAAATAAATTATTTGATTAAATTCTCAACCAATAGTACTTTTATTTAGAATAAAAAGCAATATGGAGAAGTTATATTTGGAGTTGTCAATTTTCAAAATTGAGTAAATGCATTGTTATAGCTGGCATTGGGTTTTAAATTGGTGCAGTGCCTGGCCGCAACAGCTACAACACACAATAATGAATTAATGATTGTTAGCAATTGTAACGACATTATAAAATTCTGCGGTCCAAGGATAGTGTGTAATGAAGCTGCTGCAGTAAGGGACCCAAAGTCGGAGTTGTAAGGGTTCTTAGATATCATTGTAACTTAATCATTCATTACTAGATTAACTAATGGGAGGTTAGTTTTATTTAATCCTTGATTCAAGTTTGAATTTCGAATATATAATTATATTAAATATTTGAAGAATATTTTTAAGTCTAATATATATTTTTATTTAACTTGAGTAAAATTATTGTATTCTGTACCAAAAAGTATGTAAAATAGGGAGATCAAACGAGATTATGTTTCTGCTTCAATTCAACATATTATTTTTCAATAATGCAAGGATGTGAAGATATCTAGATGCTCTTATATTACAGATGTTGAAATTCCATTTTTGAATTAAAATGTAAAAATGTAAGTCCTGTCTTATTTATTTATTTTGCAAAGGAACGGAGGATCACACTCTGGGCGTCTGATGTCTTGAAACAGCTGAAGCTGTGACCAAATATCAATCAGAGAAAGAAGGGTAGCTTATGAGGTAGGTAAGCCAAAATTCGAGCAGTGGCTTTCAAAATAATTTTTGCAGCCCTCATGGGAAAAGGACAATTATTGCCTGTCTCTGGAATTGAACTCTTGTACCAACACTGCCATGCATTTTGCACGGTACTAGTATTTATTCCAGAATTCTTTCAGGAATATTAGTCATATACAGCTTATTTGGTTGGATAAAAATTGAGATGAAACAAAAAGAGGAGAAAAGTAATATATATATATATATATATATATATATATATATATATATATATATATATATATATATATATCCTTTTTTTCTTATATTGAAAAGTTTAAATGGATTAAATCTCGAAAATTCATTAGAAAAGACATATCTTAGAACTCATTCATCCCTTACAGAAATATTTATAAATCATCCCCAATAGAATTTTTACATTATTTAGTTATGTAGAGAAACATAAAAAAGGGAAAAACCAATGTAGAATTCATCTTTTTTTTTTCTTTGATGACAAGAAAATAGAGATAACATTTTGCACAGTTATAATTTTTATTGTGTTATTTGTTCTCTATTTACAAGATTTATATGTAGTAACGATAAATATATCTTTATAGGAAACTCATTCAAATAATTAAAGAGAAAACTTAATCTTTCTTTCTTTTCAACGTACTTTTACTTCATTCAATCCTAACATTCTAAAAATCTACCAATTTTTTTTAGTCATTTTCTCTTCTCTCCTACTACTTTACATTCTACTTCTTTCTTCTATATTGATCTCCTTTATCTAACCAAAGTGAGAAAAAAAAAGGAAGAGGAAGGAAAAAAGGAATACAAAACAATAGAACCCAACTCTTCCAAAATTAAATAGAACTGAACTATAAAAACCATACATTTTAAGAAAAATCAAACCACTTTATGAAAACAGTTCAATTTAAAATGAACCGTTTTATAAAATGATTTTGTTTGGTTTAGTTCTTTGAAAAAATTGAACTATGCATGAATGTGAGAAAGAAAATCAAACCTAACCAATCCACCAAAAACTAAACCATTTTAAGAAAAACAACTTAACCAAACCTCTATGAAAATAATTCAGTTCGGATCAAACTGTTTTTATAAAGTGATTTGGTTTGATAAAAAAAAAAAACCAAACCATATGCACAGTCCTAATTTGAATCCTATTAGTTGATTTTCTTCCGAGTAGTCTCATTGCCCAATAGACCGATCAAAAGTTAGAGCTACACTATTGTCTAGACGTTATATACAATTTTAGCCGGTTTCCATAACATAGTATTATCCATGATTCTTGTACATCTATATATGAAATTAAATGTGAATGATAAACAATAAATCCAAAGAAAAAAAAAACAGATAATCATCGTCATCATATTACACATAACATTCAAGGCAAATCAGGAACATTCATTTTTGTAGGCTTCAGCAGCTGCTATAAATAAACTAGAATTAGAACTCTGATTCTGAAAATGGATTCAACGCCCTTGGAGATCTATATATGAAGTTTGTTTCGAGTGAAATAGCTAGCCTCTTAATATCAGCAACAACTACTTGTGGCATCAGACTGGGATGGCTTGTCCTTAAAAATGTTCTTTTTATTGCCCTTGGAGCCCTCGGCTAAGAGGCTAGGTGTATCCAGAATCTGGGTGTGCACACAAACAAATAAAAAAATTATAGTCATTTTCTATGATATTAATATATTGATTATCACGATTCATAGAATGTAATCCGTTTCTAAGTGTCCTGTACCAATTTTTGTTTGAGCTTCAACTTGTGTTTCTTTAGAATCAGGAGATATAATTACTGTTTCCCTAGTGTCAAATTACTACTTTCACATTTATATGTAGGAGGCAAATCAAGTGAAATGGTTGGCTTATTATGAAAAGTAAAGGAGTAATTGCATGATCATTGAATCTTACTTGAATAGCTAGGACTTTTTATGTTTTAATATTGACCCCTTATGCATGATACAATAATCAATTAATCATGATTTGCTCCCTTTACTCTCATAGTAAGCCAATGCTCTTGCTTAAGAGTAGTATGGTTACCGCATAAGAATTGTATGCAGTATACCAATTATGGACCAAAGTTTTGTTAGAAAATGGGCATATATGTCACTCAACATACCTTCAGAACAAGCTCTTCAAAGCATTGTTGTACGTTAGCTCGAGTTTTAGCACTGCATTCGGTAAATAGGCATCCGCATTCCCTGGCAAAGTCTATTCCCTCTTTCTTTGTCACAACTCTATCACTCTCCTGAAAAGCAAATATTATCCACTTGCATGTCATGTGTCCTCTAATGGAGTGCGTGAAAAGAATATGGTGAATTAGTGATAGGCTAAGAAAGCAGGGAAGGAGGGAAAGATCGCAGGTTCGATTTCTTTTACTAACAAAAATTAACAATTAACCTTTGTTGATAAAAAATAAAAAAGTCAAGAAAAGATACCTTATCTACTTTGTTTCCAACCAGCATCTTGACGCATTCCGGATTTGTTGAATAAAGGTCTATTTCCTTTGCCCATATTTCAGAGAGATTCGTAAACGTTTCCCGCCGAGTTACATCATAAGCTGCATAAGTTTGAGAAACAAAATGCAGTTATTCAAATACAAAAATTTCAATAATACATCTTTGGGGTGGGGGGGACTCCATTTCCTAATTTCCAAATCAATGCATCATTTCCTCACCAATGTAATGCATCTGATACAGATATGCCAACCATTTCCTGGTGAATTCGATCAACAACTTAGAACAAAAAAATCATTTGGCTGTTGAATTGCCACAGCTAAATTCAATTAATAAGCCAAAGCATGATATATGTAGGAAAGTATTTTTCTTAAGCAGAGAGAAGTTTACACAAGAAGAATCAATTTTATCCTACAAAATCATTGTGATACCAGAAAAAAGTACAACAATTATTTATTACTTTACCTTCATCATGAAAAATTAATTGATTATTTCTCACAATAAAACTAATTGAAACATACTAAACCACACTTGAATATTTTCTCTTCACTTCAAATAACCTCAGGGGACAAGATTTCAATCTAATTTTTGCTAAAAAGTACACTAAAAAGTCTGAAACTGTTGCCAAAGAGGATTTACTTCAAGCCAAGCAAATAAGCCAGATAAATTTAGTTTGGATAGTGAAATTAAGATGACTGGGTACTGGGGTAGCAATGCACTAGCTGCAAGAGACTGCATAGGTCAACATTGAAGTTTAGACCCTTGGTGTGACTCTTGGAAAAGTTACTGTTTATTCGAGAATTGGGTATTTTCCCCCCACGCAAATATATAGCTTTATGACTCAAAACTCGTCAAAGTGCATAATTAAGCTCTTTGTAGCAACATCAATGGTTTTCAACTATCACAATGATTTGAAGTAGCATCCCAAGATTCAATATAGGTCCAGAAAATGACTTAAAAGGTGTATGAAGTGTATTAATCCGTAAGTAACCAAATAATTGACATGCTTGATACATGCTTGAGAGCATCAAGAAAAGATTATCTCAAGATTGCCGCTTCACTTGTCCTTAATTGTTAGAACATTAGTGTCCCTCGTTTCAACAATACTTGTTATAGCCACCATTAGATGGACCTATATGCCGATCATCAATACTTTGAAAATATCAGCTTTACGGAATCCATTTGGTGTGATTATGTGAGGCAACAAAAGGCCTTAACTATGGATTAAAAGACATAACTTAGCACAGAAGAAAATTTTGGCTTGAATTCCTCTCACCAAAGAGCTAACTCACTCAAAACATCATTATATAGCAAACCACATCCTGTACCAAATTGCCTAATAATATAAAGGCACGGGTTAACATTAAAAACAAAAAAAGGTAAACAACTTATCTCTGCTATCCTACAAAATATTATACTACATTGCATTCTAGGTTCTCATGCAAATTCAAAACATTTCACCCAAATAATAAATATGACTCGTAGGGTGGTGAATGAGGAAACAGAATTGAAACTCACCCATGATAATCCCTTGTGCACCTCGGTAGTAAGAACTCGTCAATGTTCTGAACCTCTCTTGACCAGCTGCATAATTAAATCACACCATATCCATACTTAGCACTACTACTACTAAGCAAGGATTTGAAGAAACATACATCGTATAAAGTAGAACATAAAAATCAATAAATAAATAAGCACAAGTGAACACCTGTATCCCAAATGGCAAGCTTCAGCTTTTTCCCTTCCATCGTCAAATACTTGACTTTAAAATCAACACCTACATTGAGGCGTCAAACAAGACATAAAAGCATGAAATTCCATATCACAATAAATTATCAGGTGGCGGGACCACCACGTGTCATGTCCCCGCTAATCTCTCCATGTCACATACTTAAGTTTTTTAATTTATGAGAAAAATTAATAATACTATTAGATTACATGTGATGTGAAAATTAGTAGAGACCATGATGGTCCTAGCACACCTTTTTACAAATAATCAAAGAACATTATTGCATAAACAAGAACAATAGTGAAATTCCACACTGAATAGCAAATTGTAACACTAACAATGCTATGGCCTATGACTATGACAATGACAATGAGATGCATAAACCTTGGTTCAATGACAAAGGCACACACGAGTTATGGAAATTTATAAAGAAAATAAATAAATAAATAAAAAACGAACCAATTGTGGGAGAAAGATCTTCAAAGGAATCGGAGGTGAAACAGAGGAGGAGACTACTCTTGCCAACACCTGAGTCCCCAATCATCAACAACTTAAACAAATATTCGAATTCCTGTGTTGGACTCGATTCCATCGCAATAAACTGATTCAATAATGAAATAACAATTTAAAACAATTAATCAAACGTCATTGTTCGTTTCAAATACTATGAGCATCGAGCAAGTATCAATTCTGAAACTCATCTCGTTGATTGATTAGAAAAATGTGCATTGGCATCAAAATAGTGTGATTAAAAAAAGAGAGAAATTTGCACTGCATACCTAAGAAATAAGAGAATCAAATCTTAGAGGAACTGGTGGTAGCAAAGGAAATTCAGGATGAAATATTAAAAAGGAAAATAAAACGGAACTGTGTCCGAATTACCAGGTCTCCGTTCCACCTTTTTTCTTTTATTTATTTCCCCCTTCAGGATCTGAATTTTTTCTAATGATTATTGTGAAATTTTATTTTTATCACCCGACCCTTCTTGCATCAACAAACATAACAAAAATTAAAATGGTAATGGATAAAAGAACAAACATTCAAATAAATTGGAAGATGTGACAACATAGGATGTCAAAAAAAAGAATTAGGTTGGGTTTAACCAGTTTTAGCATTGGGTTGAAAGCAAAATCCAATTTAAATTTATTTTTTTTATCGATAAATATTAATTATTTTTTTAGTAAGACATATATTTTTTATGAATAAATATTAATTATTTTTTTTTAGCAAATCAGATAGAATGGTAACTTTCCTCCCTTTCTTTTCTTCTTAACTATCAATCAATTCTATATCTCCTAAATTCAATCCATATTGTGGTTGATTACAAATTGAGTTGAATTGAACTACCAATCTTTTAAAGAAAAGAAAAAAGTTATAAAAAATACTCATAAATTGACTTGTGAAGTGAAATAAATAAGAGAGTAAAACAACAAAACATGCAATCTACAATATTTTATATAACATTATGTCTAATAAAATAAAATTTAACTAACACACATTATATCTAATAACATTAGACCTAGGCTTTTATAAAAATCTACTCCGAGAGTCAAACATATTTTTTTAAAAGGCAGAGTCAAACATATTTGTTTAAAAATTCAGACTTTAGGTCAGTTAATAAGTTTTTTAAGCTTAGCATGCTCACTTATTTAAGTAACTATAAATTATAATCCTTTATTTATTATTATTATTTTAAAAATATTTTAATGTATTAAAATCATATATTTGTTTAGTTTTTAAAAAAATTTTGAATGTATACCTAAGACAAGAGTCAAACACATATAAGTTTATTAAATAATAAATTTATGCTTTAATTGGAGAACTTATTATAAAATAAGATTGATTTAACTAAGTTATCTTGTAGGTGATGAACTTATATCATATTAACTTGTTAGATTTTACTCTTATGGAATTTAACTCTTTATTTTCACCTTTGTCCTATTGATTGAGCAACGATAATTGATTTTTATAAATTGTAGTTTGATTCACATAAATTTTTTATCAATGATTTATAATTTAATTGTCTAATATAAAGAAAAATTATTAGACTTATATAAAAGATATATTTAAGTTGACTATCATGTTAAGTTAAACTTTCAAATAGGTTAAACTAGGTCTAAAAATAACATATATGATAATAGTTAAAATCTTAAGTTTTTTAAACAAATTAAGCTTATGTATTAAATATTTGATTTGTAATAAAAATTATTGTGACGTATGTTCCAATATAACCCAACGAATAAAAACAAAATTCCTAATTTTTTTTTTTTGCAAGTATTTTTGCCTCAAATATATGTTTTCAGCTAATTTCCAATCATACACTTAATAAAGAAAGTCTTGTTCGACCGAGAGCATTCACCCTGTGAAGAAAAAGGTATGTAACCTAACATATTGGTACGTGTCACTGGCGAATTTAAATGCCCCAAAAGAACTTTACATGTCGCATGATCCCGTGATGAGCGCGCGCTTCCATCTGTGCTGTGTCAGCTTTTCAGCCACCTTGCCAACTCCACGGGAGGGAGACCTAATACCTTTAAAAATAAACAAATAAATGTGTCTTACTAGTTCTAATAAGTGCATATGGTTACAAATATTAATTACTTTTAATTACTTGTATATAAATATGTATCAAATAATTTTCTATTTTGTATCAATATATCTAATTTATTTCTTAATATTTGGTAATAAATATAAGATTAAATTTTAATTTTAATTTTTTTATAATTTTAAATTTATAATTTTAATCATTTTATTTCTAAATCAAAAAATTTAATCTTTTTATTTTTTCAAAAATAAATAATTTTAGTCCTTCCATCACTATCCAAAGTCAAGTACATAAACATTATTTTTTATCTATCATTAGTTTAGAATTTATTTTTTCAAATTATTAAAATATATAAATCTTTTTAATTTTATTTTTTATCATTTGATATGTTTTTATTTTGAATAATTTACATATCTTTATTTTTATTTTATCAATTTATAATTTAATTTCATAAATTAATAGTCAAATATGTACATAATTTTTTAAAATTAATTTTCATATACAATTTATTTTTACTCTAATTTTTATGTAAAATTTCTATTTATCATTACTCAACAATTTTTTTTTAAATTATCAAAATTTATAAACTAAAAATGTTTAATATATAAATCTTTTTAATTTTACTTAAATAATTAGAGTAAAAAGAAATTGTGCATTAGAATAAATTTACAAAAAAATTATGTAAATAATTTACATATTAATTTATGAAATTTAATAAAAGATTTATATATTAAATAATTTTAATTTATAAATTCTGATAATTTAAAAAAAAGATTAATAACTCTTGATTAATGATACATAAAAAATAATATTAATATAATTAACTTATTAAAACAAGTGTTTTAGTATTTTATTATCTTATATATAAACAAAAGATCATAAATTTAATTCTTGTTGTGACATTGATTTAAAATGATAGGAGAGCTAAAATTATAATTTAATTTAAATACAATATATTTTCTTTGTTTCAACTTTTAGCTTTTTTTCTTCTTCTTAATTTTCAAACTTTGTTATTGGTTACATGTGTAAAATTTTATAGGTTTAATTGTATTTTTATATTTCCAAAAATTACAACTATTATGTGATTTTAGTCTTTCCTATTTTAATTGTGCCAATTGAGTTTCTTTATATTATAATTATATGATTTTAATACTTTAAGTTCCTGTTAAATTAATTGAATCTCATGATTATTGTAATTATTCAATTTTAGTTCATTTTAATAGATTAACGTTATTTTGAATTATTTCATAAAATGATTTCAAAACAAAGTAATGTTAAACTTGTACCAATACGCTTAATTACTTTTTATTCCTCAAAAGACTTACGTAAATCCAATATTAATTGTTAATTTTTATTAGGAGAATAATTCAAATACATCAACTTCCCCTTGTCCCTTAGTCTCCCGCATATACAGTACATTATATAAAAATTATATTAATATAAAATTATTTACTATCTAATTAATATAAGCAAACTTAAAACTATTTACATCAATTACCAATCAATAAAAAATCATTTTAAGTATATTTTTAAGAGATAAATATTATAAAGTCAACAAATTTAATATATATGTGATGATCAATCTATCAATTTAATAAAATCAATTAACTTTTTAATAATTAATAAAGATAAATATTATTTTACAATTTTTTATAGGCTAAATGACTTATTTGATTATTTATTTATTTTTAATTTAATTTGATTATTTAATTTTTAAAAATTTCAATTTGATTATTTATTTATTGTTTTACTTAATTTAATATTTTATCTTTTTCAAAAATTTATTTGATCCTTTATCTTATTTTTTTTGGTAAGTTTGATATTTTTTTTTATTATTCAATTTAAGTCTTCAATTTATTTAAGATTAACGTCATTCATCATTTTAAAATAAACTTTTTTTATTCACTTTTCTCTCATTTCCTTCACTTTATTTTTTACAAAAAATAGTTCATTCCAAATAAAAATAAAATAAATAATTAAAATAAATTTTTTAAAAAATAAAAAGACTAAACTAAACGAAATTAATAAAATAAATAATCATTTTGAACTTTTTGCTTTTCTATTTTTTATAAATAAACAAACTACTAGTATTTCATATCTTAGATGATTTAGTTACAAAATAGCTTAAATACGTTATCCATGACATGACCACTAACTATAAAAAGTAAAAAAGAAGAGAGACATGAACACAGGATGGATACTTATGGATTGAATTATATTAATTTTAAAGAGAAAAAAAATTCAATCCAGTCATTTCAAACTTATTAATTTATCATCAAATTGGTAATTTAAAATAATTTAAATTGGATTGATTTTTTTTAATCATACTTTTATTTTTTAATATAAAATATTAAATAAAAGATAAGATATATAATAAAAAATAATTTGAAATATTAAATATTTGATTTATATGTCCTTGTAGATATTTACGCATCTTAACTCAAATAATTAATAATTTTTTTAAATTAAATATGTTTTTTTATAAATAGATATAAATTATATGTATGATAATTTTATAAATATAAAGAAATAAAAATAAAAATGAATGATATTATAAATTTATGTACAATATATACATATGTATAAGTTTAGTTCCTAAAATCAAATTCGAATCTAATAAAAAAATTTAATTTTCCAATTTTTTATTTTTGATTTATTCAAATTTTTTAAATAAATTTTTTTCGATTTATATTAGATTAGATGAGTTTATGAACAGTATTATTTGAGAGGCAGCAAGAAGAGCGTGCGTAACGGCCGGCGCATGATTTTGGTGAGAGATTTGACCCAGAGACCGGACAAAACCGTCAGAAGGAGATAGTAATAGTATCCTAAAATTTTCTTCGAATCTCCGAACTGGGCCCCACCCCCACCCTCCTTTAATTTTTAATTTATTTTAATTTTCCCCTTCCTTTGTGTGAAACGCGGTCACCGAAATGCAAATAGTAGTGCACCACGCACTTCCTTCCAGCTTCACAACACACCCTATGCGCCATCTCCACCACTCTCTATTCTTTTTCTCCTCCATCGCCGCCACCACCACCACCACCACCACCTTTTCCAACCATAACAAAATCAAATCATTCACCCCCTGTTCTGTTCCATTCCTATTATATATATGGAATCCGGCAAAACAACCTTTGGAGCCGTGGTCCTGGGAACCTGTACCCGACCCTCCTGGGCCCTCATCTTCCTCCTCTTCACCCTCGTCACCTTTCTCACCCTCCACCTTCCCGCCAGGCCCGTTTGGTTCCTCTCGGGCCTACAGCCCGGGCCCTATCCAACAACTACCCCAACCTGCGCCGGCTTCTTCCGCGATGTTCCGCCGAGGAAGGTCGTCTTGTCGATCGAGGATTTCGGCGGCGTCGGAGACGGGAAAACATCCAATACCGAATCGTTTCGGAGGGCGATTCGGTACATGCAGCGCTTCCAGAACCGCGGTGGGGCCCAGCTTAATATCCCCACCGGAACTTGGCTCACCGGCAGTTTCAATCTCACAAGCAATTTCACGCTTTTTCTTCACCACGGTGCCGTTATTCTCGCCTCTCAGGTTCCAACTTTTTTTATATTTTATATTTCTTTTGTTTTGTTTTTGAATTTACGAATTTATGCGTGTTTAAATTAATTTATTTTGTTTCAATAAAAAAAATGATAATAGCCGGCTGGGTTGACGGAGGAATACGTGGGTGCAGCTTCGGTTTCGCATGTGGTTCCGATTTGTTGTTTTTTCTTGATGAAAAAATATAATAAATTTACGTCCTTTCAAAAGTCATCTACATTTTTTTTATCGGAAAATTGTAGTTTTGCAGTTTTTCTTGGATTTTTCTTCAGAAAAAAGGTGAGAAATTGCTTTTTGACTCGTGCTGCGACAAATGGTACAATTAGCAACCACATGGTACCGACTACTGCCGACCAAATCATGCCTGTTTAATAACTTTTTTTTTTTGTTTATTCTGTAAATGCCTTAAATTTGATGTTAATTATGGTTCTGACAATTTGGTGAAAGTATGGTTTTGTTTATTAATTTAAATTTTGATCCACAGGACCCAAAAGAATGGCCAATAATTGAGCCATTGCCATCGTATGGAAGAGGCAGAGAGAGGCTAGGAGGAAGACATATTAGCCTTATACATGGAAATGGCATTAGCAATGTTGTCATTACAGGTAAAGCACAAGAGCTTATTCCGTGCAACAACAAATTAATCGTGGGAAGAGGAAGAGAACAAATAAAATTCCCTCCTGGGATGAACAATATGTTAATTGTTAGCAAAGTAGTTTATGAGGGCGAAATGTCAATTTGCATTAATTATATCAAGTCTGTGGGACTCCACAGACTATTCCAGACAAAAAAGTTAGTTACATATTTCACTGCTATTTCATTAATTTCAACTAAGTTAGTGATTCCATTAGAAAGGAAAAAGACGAGATTATTTAGTTGAAATAATTGAGTATGCGGTTCACATATTGTTGGCAGGCATTTTATTAGTTATGTGGTTTTGTAGGACAAAATGGGACAGTGGATGGTCAAGGAAGGATGTGGTGGGAACTTTGGTGGAACAGAACATTGGAGCACACGAGAGGGCACCTCCTTGAGCTAATCAGCTCGGATAATGTTCTTATATCGAACCTCACCTTTCGAAATTCCCCTTTTTGGACCATCCATCCTGTTTACTGCAGGTTTGATCTTTTTGGCTATACATTTTCACTTCAGTGACTTGTTTCACGGTTTAAATATTTATTTTTTGGAATGTGAACTTAGGAATGTACAATATTTTCATATTTGTTATAAGCTTTGAAAAATTATTCCTTACTATTGTTCAGTTCCAAGAAAGTAGTAATCTCATGTTTTACTACTTCAATTTTTACACAAATGATAAGGGGTGGAAATGCTGTATTTTTGCTTCATTTTTATTTTCCAATCCACCTATAAATTATACTTTTTATTCTAATCAGAAATAATATTTTAAAGTAAGATTCCTAGAAAAATCTAGCCAAATACATTTTTGAATTTACTCAGAAATAACATTCTCGATTACTGGAGATGTCATTCCTAGGAGTACAATATTATTATATTATATCTTAAAACAAAATGTCAGCTATAAGTCAAGACTCACAAATGGCATCACAAGACTTCAAATGCAGTTAGCAGTTTTGTTGGAGGACTAGTAATATTTTCCAAACCCCCAATTCAATTGCAACAATTTTACTCTGACTCAAGCGCTTGTGATATAAGTCTTAGGCTTTGTTTAGATAAATTTATCAATAAACACTTATAACAGTAGAAAATAAGTAGGTTAGAAACTTTTTCATCTAACTTATCCAAAAACTGAAGTGCATAAGTTGATTTTAGTTTATGTAAGAAGCTCAATTTATTTTCTTTTTTTTTTCTTATATAATTGCTTATAGAGAAGTTTATTCTAAAAGGATCTTAATGTGATAAGACTTGTTGAATAAGTACTTAATTAAACTATTTAACCAGAGACATCCTTTGTGATTTTTGGGAGGCTACTTGCCCACAATTCAGTTCAATTTATTGGGGGTAAAATAATATTGTGCACAATTATATCCTATCTAATTGTTGTTGTCTGATACTGTAAGAACTTGGTTCAGTTCGCACTAGTGTGTTTTTAGCCTTTGTAACCACAAACGCCTGATGAAATTGAATAAGCTGCCGTGTTTTGATTCAGCAATGTTGTGGTCAAAGGGATGACAATCTTGGCTCCTCTTAATGCCCCAAATACTGATGGCATAGACCCAGGTTTGCCTTTCTCCCTTGTTACTCTTTATCCTCTTTTCTTCCATTCTGTTATCCTGCTCTGCTGTGTTCAAATGATCGACGCAAATCACCTTATATAGTTCCTCACTAATGAATTTCCTTTTTAAACAATACAGACTCAAGTACCAATGTATGTATTGAAGATAACTACATAGAAAGTGGGGATGATCTTGTAGCCATTAAGAGTGGTTGGGATCACTATGGAATAACCATGGCCCATCCTAGCACAAATATTATAGTAAGAAGAATATCAGGCACTACCCCAACTTGTTCTGGAGTAGGCATAGGTAGTGAAATGTCTGGCGGAATTTCAAATATCACAATTGAGAATTTGCACGTGTGGGATTCTGCAGCTGGTGTTCGCATAAAATCTGACAAAGGCAGAGGAGGCTACATAACAAATGTTAGTATTAGTGATATAAGAATGGAGAGAGTGAAGATACCCATTAGGTTCAGTAGAGGTTCAAATGACCACCCTGATGATGGGTGGGATCCAAAAGCTGTTCCTAGATTCAAAGACATTTTAATCAGTAATGTGGTCAGTGTAAATTCAACAAAAGCCCCGGTTTTGGAAGGTGTAGAGGGTTCATCATTTGAAGGCTTGTGCTTCAAAAACATTACCCTACATGGTGTAGCCTTATCTGCGAGATGGCGTTGTGAATATGTCTCTGGTTTTGCCACCGAGGTTTTCCCTGTTCCATGTCCTGAGTTGCGGAACAATAGCTATTCATCCTGGTGTTCAGCTTCCTGATCTGCTATATGGATCCTGGATGGTTCAAAGTTCCAGCAAAGGAAAAAGCAGGCTTTTGCTCACATTATGATTTGATGAAGCAGTTTTCAGTGTTGCTTAAGTATATTATTTTTGTGAGGCACAACAAATTGAGCTGAATTGAACTGGGTTTTGAAGCCTGAATTAAGGTGACAATTTCCTATTTTGGGTGGCACGGGCATATAATCTGATGAGTAAGGTTTGTGATTGGAACGTGCAGAGTATTATTTGATTGATATTGTGCCCCCTCTCTCGCCACGGTTGGTGGCTATAGAACATGGAGTTTCAATGCACATTGGTTTGGTTAGCGGGGAAGCAAGTGATTCTTTTGTTTTACTCAACGAGATGGTTTTTTTAACATTTTTTTGTTACTGTTGTATAGGGCAGTTTATTCTTGGTTGGAGAGCCCAAAGTTGAATATAGAGTGAACCAATTCATTGAACAAAACAATTTTGAATCAGATCAGGTCTTTCAATTTTTTTTTCTAATACGGAAATTTGCGAAAGTCATTAATTCACTATTCCTAGGTTATATGATTCTGATGGGCATCGGTATAATGACGGACATGAATAAGGCCAGGAAATTATTTACATAGTACAAGGATATATTAAAGTGTTTCAACTTGTATTAAATAGAATAAGGGATTAGCATAAAGTCTGGAAATTATTTTATTATTATTCATCATTTTATATGTGCACGCATTTAATTGTATAGATAAACTAGGAAAAGAATTCTTTTATCGATGATGACGGTAACAATAATATTTTTACTTGTCGAGATCTTGACCCGTAAATTTATTTGAAAAGAAAAGAAAACTATGGCGTAGTTTCCTATAATATAATATTTATATTTTAAAATGTGAATACTGAGAAATTATAGTGTTAATATTTTTTGTACAGAGTAATGCAATAGAATAAAATAACCATACTAGTACTAGCTATAACAAAATAATCACAGTTTTCTTCTACGATCGATTATTTTCAATGGCGTAGGAACCGTGCACATAATAAAGGGTTTGCTCTCCTCCAACCATCACAATTCACAGCCTTATTCGGTTCGAGACATCAACTGCCAAAAGTAGAAACATGACCTAAAAATTGACATGTTGATTTATTTGAATTCTTCCATTTTTAAACCGAATAAATAAATTCATTAATTCATGCTCAAAACCCATCACATTCTGCTGCTGTCATATATACTAGTGATGAATACAACAAGTTCTACTGTTCTAAGCCGATCCATTAGATCGCATAATGTTTCTTGCAAGCAATGCATCACACTGGCTAATCAAGCAGTGAACTCCAAGAATGTTGTCATAACTTGTTTCATTGGCAAAGATTCGTCACATCATCGACACCTTAGCTTACACATGTTCATATATTATATAATGTTGAACCAGACTAAACAATATTGACTAAGTAAGCAAAAAACCAATTCAAGATGAAGATAAAGTCTCATTTTTCCTTCTCCCTAATGTTTCTTATAGGCATAGCCATTAGCCACACACATGTTTCTTTAGCAGAATGTGACAATGTGAAGGACTATTGCCCTACAATTCCTCCCCAAAAGCAAACCATATTCCTCAATGGCTTCCCCTGCGAGAACCCAAATAACACAATTGCACATGATTTCAAGAGCATGGAACTAAGCAAGCCAGGTTCAAGAGACAAGTTAGGTTCATTAGTTAAAATTGTTACAGCTTCCAAGTTTCCGGGGCTCAACGCACTCGGCCTCGCGATTGGTAGAAGTGACATTGAAGTGGATGGCCTTGTGAACCTCCACAATCATCCAAGAGCCACTGAGATGATCTATGTCAGCCAAGGTGATGTAGTCGCTGCGTTTCTTGACACTCGGAACCAGCTCTTCCAGAAGATTCTCAGGGCTGGTGATGTGTTTGTGATCCCCAAAGGGTTGTTTCACTTCTTGCTGAATCGTGGTGCACAAGTTGCAACTGTGTTCTCTGTGTTTAACAGCCAAAATCCTGGGTCAGGACCACTCACTTCCATACCTTCTGACACGTTGGAATCGGTTCAGAAGATCAAGAGGAAGGTTGTCTCACTTTCTGAGTCAGAACTTGATGGTGTTAGTGATTTGACTTCTGCAGTGTTGGATATCATTTACAGTTAACTATTAATTAAAGAGTATTATATCATGATTCATGACTTTCTGTAATTTGTTGCACGGTACTACTATTTATATCATGTGTTTGTGGTCTTGTGGCTAATGTAATATCACAATTGCATTTCACTTTATAGTTTCTAGTTTTATGACAATGTAAGGCACTTTATTGTGTAGGCCATTGCATCAATTACATTCTGGAGAGTCATACCATCTTGGAAGGACTTTAACCAATGGATCAGAGTCATAATCATTGTATCAGAGTTTTAGTAAAACCTAATTGCCAAAGGATTAAACTGTAAACTGTGTAACAGATTTTCACCGAAAATTAAGCTGCCAGTTATTAATCCAATCCAGAACCCAGGTTATAAATTGCAATTATGAGCCTGAAACTGTAACAGACATGAATCACATGATCACAACTTCTTTGGAAATATTTTCAATGTCATTGAATTGTTTCTTTCTGGCGGGTTGTTGCAACCTTCACATGTTTTCCTTAATGAATATTGATTTCCATCACGGTTGCTGATGGCTTTGATGATTACCTATATATAACGGACAAAAGAATTAGGCTCAAACTTCTCACCATTCAAAGATTACAACTTTATTTAAACTAATATGTCAAGCATTTGTCCATGCAATCTCTCCTATATATGAAAGTCCCGAACCATGGGACTAGGTTGAAAACCACACACATTCCCCATTTTATTAAAAGAAAGGAACTGGGGCAACGGAAAATTTTCTCTTAAGAATTGCGCTAATATGATGAAACGCTGGAGAATACCCTTCGATTTTCAAATTACGTATAAAATGAATTGATATTTATTTTGCATCAGTTTGCTGTCTAATGTTTAATTTTTAGCCCTTGTTATGATAAATAAATAAATCAATGGCATTTTCTGTGTGAGCTGCATCTTCACTCTATAACATTGCTGCTTAGAACAGAGTTTAGGTATGTCCAAAAATTTGTGACTATATGTTGATACCTAATAAATAATAAAAAAGTTGGAATACAAGCATCAAGTCGTGGTAGTATATGACGACCCACATTCGATCCTCGCCAACCGCGGTTTCTTTTCAAAGAGTGTTTTTGATTGATTTTAAACATTTCTATTTCGTTTTTTTTTTCTTTTTGTCAACAACCTTTGTGTTTACAAGACTGGGATGGGTACACATCAAGGCCCAAATAAAAGGGCCTGAATCTACGCGAAAGCAACTTGGAGGATTATATTATTTTATCCATTTTTTTTTATAGACAGAGCATTTTATTCATTTGTTATTATCATATACTTTTCCGTAAGGAGAATGAACGTATTGAAAAGGAAATTGTATTTTAAATACCAAAATGGGACAATAAAATGTTATCATGTGAAAAGGATAAAATAAAAAAATAAAAAAATTCAAATTACATATATATAAGCATATATAGTATCATTTTTTTGTGTTCAAATAATGACTGCATTAAAAACTCTGGTAAATTATTACAATCGAGTGTAAACTAACTTATCCAAACCAACTTGCAATATTGTAAGATTAATCTCTCTGAATGTGATTTTTCTTTACACAACACTTGAATTCAGACCTAATTTAAAAAATCAAACATGCATCACATGAAAACCATCTGTTAGTTATCGGTTTATATTTATTAAAATATAGTTATCGGTTTAATGGTTTATTAGGTAATACTAATACTTTAGTTGTAGATAGTTAATTTTCTTTTTCTCAATTTACACTAATACTTTATTCACTCTATTAACTATAATACATGTCCTAAAGTGTTCCACATAAAATTATTTAGTTATGCACTGTTTATCTAATTTGTAGTAACAAAAACTTAAATAATAAATATTTACAAATTAGTTTTAACCCACTTTACGCTAGGATGTGAATGCTTTGGTTCATTTCAGATAGTTTGGGATCATGAACTCACAAATTATGAATCGAGTTGTACTAAAAAATAGCCAAAACATTGAAACCAAACCAAACAATTATACAATCTAATTTGATTTTTTTAACAACCCCCAAAAAAAGTAGCATGGCGGTCGAACTAAAAGACAAAAGTGATAATAGAAAAGTTATGAGTTGCATTTATGATGATCTTATTATAAATTACATTTTACTGTATATGCATGTATATATGCATTTGATTA
This sequence comes from Glycine max, assembly GCF_000004515.6. Lineage (NCBI taxonomy): Eukaryota > Viridiplantae > Streptophyta > Magnoliopsida > Fabales > Fabaceae > Glycine > Glycine max. The sequence continues at coordinate 12,496,948 of NC_038242.2, read as the reverse complement.
GATTAACATGAACGTATAATACGGGAAACAAATATCATAGGACACGTTGCAGTAACAAAAAACTTGTTCTTTAAAGGGAATTCGATGGAACAATTATTAGAACAAAGAAAAGGCAAAAGTAAAGACATAATTCTTCACAAAGGAAACATATTGAAAACAACAGCAAAATGAACTGTAAATTCTGAATAGGCCTTGTAATACGCATGTTGCAATTTTCTCCTCAAAACGGCACTAACTATAATAGTTAATTGTGTGTTAAAGTCTGTCATGGTCCACTAATTGTCATCATCATGGGTTGAAGAACTTCCCACTCCAAGAAAGTCTATATGAAGGAAACACCATTTTGCTTGAGATTAAGAGGTTCTGATTGTTCTGGCTCATTGGAACTCAACTTGCATAATGTGGTGGAGCTTTCACGTGACCTCTTGCAACTTTTGTTTGAGGCCATAGTTTTGTGGTCATAACTAAAGTTTGAAAAATTAGTTTTAAAAAACTAAAAACAAACACGGCTGCAGCATTCTATTCTATATTTCTATAAAAGTAAGATAAAACTCGGTTGGTTGATCATTAATTTGGATTTCCTTTTCATTTTGTTTAGTGATATTTGACAACCAACGTACAAATTCTGTTTGCTTAGTGAGGTATGAATTTTGTAGGACAAAGTGACAGCTAAGGGGGGAAGGGGTAAACTTCCAATCCCTGTATGATGTCTTCTCTTCCTCAACATACCAAAATGAGATGATGAATCTTGCATAAATAACATAATATAACACAAAAAATGCAGTAAAGACACCAAGATCTATATCATCTTCCAAAACATTGCTTGTTATCTATCAACTGTGACAGGAAGATAAAATTCACTACTAATTCAATGACAGAATATAGTCAAATGTATATAAGTAATGCAGATGAAATTCACGAAGCAGAGCAGGGAAGAAGGTAAGTCTGGTAATAAAGGATCAAAATATTTTGTATCAGAGGTGCCACACAACAAAACTAGCTCCAGCCTGTTAAGCCTAACCTATCAGCAAGATTGTACATAACCAATTGATCCCAAACAGGGCCGAAGAGACGTTCCCCTCCAATGGCAAATGTTAGAGCCCAAGAACTGAGAAGTGTCGCAAATACTGCAAACCCAATTGCAGATCCAACAACATCTGCAAAAAGGAAAAAAGGAACGTGTCTCTAAATAAATTTGTTATTTTGTAACCAACAACAACAAAGCCTTATTTAACTAGAAGAAGTTGGTCACATGGATCACACACATCATTCAACTCAGTCAAAGACCAAAGCTTCAGCAACATTATTTTATCCACCAAATCACTTAAAACCAGTAAGCACACTCAACAATTAATTCAACTATAACAACAACAATAACAAAGCCCTATTCCACTAGATGAGGTTGACTACATAAATTCCACAACATCATTCAACTCAACTCGGTTAAAGACCAAGCTTCAACAACGTTATTTTAACTACCAAATTACTTAAAAACCAGTTAGCACATTCAACAATCATTTCAACCATAAACAAACAAGAATGAGATGAAACCATGCAGCTGTATGGATGCAACATAAAATTGAAACTAACAGTTACGAAAAGCATCAAGTCACAAACAAACTCACAGTTAAAGCAGATAGTTACAGAACTTAGATATTAGAAAACAGAAACAGTTGAAGCAAATAATGCATAATAATAATTGAAAAGGAGTGCATAAATTTGCAAGTAATTGAGATTAGGTTAGGTTATGATACAGGGGCGAATGCGGGGGAAGGAGTGAGAGTGGCGAAGGGCGGGCCAGAAGTAGAAGCAATTGACGGCCCATAGGAGAGGGAGAAGGGCGAAGCCGAACTTGTAGAACCTGCGAGCGTAGCCCACTGATTCTTCCTCCGACAGGCCCAATGGGCCGTCGATGGTTGGCCACACCGGCACCGACGACGCAACGGAATTATTCCGGTTAGGGTTAGGGTTAGGGTTTGGATGGTTGCCCTGTGATGCCTCCATCTATGCGATCAGGTAAGAAACAAAAAGTTGAGATTCAATCTTCTTCTAGTGTTAGATAACTAATTCAGATTAATCTGTTTGCCTAAAACCGAAAAGGAAATAAAAATAAATGGTTAATTAACTTGTTAACATGAGTCACCTCAAGTGTTGGATTAAATATGTTTTTTGTTATTAACATATATTTGAATTTTACTTTTGCTTCCTAATTAAATTAAACTTTTTTATTTATTCTTTCATATTTGAAAAGTTTTATTTTTATATATTTAGTATTCATTTCGAAACTCAAATTGAAACATAGAACCAATCAAGAGCTTGTAAATTTGGTGATGGCCTTGGTGCCTTCGAAAACGACGAGCTTGGCCAACTCTACCTCAACCTCATCCCACCCCACTAACGTCTCTAATTTCTATATGTAAAAATGATTTTTATATGTAATAAAATATTCATATGTTTAGTTATATTTGAACATATTAACTTTTATCAGCTAATGTTATGGGTTTTTTCCCCCCATATTACTCTTTTATTTATGTTGTATTTGAACACTAAATATCAAGAATATAATTTTTTTATCGTCCAAAAATTTAAATAAAGCTAGAAATCCAGATTTTTGTGTGTACAACAACCATAACCTAAAACTTGGTGCAACTTACTCAAACTCCTCTTTCACTAAACCAGTCCTAATGGGTTAAACTAAATCAGATTAAGATAAAAAAAACAGTATTTTATATTTTTCCAATAAAAAAAAAATCTTTTGTATTGCGAGTCATTCAAAAAGAAAAAATATCAAATAACAAATTGAAATTTTCTTTTCAATGGAAAAAGATCAAATAACAACTAAGAAAGGTCAAAGAAAAAGGAGACAAAGCATTACCCTTGCCCCAGAATTCAAGATCAACTTTTTCTTTTTTGTTTTTCATTTCATTGAGAATTTTCATATAAAACAAATCACAATGTGATGATACATGGGAATAATGAAGTCACATGATACAAAATTAGTGACAATTTTTCCTCCCAGTGAGAGACAATGCAATAATCCAAACAGCCCTTTCCACAGAATATCCAAATGAACATGGACCAAAAACTGTCCCTTGGAGAAGGAATCATGAACCATCACCAAGTTGGATATATAAAGAATGGGAGAGTTAAGCTGATGCCATCTCTTGACAACACCTCACAGACTTGGACTGAATGTCCAACTGAACCCAGAAATCAAATTCTATAGATGGGAAGAATTCCTTCTAGTGTAAACTTTAATTATCACATAGGCATTTACTGCTCTTCAGGATTGAGATCTCTCCAGGATTTTCGCTCTAGCAAAAAACACTCCTGCCAATAGACCTACAAATTGCATTTATAGCTTCAGCGACAAAACAAAGTGTAATACAAACTTATCTCAATGCACTCTACAATGACGATGAAGATAGTAATACTTTCAGTTCAGTTAATTTAAAGAACTAACCAAACAAAATGCTAGCGGAGTTCTCCAAACTAGTAGGAACTTTGAAGAGAAGGATGCCAGCAATAGAAAGTGGTATCTTGTTCAGTGAACCTACAAGACTGAAGATGGCAAACTAGTTAGATATGTCTAAACAAATTAACATACTGGTATTTTTCTGATATAGCAATGCATTAAAGATTAGAATCTACAACTAATAAAAATATTTGCTCCAACAATAATTCATGAGTTATAAACTTATAACCAAGGTGAATGCATCGTTCAGTAGTCATCTCACAAAAACCAGGGAGGCAAAGACTTGTTTGCTTCAAATGAGATCCTGCCAACACTAAGCCATAGTACCGTCCTAGAACAATAAAGATGCTAGTCTAAACCAAAATACACACAGCTTCGGACACACATTGTCCATGACATCAGTCCTTCTATTCATGAAGTCCAATTTCAAAAGAAACTGCTAGGGCCTAGGGAATTTAATTTACTACATTTAGGTATTGGAGATAAAAGGTGGATATGGATTATTCTCTCTTCGTCTTTTGGGGGAGTGAGCAATTGGTACTTCTGATCTCACCTGTAAGTTGTAGCTCCTGTCTGATGAAGAAACCACATGGATGTGAAACTGATTGCTAGACCCAAAAATCCACTGAAGGTCATCACCAGCCAAAAGCTAGGCAATCTCAGAAGTGGCCTGTAAATTAAAATACATAATATTAGAAAAAGAATGACATAGTGAATAAGTTTTTATATCTGCCATGGACATAACCTAAGCAATTTATGACATAAAATCACATTTCTTGCGATTCCAGATACAGGTATGCATAAAGAAAAACAGAAGGCAAAAAGTAAAAATGGGATGTTCTCTTCATGATACATTTTAGGACAAAACTTAAATACAATGCCTTAGACAATGTTTACATTGTTATCCAATCAGAATTGGAGTTTTACCTCGGTAATCTGCATAATTCTTTAATGCAAACCTTTTTTACACAAATTCTCAAGGTGAAAGTCCAATTTTGATAGGAGAATAATACAAACAGCACCAATGGAATTGTATCTAAGTTCTGTCTTACATTATAACCTGAGATCACATAACCTAATAGAAAATGAAGCATGCCAGTCACATAATATTGATGTCAATCACAAAAAAGTAGGAAAAAAACTCACGTTGTTAAGAGATAATCCACTTCATTGAAAACAATTATCATGAAAATTCCCAAAGGCAAAGAAAGGGTGTTGTTCAACAAGACCATCGAAAACTCATTTAAATTTCCAGATTTTGTAACTAGCTTTGCTGTATCCATGACCCTTCGAAGCGTCAACTGCAGCAACAAAATAAAAACAATTGATTAATCAGCAAACTTGATTAAAAGCTAAATTCAGTGCCATCTACATATACACATTATACCATAGTATATTATCCTTTTAAATCAAAACCAAACTAAACCTTCTGCACAAAAGTGTAGAAGTAATTGAGTAATATGATTCTAGAAACCCCAAAAAGCAATTAACATAACAAACTGAAATGCGTTGAGTCTCTTCTCGCCAGGAATAGGTGATGAATAATTTGTCTTCATGTTGGAAAGTTTGATCAGATAAACTGATCAATTCGCTTCGCCTATGATGAACTATATCAATTCATAGAACATTTTTCATTTAATTTTACTTTGTCTTTCAACCAAGTCTAAGCCAGTCCTTAGCACAGAGGGATGGAGAGTCCTAGGGACCAGGGATACACTATGACCAGGATAACATGCACAAGAAGATAATGGAAAAGTTAAATTCAATGAGGATTTGGTTCATCCTACACATGCATGTCACACAAGCATCCTGCTTTTCTATGTTATATAGACTTGTATGTTACGATTGAAAGTGGTGATATTATACATAATGTGACTATTACACCAAAAGTTTTAGCGATGGCATATGTTCAGATCATTATTGAAGCAACCAGAAGTATTGAATTGGGCTGAAAGAGTAAAACATGAGAACATTACAATGTGATAGAAACCTGATATCTTATTACAAAGAATACGGAAAACCTCCCCTGATTACAACACTGCAGAACTTTGAGGGTTTGCACCTCTTAATGCCCAAAATTCCCAATTCTCTCACCCCTTTCCTCTCTTCTCTTCTTCTATACATGTGATACCTTTCACTGATTGTAAATTTGTAACTAACTGCTGATTGTAACCAACAAATAGGTTATCTAACACAGTGATCAAAGACAAACAATGATAGACTTTAGTAAGACAAAAACATGATTGAATTTATGCATATACAATCATATTGGATTAATATCCTAACTCCCAAGTCAAGGACTAAAAGTTATACGAGCAAAACAGCACCACAAACAGAATAAAACTTATTGTAAACTTACATCTTACAGTATTCTGCTGAAATTTTGTTTGAAAGACATTCAGGAAGTGATAGAAAGGGAGGGAAAGTGGAATTAAAAAAGAATGAAACTCATTATGACAATGAATCTTAAAATCACAAAACATCAATACTTACCGAATATGATGCAGTTAAGAAACAGTTTACTGTCTGCCAAGCATAGCCAACTGCATTAAAAGAGAGATCAGTAATCCCTCCAGTTATTGCTGAAATGATCTGCAAGGAAAAAGGGAAACTCTTTCAGGCTGCTTTATACAAAAACTTGTTTTGTAAGGCAAGAAGCCAACTGATGCATAGTTTCAAGACAGTCTTTACGGTAAACAGCCACAGGAGTCCAACAAAATAAAAGATGTTTACAGTAAGTACGAAATCGAAACAGACAAGCCACCCAATAATAAATGCATTGCTGGAAGCAGGATAGAACCCTGCATAATAATCCGCATATCAGTTGTGACAGTCCAGCAAGTAAATTTAACAGAATTCAACATACAAATTTCAAGTAAGCCTGGCTACCATCCTAAAACACCAACCCCAATCCAGGGTTATGATTAGACAAGTAGTAACATCTTTCCCATAGCAACAACATCCTTGGACAACTATAATAAAACAATTTGTCGGCAAGAGTAATGGTTGTAGGAGATGCAGACAAAATAAAGGGATTGCAAGATTTATTTGTCAAGGTATAATATGTGAATTCATTATTCTACATCACAGTCAGGGTCTCGAACAGCCAAAAATAAAGGGACTACAGGATTCATATGTCAAGCTCTTCAACATACCATTAGAAACAAAGCTGCCCAGACTTTGCCATCATGGTGCTTCTTGAACAAATACATTTCACCAAGGGCGGTTATGACATTAGTAACATTCTTCAGGACAGTCACCATGGCTACATTAATGTATTTCAAACTGCACATAAAACAAATGGATAAGTAAAGTATTGCAAGCAAGCAAGAGAGAGTAACAAACTGCTCTTTTGTAATTTCAGTCCATATATTGACACCGGCACAGATAATAAATGTCAAGATCACATGTTTGACGATAAAAAGTTAGTTTAACTTTAGAACTCCATGCTCCCAAAAAAGAATAATTCTCCTCTAAATATAATCAAAATGTTTCCATTTCATGATTACACACATTACTCACATAGATGGAATCTCTCTAAGCACATTCCGCAAAATATTATTTTTAAATCAATGTATTTTCATACCTAGCATTAGACAATTATTAAAAAAAGGCAAACATTACACATGAGAAAAGATTAGCATCTATAGAACTAGTAGCAGATGAAACATTGAATGGTAAAAAGCCAGTCACATGGCATCTGCCACAACCATCCCCCTTTGGTAAGACAATCAATATATTCCAACAAAAGAGAGAATGAAATTATTACAGAAGCCATAAAGTTGAAGACTGCATACCTAAACATGCTTGTAACGAGCATTCCAACAAATATAACATTCACAGGCAACCAGACCTTGATCAATCTCCATGTCAGCGGCTCAGTTGAAACTAAACCCAGAAGGCTCAACACGTAAACAATACCAACTGAAATTAAATTCTGCATCCACACAAAAAAAGTGTCAAAACCAATCCAGCTCAAGCAACTTCAACATCACTACACAATGCACAAAAGGGTAAAAGATTCAATGTACACCAAATAAAAAAAATACCTGGTACAACATCAAGGATATCCCAGCATTAAAATCATAGCTAGAAAGTACAAACTTGTTGACCAATATCATGCCACATGAGGAAAAGCAATATGCAAGTCCAGACAACAAGGCCTGATTGTGCAATTTAACTACCCTTCCATTCCTTGGAGTTCTAACTTTGACTTTGTCCAACTTGGCATTTTCCACGTCATGGTTTTCTTCATTGGAAGAAGAAGGCTTCATTTTCATGTGATCCAGTTATGGCCTAAGCTGAATTGACACACGGGGAAACAGAGAAAAGGAGCAACAAAGTACACAGTTCCACAGCGTTGCAAGCTATATGGAGCTCAGGATCGATGACAAGTGAAGCCACACGTGGAAAGGAGAAACCTTTTTCACAAACCCGGGTATGCTTATGATCGACGAGAAAAACCCATCAAGGGTCAACACTGTGATCGTTGAAAAAGCGAGAATTGGATGAAATAAGAGGCAAAAAAACGATGAAAATAACGAATGATGAAATTCGGGGATTTAAATGACCCAGAATCAGGGGTGATGATGTTGTACGGAGAGAACAAAGGGGCGGGTGGGAATTTTGAAAGTGGAAAGAAACTTCGTTGCGTTTGAAGAAGGAAGGAAGCTACCAACTTTTGTGGATTTTTCTTTTATGTTTTTGTCCTTTTGGAATTCGCAGGAACCGTGGATGGCAAAGATCCCCTGTTGCTGCTTGGGTTCGCGATAGCTTTGAATTAATTGCTCAAAATTATTAAGCTTGTTTTTGTTCTTTAAATGATGTCATTTCATTTGTTTCCCAATTTCCACGGGTGTTGATCATTATTGGCCATAAAGTAATATAAATATGGTAAGCTTAAAATTATAATCAACATGGGAAAAAAATTAATATTGCTAAATTAATTTTGAAGTATCTCTCTACTTAAATTAGATTTTTTTTCTCTAATTTTTTTAAGTTTAATTTGATCTTTTATTTTTTTTCAATTTATTTTTTAATTTTTAAAATCGATTCAACTTAATTTTTATTTATTTTTATTTAATTGGGTTCTTTAATTTTTAAAATCATTTTATATTTTTGGGAGATGTATATTTTATAGTGGTTTAAAATTACCTAGTGACACCCAGTAATACCCATAATTATTATGAATTTTTATAATTTAGATTAAATGATCAAATTGAATCAATTTAAAAAAATAAAGGATCAAATTAATCTAAAAAAAATTAAAAGATCAAATTAAATCTAAAAAATAAATTTGAAGAATTTTAAAAATTAATTTAACCTATATTTTTTCAATATAAAAATATATAAAATAAAGCTTTATTTTTATTTTGCTTTATTATTATCATTGTTTAAACTTTCTAAATTAGAAAGACCATTTTCAGGGGACAGCTGTGAAAAAAAATAATCAATGGGTGTAAATCATTTTGTTTTTTATTCATTAGCAATCACATCAGAAAACTATGCAACTTGTCATGTAGTTGACCTATAGCATGTATACAAAGGTTAGTTATGTACCAATAAAGAAAATGAGATGTGCCGGAAAAAAACAAATCGAAGGTTAGTTGCCACTTGAGAATTGTAGGATGTTTGACCCCAAAAACGAAATCCGAAACGAGTATATTCAAAAGCAGAAGTATCAGCAAGTACCCACTAACTTTTAGTGGCGCATGTAAATGCAAACCAAATTGTCAAAAGCTTTTATTAGTGGACTTTTCCTAATATTTTCTGTTACGCTTCAACTAAAAGTATTAAAAATCGTCAGCATAGTTTCAAAAACTATATGATATTAATATATGGCGACCTTTCAAAAGTAGCAGCCGGCAGATAACACGAGTCACGCCCCTTAAGATATTTCGTTTTAATAGTCCAAGCAAAAATGTTGGGCTAGATGCATCGGACCAGTTAGGATTGACAGAACATAATGATCATCAAATAATAAAATCTGAAATTTTGGTTAACTTAAATGTCTTATTCGTTATCTCCGTTAACTTAGTTAAAGTCAACATTATAGAACTAAATTGCATTGAACTCTCCTTAAGTTTGCTTAAAATCTCCCCTTGTTTCAACCTTTTAGAGGAAATAAAAACACTCCGATGGAAAAATTACAACGGATATCCATGAATTGACGGGAGGTAAATGACTTGAATGGGAATAAAAAAAACACGAATTCAGATATGCTGCAATTGAGACTCATCGTGTCCTGTTCAATTTTCGTCCACGGAGTATCGTGTCTTAAATTAAATCTAAATTCACCGACTGCAGATTGATATTTTAGCCATGAAGATCGAATGTGGGTTCCCAATTACAGCAAATCCAAATTCAGAAAACAACCTTTTATAATTAATTTACAAGATGAATATAGTTTGCTCAAAAGTTTACTACTCTTAAACAAAGAGTAGTATATATCCTCAGAAACAAAGACTTGTTTAAGAATTAATCTGGGTTATATAGGCAGATTGCCTGGCTTCAATGAAACTCCTAATGCTAGCGGCATCTCCATGCATGACTACTTTCCCATCCTCCATGTAGATGGCACCATCTGCATACTCCAGTTCTTCCAAGCGATGGGTGACCCATAATGCTGTAACTTCTGCAGAGGTATCCACTGAGTTCCTAACAGCTTTGATGACCCCAACCTTACATGAAAAGCGCAAACCATCTATCAGCAAGTGTTGGTTTTAAATCAAAACTTTCACATTTACTAACATGAGCAAATTCAACAATAAGCACAAAAAGTGAAGCCGTGTTTTAAGTTAACAGCATGTTTAGAATAAGAAGGTCCACATATTCAGATGTAAGAAAGCTTAAATAGAGACTGCCCAAGCAGCATTGTTGTCAGCATGAATGTGTCAAATGCAGATAAAAGAAAATATGAAGAAACAAAGAAAAATGACTGTCAGTGAATATTTTGTAGATGATGAAAGTCCCTAGTTTCCAGTTTCCGTGTTTTTCAGGTTCTCAATTTTCATAACTTTTCAACAAATATGACATGTATAGCATATAACATCACAATTCTTGGGGATTACCTGGTCAGCTTCATCTAAGAATGTTGTGAGCTCATCCAACAACAGAACTTTACAAGCTTCAGCAAGAGCACCAGCAATGGCAACCCTCTGCTTCTGACCACCACTCAGAGTTTGGACAGATCTCTGAATATTGTAACAGAAGGAAAGTTCATTTATTGTATAATTCACACATTTGTTTGAGTGCTCAAGGTTGTCATCCTTAATACCTTCATGTAGTCAGACAGGCCTACAGCATGCAAAGCTCTTGACACCCTAGATCTGACTTCATCGTGAGCCAAATTGATCTTACCAAGACCAAATGCAACATCAGAATCTACCGTAGGCATTACCACCTGCAACAAATATAAGGCTACACAGTTGACAGTCCGATTGTATACAATACATCATATGGGGTCAGGCTGTAAATTTTCAGTAGAAATTTTCTGGTGACTATAGATTGATAACAAACTCAGGTTTTTTACTTTCATATTTTGTGAATTTTTTTTATCACAATAGTTGTGTCTGAACTGCAAACATTGAGATAATGCCTCAAAACTTTAAGAAAGTGGCATTGGCAATAAGAACTATTGAAACAGTAACAGCCATTCCAACATTGGCAGTGTTGTCTTGCAAAACGTCAAGTAAGGCATATGGAAAGGTTGGAAAATTCCTCAAAATTTACTTGAACATTCGTCTAAGGGTGTTTATACCAAAAGAAAGGAAGAAAAATAGTCACATGACAGTTTAACTGCAGTTTGCGCTGTTAACTTATTATTCCATCAGAAAGAAGATATATTTTACCAAATACTAGACTTTAGCCACATATAACAAATGAAGTAAACAGACAGCATAGCAATAGTAGCAAGGTAAGTGAAGAAAAAAACATTGAAATTACTTGTCTCCTCCCTTAGTAACATCACTGTGACTCCCAATTTGATGAGGTTTCCATCTTTGAATTTTATATAATCCAAAAACAAATTTTAGCTTACATTTTCATTCTAACAGAAAACAAGTCTTATGATTTTCCTTTTCAAATATATACCACAAAGATTTAGCCTTTCTATTAATGCCTGTTTAAGGTCTACATCGTTGGGCCTAACCCTATAGAATCTAACCAAGGGCAGACCCTCACACTCAAATCATTGCTAGGCTGAAGAGCAATCTGAGGCACACTACTGTTAAGCCCTTTGGCGTACATCCCATGGTGCTCGCTAAGAATGAGGCAGAAGATTCCTGTCACCTGCTCACATATGCATGCCAGGAACTCCAGAGTATTCCATATTAGAGGCACCCGCACCTTATGAGATTACTTCGTAGTCATATTCAAGCGTCTTAACAGTTAACAGTGACTCTCACCCACATACATCCACAACCAGTCACTCTCATCCAGCCTCATAAAATAGATCAAATGCAGAGGCATCAAGTAAGTACATTGTTCCAAACACTGTTACTTTCCTGGTTAAAAAAGACTCAAGATTGGAACAGCAGACTCCTCTTCATGTTAGAGGAAGGCGGATTGATTGGGTCTATGCCTATGTCTATAAACCGTTTGGGCTTGAATAAATCAATACTCAAACACACTTCAAAGAAAGATAGCATTGAACCAATGAACCAAGTACGAGAAAAAAAAAGTTACTAATCATTGGAACAGAAAATAAAAACCTGATGATCTGGATTTTGGAAAACAAAACTTTTAGGCCCATTCACGTACACTGTTCCTGAAGTTGGAGTCAAGAGACCAGCCAAAATCTGCACACCATGCCAAGGGTTACATTACAAGATACACTAGACTACAAAACAATAACTCTTACTTCTGAATTCTGATAATACCTTCAAGAGGGTAGATTTTCCACACCCATTGGGTCCAAGAAGCATCCAAAACTGCCCGCAAGGAATGCGAATCGAACAATCCTTAAGAACCGGTACATCCTGTGTTTGCCTCGTCGTGAATGAGAATTTCAAATTACGCCCTTCAATCGCAAAATTCTCAGGCCTATTTCCACTGAAAAAATCAAAACAATAAAAATCCAAAGCTTGAACGAAAACTGTTCGAGAAAATGCCTAACTAAAAAGTGAAATGAATAAAGAAAATCACGAAAACTAATAGAACCTAGTAGTAGCTGTAGTGGGAAGTGTGGCATAAAGAGGAGCAACGAGACGCTCGGGGAAGCGAGTAAGATAAGAGAGATTCATAGCATTCCCTCTTCCCTCTCACTAGTTCTTTGAACGCGACCGTTTTAACGCTGTGATGAAATTCCCAAGCTGGTCGAAACTTTTCACGAATTGACACTCGAGTCCTTCCTTTATGACGTGGCACGTTCTTATTAGTTATGCTTTTTGCCACACATGAAGATTGAAGGTGCATTCCTTCATCTCTTATCTCTGGTATATGTAAGGAAAACGTTATGGGTTATGGGAGACACGTGGCATTGTGTTTCTCTTCATGGCGTTCTCTGCTACTCTATCCTACACCTCCTTCCCTTGCCTTCCTCGTTTCCCGCAAACTTTGAGAACAAAAAGTGTTCATTTCCCTCTGATTCGTGCAGTGCAAGGTGGTCAAGCAGAGACACCCGAGAGCAAGAAGAGTGAAGGGTCATCTAATGCTCAGTCTTCAAGTGCTGCTGCTCCTAAACCCAAGAAACCCGTCTATTCCTGTGAGTTAAGCAATCATTGAACTAACTAGTCTTTCTTTGGGTTTAAAGAGCCTCTCTTTTTTAACATGTTATTGATAAAAAGTATCTACCCACTATGCTCGTATGAAAACCTGAGTGACCATTCTTAATGAGATTCTCGTATTTCCATCCACTCGAACTTGAGACCTTGCCTAAGGGAACAAGACCAATATCACTTGGACCAACCGACCCCTTGTTGGTGTTTAAGAGCCTCTTTGATCATTGTTTGTTTGTTGTTGTTTTTGTTTTTGTTTTTTGGCAGTGAAGAAAGGTCAGATTGTGAGGGTGGACAAGGAGAAATATCTCAATAGCGTCAATGTAAGAAGGACAATGATTTCTCATATTATTGGTTTGGTTTCAATTGTGAACACTATTGACTTGTTTGAGTTTAATGTTTCAGTATCTTTCTGTTGGGCACCCACCTTATTACAAAGGATTAGATTACATTTATGAGGACCGTGGTGAGGTATGTGTCGAACTATTTTTGCATGCGGTGGCTCTGTTTTATTTTAATGTCATCACAGTTTATCTAACTCAAGGTGTGAAACTCTTTTAGGTCCTGGATATGCGTATATTTGAAACGGGAGAATATGCACTTGTAAGTAACTTTAATCTATCTCGTCATAGTTTCATAGAATAAGGAATATTTAAAATAATAATAATAAGTTTGTCCAATGTTCTGATAAATGGGAGAGACGAATGCAAGAATAAAAATTTATCCCTTTTTACAATGCCAATGATGTTCTGTAGATCAAGCATAGCTAAATCTAACTATAGAATTGAATGACTTATGCTGACCAAAAGTCGTGATTAATTGATAGATTGCGTGGGTAGGGGTCCCCACTGCTCCAGCATGGCTTCCTACGGACATGCTTATCAAGGTACAGTTTAACTTGTTCCAATTGTAGCTACTACTTATTACTAAGCTTCTTGCAGGATCAGCTTAAGCAAAAGCCTAATCAAGCTGAGCCAGTATTTGGACAAGAACAGCTTGTTTAACTGAGCTTTAACTTGTACCTGGCTTATTTTATATCCAATCAACTGAGCCAGTATTCTGAGCAGTAGCAATTGATTCCCTTCGATGGTCCTTTAATCTTACAGAAATTAGCCATACCTCACTCTATTTTTTTTCCCTTGCAGTCAGAGAAACTCAATTATGAGAGGTTATGACCTACAGTTTGGGCACAGAACTATGCTAAATAGATAAATGATACTTCGTTTTTCTGATGATGTAAGAGAGTATAATTCAAGAAGCACGGTTTGAAACATCATCTTGGACTCTACTCTGTCTTTAGTGCAGTGTACTTCAAAGCTTTTTGTGATGTGTATTTGTGCTACTCTATTCTTAACATTTAATACATATAAATGGTCTTTTGATTTGGGAAAACATAATTTGCTTTTATGTTTTGTTTTTACTTTTAATTACAAAAATATCACCTTATTTTTACTGTTTTTTTAATTTCAAGAGCTTGTATAAGAAACCATGAAAACAGAAAATGAAAACAAAGGTAAACATACTTTAAACTTGAAAATATGACACAAAATGAAAATAATGGAGCATTTTTACAGTTAAAAGTAAAAGCAGAACATGTTTTCTTAAAGTAAACAGCTCCTAAGATTAAACCTTTGGTACACAGCCAGAGCAATCATCTGAAAGTTGATGAGATATGAGAATCAATATGCAATTACACATCGTCATGAAAAATGAATCAGTGAAACAGAATGTTTTATTGGTTGCGGCAATAGAATGTATGTCCATGTCAGAAAAGTTGAATGAATCTCTTCACTATATACTGAGTTCTGCTGACTTCTGCTGCTCCTTGTCAGCTAAAACTTTAAAAATAATGTTTGAATTGCCATAATGACAGTGAAGCGTCTCTTATTCAAAGAGAATAACTATAACAGTATTGAAACAGATTTGACAACACTTGCACAATCCTGCAGATTATTCCCTTCCACCTTCCTGCTTCTTGTCAAGCACTCGTGACATAGATGGTGGTTCGGGAAAGAGCAAGGCAAAATTCTTGTAAAATCTTAAGAATCATATGTGCATGAACATCTCCAAGCATGATAAATGGAAGATAACTGAATAAAAGCAAGATTAATATTTAATTCCCCTCTTGACACGTTTTCTGGAATTTATAAGATCCCTTAAGGAGGGAAGAGGTTGAGGCACAGGAACATTCATTGACCCGTACAACTTTCTCACAGTTCCACTCAAGCCTGAAGATCCGATATTTAGATAAGAGGCACCCTTATGAACTCTTGTGTCCTCCTGAACCTCAGTTTGCTGATTCTTCTCCACTTGATGTAAATCATTCTTTTTTTCTGGTGACCTCTCCTTCACTTCAGCATCCTCAGCATCTTTCAAGAATTCTTGTCGTGCATCGTTTGAAACTGTTTGGGTAAGGACATTAACGGGCAATGTGTTACATCCTACTCGTGAAAAGCCACTATCTTGGAGAGTGAACCTTGCTCTTCCAAATAACGTGATAGGCAAGCTTTTGTCATGAAGAAGCAGTGCTTTTAGTGTTTTAGCCTCAGTGAACTGTTTGACAGGTGATTTAGTTAGCACATTAGATTGTGCACAAGGCTGAGGGGTTTCTTCAAGAACAAGATTACAGCTCACAGATTTTTCTGACGTATCAACATGATCAGAAGTTTCCGGAGTCATATCCAGAAGCTTCCACATAGAGTTGTTGAGAGCTCCTTTAGAGTTAAATAAGTGTTTCTTTACATAATCCAGTTTCATAGCCCTGCAGCTGGGGGTTGTTGAAACAACCCACCTAGGTGCAAGAAGTTGAAGTGTCCATTCCAATTCTTCCTTGGATGAGTGCATTGAGTAACAAACATGCCAGACACCAAACTGATCCTTAACTGCTTCGTCCATCCTCTTCTTTCTAGTGTTATCAATATCTGAGAACTTTTCTTCACAAGCATACCACTGTGCAGAAGGGCGCACAATGAGAGGCTCGGGTTGGAGAGTTTCTTTGGCCTCAACCTGCTTTGCTTTAGCTCTTTCATATAGATTTCGAGATCCATCAAACAAGTGGAAACGAGAAGCTGGATCTTCGCAGAGGATTTCAGGCACAGTAAGTGCTAGATTCTCAAAACATTCTGAATACTTGGCTTTATCAACGTATATCTTGGCCCCAAATGTTTCGGACACATTAACAAGGATCTCTTCCTGACCGAGCATGTTGCAGGTTAGATACACTGTCTGTGCATCAGGATGCTTCCATATACAATTAATAACCTGTTTTGTATTTCCATAAGCTGAACTTTGAGACCGAACTATTGTTATTCATAATGAAATTATGAAGCTAGGAACTAAATGATATTGTTATCAAACTGTTACATGCACAAAATGCCCATTCGCAGACAATGAACCCGTGAGTTGTTCCAGATACTCAACAACAAAATATCATATTCTTAAAATACAAATGCAATGTTGTTGAGTTCCCAAAAGAATAGTAATCAAACCGCATTTCTCAACAAGTTCTGCTACTTATAACTATTTCTTGATTGAGGATTGAGTTTGGTTTATGCTTTACAAATACAATTAACCAGTTTATCTCAACAGACAATACAATACAAGCAACTTACTACAATCAAGATGGTCATCTAAAACATACATTTCATTCTAGATAACAAAAAATGAAGGGTTTTAGCCTTTCAGGTAGAGTGAAAAGGTACCTGTTGAATAGCAGAATGTTTGCTAGGCATCCCCTGAGAGAAATTGCCAAAAGTGCAGTCTAAGAAAACACAATCAAGAGGGCAGCGAGGCTCTTTCCCTTTCCTCCCAACATACTTGTCAGGTAAGTTGAGCAAACACTCAGGAGTGAGCCTGCAATCTCCCGTGTGCAGAATATTACCAAATTTGCCTTCAAACAAGAACATCACCGCCCCTGGACAGTGCATTCCAAACATAAGAAACTAAATGAATCTCTGTCCTCATTAATAAATCCCATCAAACACATAAAAATGACAATGACTGCAATGATGATAATCATGATGCACCTTCTCCAGGACAGAATTCAAGCATAATGAAGGGTATGTTTGGATAAGCATTTGCAAAATTAATTTTGAGGACATGATGTGATTCATGCTTGGAAGTTTTTATTCTGAAAGCAAGTTAGCAGTAAAATTGCTATAAAAAAATTTAACCAATGCAAAAGTTATATAAAGTTACCTCAATTCAAAATCAATTTTGGACCTGGAATTAATTCTTCGTTGTGAAACCAAACATGTGAACATTCATCTAAAATTATATTAGCTGGAATCTCAGCATGATTATGAATGACTCAAGGTGAATCCAAACGCGCACATACATAGTTGAATCAAAATACAAATTAGGGAATGAATCGAAGTGAATAGTACCGGGGCAGTGATTGGCGTCAAAAGCGGAGACGGTGAATGGGGCGGCGGCGGGGTCATGGATGACCAAGGATTGACCAAGCTCTATGTTGAGAAACAAGGAAGCATCTAGCTGTGGATATTGTTGAAGGAGAATGGTTTTGGTGAGATTGGTAGAGTAAATTGGGTATGAAGAGTGGGAAGTGATGGAAGAGGAATGGTCTTTGTGAGCGTGCGTGAGGAAACAGTGCCTCTTGGACGACGAAGGAGTCCATGTGTCCACCGAGAAGGGCAATCCCTTGGGCATTTCGATCGGCATCTTCTCTTCTCTCACTCTTTACCTAAACGTGATTTCGGAGCAAGAAGAGGGCTTTGTTCCATATCGGGAGGCTTCCCGCGGAATCTTCACCCTGAATATTTAAAATGAATTTTGCCAAGTAACATAAATAAATCGTAAATTAATTCAAAATTGAATTTAATAGCTCGTCAATCAACCTGAAAAGCCTGTACCAAAAAAATATAAATATAATATAACAGTATTTTCTCTCTCCTCCAAAGTACAGAATGAATGTTAAATTTTACTAATTAAATTTATAACGAATATATATTTTTAATTTATAATAAATAGTTTATATTGTAATTAAAAGTTTATGCCAAAAAAATTACGCTTATTTCCTCTACAAATAGAAGGATCTAAACTGTTTTGAATGAGCTTCAAGAATCATTTTCCATTACTTCAACACCAATTGCATCACAGTATATGTAGTAGCAGTAAAATTGAATATAAATTATCAAAACTCATAGCAAGAAATAATCCGAGCATAATGCGTAATAATAAAATTGCTTCCAACTAATATTTTGGACATTCAAGACTCTGGCTCTTTAAACTTTGAAGCCCATCATTCTGGATATGGTTTGGAACCAAGTTCCACACCATACACGTATGACGTATCATTTCTCAAGTAAGGATACATAATTTAAAAAAAGAGAAAGAGTATATATGAAAAATTACTCTCTTTTTTTCTCCTGCCATGAACTAACAATATACAACATAAACGTTACTACAGACAGTAAACACCATGGATTTACAGTAATCAATAAATTGTTGTTACAAACAGCACGGTGTCCCCAGTCCAATGCCTGCATCGAGAGCTCCTACACCTCACTTGTACCTCACGTGGTCTAGTTTCTCATGCATAAAGAATCGACCAGAATCCTTTAGATAGAGTTTGTACTCGTAAGAGTGCAGATTGAAGTTCAACCACAGACCACAAGGCATGCCAGGGAAACCAAAAGGTTTTTGAGGTATATACAATCGGCAACTCAAATGAGTCTTCTTGGGGATCCACCGGGTGTGTGGGCTTTGTAGAAAGCAGTTTCATGAAAAGGGTCAAGAGTGAATGTGGCATTTGATCTCACTGGATATGAGGGGAGGGTATTTTGCCCCATCAAAGTGTAAGTTGGGTGAGGAGGAGAAAGGAAACAGCTCTTGTGTGCTGGCCCATACTGTCGCAAAGGACTTGAACAGGGAGATACTGGTAAAGATGTGATCATTCTTGTGTTATCTCTGAAAAAGCAAGTTACAATAGCAAGTCAGTCCAGGTAGCATAAAAATGATTCAGCGTATACATAGAGATACATAACCATGCCTTAATAAGAGAAGGTCAGATATTTTACCTTGGGCTCCTTACTGTACGTGAAGTTACGGGAATTGGCTTTGTTGCATAATCTCCATCGAATGAAGTTAAACTTGTTCTATTGGAATGATCTAAAACTGGCTGTAAAGTGATCCAAACAAAGAGAAAGTTAGCTCCAACCCAACACTTGCCATATAAATTGATTTCCAGATATTTTGCAACTTCAAAATGACAACATGCAGTGTATGGGGTTTGTGCATTAGAACCATGACTTCAAATGAACCAATACTTTCTGTTTAAGTTTTGTAATTTTGTTGTATTCTAGGATTCTTTGGCAGCATTATGTCCTCTACAAAATTATAAAATCCACTTTTATCCAAAAAAAGAAAAGCAATATATATAGTTCTGTTATCAGTTGTCACCCCAAACTATGCTATGATCACCCAGTTAATCTGTTCTCCAATTTCAATTTCTCTCGCATTTGTGACATATAAACTTCACCAGTACATTTGTATGCATTGCAACAATGATCTAGACAACCATATTCCAAACGAAATGCAAGTAGCCTAATAATAATATAGACAACCATAACCACCAAAACACACATGACAGACAATCATCTTTTTTTTCTTCCTTTCCTGATTGCAACACTGTATCAGTGTTTAACACCTAACTCTATAGACACAACCAAACAACAAAGCATACTTCACTGTCAATTGCACCCGGTGATTTGCAGAAACAATTCATCCATGAAGTTATTACATATTTACAATCTATTATTTTAAACTTGACAATACTAAACATATAAAGTTGAGCTACAAGATACATAGAGCACAAAAAAACCTAAACAAACCCTGAGATAAAATCCTGACATGGTATTATAGCACCTCTACATAGATGACAATCCCGTGTTGATCCAGTATTGGATAACCACAAATGATGAAATCAGACAAATATCAAGACAATTGCATCCTGTTATTCATATGAGAATGGAACCCTCTTTATACTGATTACATCAAAATATGTAGGAACTAGAATGTAAGAGGCGAAAGGAACATAATTTCAAAAAGAAAATAAATAAGCATTGAGGACTATACCGGAGGCGTCCGACTTCCATCAAACATGTAGGGGAAAGCATCCCTGGTTATTCTGACATTTGTAGCTTTTGTTGCTGACTGATCTCGAATAAAGGGATGCTCTATTAACTTCTGGGCTGTTGGGCGGGCTGATGGATCTCTTTGTAAGCATAGCTGAATGAAATTCTTTGCCTCACTTGAGAGGTGATCCGGAATTTCAGGCATATCTCTGCTGTTACCAATTTTAAATATTGCAGCTACCTGGTGAATACAGGCATTGAAAAAACAATGTTGGTCCTTCATACTCTTCAAATAGGCTCCTAGCAAATATGCAAATACATGCTAGTTCTAAATATCCAAAATCATACCCCTTCATACTGATTCCAAGGAGGCTTTGATGTTGCCATTTCAAGAATTGTGCATCCCAAACTCCATATATCAACAGGAAGACTATAGCCATTTGTATTCATTACAACCTAAGAAAGCAAACGTCGGGATACATTAAAACTTACAGTGGAAGAGATAAGGATGTTCTTGTTCAAAAGTAATTACAAGATGTGAAAAAGAAAGGAAAAAATACTTTACCTCGGGTGCCATCCAGTATGGACTCCCTTTGAAAGAAAGCATGGAGGAAGAAGAATTTATCTGTTTCAGAAAAATCATAATTCAGAGATGATCTCCATCACAAATCAGAAACCAACCAAAACCGAAAATTATACATTTTGAAACTTTGTTCCCCTACTATTTTTCCTACAAGTACAACTCTAGTCCATTTCACAAGGGTCCCTTTCATATATGCATATGCCATTTATAAAAGACAGAACAGAGATCAGAAAGTTCGGTGAAAGCCAGATCCGTTCTAGCTCTCATTCTCTATGTGGGTGTGCACAATTGTGAGAGAGAAATCATGTGCATTAAAGAGTGTAAAAGGGAATGTCTGCCACTAGGTGTTCAGATATGAATAGAACAGCAAATTTTAAGCTGGGACAAAAGAAACACTTTTAATATCCACTCTCCATAAATTTTACAACTTCTGTATTGGCTAATTTATTTTACCAGAAGCAACAACTTTTCAAGTGAGCAAAAGCAATTCATTCTCTAAAAGCATACATATAATAAACTTACATGTTTAGCCATTCCAAAGTCTGCCAGCTTGATTTCACCATTAGGATCAACTAGTATGTTAGCCCCTTTGATATCCCTGTGAAAATAAAAACTTATCAATACTATAATAAAGAGTCAAGATGCTTGCATTTAACATAAATAAATCTTGAGTAGCCATTTAAATTACCTATGTACTGTATTTCTCCCATGAAGATAGGAAAGTCCAGAGACAATCTGCCTGGTATAATTTTGAATAACAGGCTCCTTGAAGGCCCCATATTCCTGAAGTAATTTATGAATAGAACCACCAGAGACATATTCCAAATAAACGGAAAGTGTTTCTTCTCCCTGCAAACATGGCACATATATATTTATAAATGAAATAATGAATCTCATTCAACAATTTTTTTTTTTTTTGTATATAAATGGCATAATGGATTCAGAACTTGGAATATTTTAGCCATACCAAATCACTCCCATAGTATTGAACAATGTTTGGATGTGAAAGCTGACTGAGCAAATGGATCTCCTGCAAACAAATGAAGAACATGGTACAGATTAAATGATGATCAGAGAAATCCAATGCAACAGTATTGAAGGCTTAAGGCAACATGCATAAATCTTTAAAAATAATAGAATTACCTGATTAAGTTGTTTGAGGCACTCTTTTGATGATTGGTCATCACAGACAACCCTGACTTCTTTTATTGCGCACAATTGTCCACTATCACTGTCAAAGTTGCAATACAAGCGTTTTAGAGATGTAGAACAAACATAGGAAGAAGAATACATATAGTTTCAAACTTGTCCATAGCATTGGCATTTGGACAGAGTGCAGATTCTGAAAGAAGGCTGATGATACCATTCTGTAAACATAGCTGTACTTCAAAGCTAGTTTTTTTCTATTGCCAATAACAAGTAGCACTGTAATATTTCCTTTGTAACCTAAAGATTTGCTTATACATTACAACCACTACTGATAGCAAAAACCACAAGTTCTGTCTTTAATTCAGGGAGTAAAAATTATACATGATATAAAGTTGTTGCTGCCTAACCCAAAATAAAATTCAAAGTAAATTTCCTTCACTAGAAAATAAGAAAAGAACCCAAATACCTATTGAATCCCAGGTAAACATGCCCAAATGTTCCCCGACCAAGAAGCTTTCCTTTCTTCCACTTCGAAAGGTTACCGGTAGTGTGTTCCGTCATTCCATTTGCTCTTGTGCTGGGAAGAGAAGAAGAAGGACTGGTAGGAGAACCTGGCGGAAGAGGCAATGGATGACATTCACCTTCTTGCCTGCCTGTAGGGGAGTCAAGACTCAAAACATGCAACTTCGGATGAAGAGGTGATGTTGGGCTGGTGGGCCCTCTTGACCCAGGACCCGGGCTTTTAGACCTCGCATAGAACTTCGTGTCACCTTGCCCTCTAGCATAAACAAAACAGCATCAATTAGTTCAGCAGCAGATTGGAGAAACAAATTAAACAGTCCATGTAGTCTCTGTTCCTTATTCTATTTCTAGCACTACCCATGCTAAAATGAATGTAGATAATAACTTACGACCTCCCATATTTTATAATTACAACAGTTTATTTATAGAAAAACAATAAGATAAATATATTTTTGCTTAAATTTCATCTAAATAAATCGATATTTGGAAGGGGTGGATGGATAGCAGGTAGTCAAATTCCTACAGATAAGAAGGAAAATAACCTAGTCTTACCAAATTTGTCCATCTAGATTTAGATCTTTGTTTCCCCCAAATAAATCCATACCAGAAATCTAGAGCTGCAAGCAGAATGGATAATTCAAAATGGACCAAATCCCCAATTATACTAGAAGAAGAGTCCTCAAAAGGCACAAATTATAAATCAATATTCAATCAACAGAAACAATCACGTAACTGAAGAGAGTGAGGAAAAAATTCCAGAAGAAAATCGCATTTAGGCGTGAGCAGACAGAGGGCAAGAGAGAGAGATCGAGAAGAAAGGCCTTACTAATAAAGGAAAGGAAAAGGAAAGTTGAAGGCAAGAAAAGTTACAGCAGTGTACGAAAATAGTGTACAATTCAATCGTGTTGAAAAAAGCTAGTAACAAGAGGCAGTTAGAAATTCTGATTTGCAAGACTGAGCAAAACTTAAAGGGGAAACCCATAAATCAAGTAAAGTATGCAATGATGTTCCAATAGACATAGAGAGAGAGAGAGAGAGAGAGAGAGTCTCAGGAACCAGAGTAGAAGTCACTTTATCTGATCAATGATTAAGCTAATAACCGGAGAACCTAATTTAAATTTAAAAAATAGGGTAAATTAAACGAATCAAATCCAATTCAATCCAATCGAATTGAGTTGAATGTTATGTTAATCGATGTTTAAAGTAATAAATGAGAAACCTGGAGGCATTAATCTGAGAGTGACAGGTAGGGTGATCATCGTAGGAGCCGCTGGAGCTGACGCTGGAGCCGGAAACAGAGCCAGATCCGAAAACAAGGCCTTGCTCGATGCCGAAGCTTTGCGTGGAGGAGACAGAGGGGCGAGGCAAGGGGAGGCCTTGGTCGACGGCGGCGGCGGCGGAGGAACTGAAATCGCGGCTGCAGCGAGGGGAGTTTCTGACGACGTCGTCGAAGCTCTTGGAGGGCCTGTCGGGCCTGGGCTTGTTGAGCTTGTTGAAATTGAAGTTAAGGACACTGGTGGCGGCGCCTCCTCCTCCGCCATGAGGGGGGTGGTGGTGGTCTTCTTGCGGTTGTTGGTCCTTGCTCTTGCTGGACTTTTTACCCCACCAAGTGGGCATGTTCTGAGTTATTGGACAAAGCAGAAAGAAAGAGTGGTTCAATTCAAAGAAGAAGGTGAGAGTTGTTAGGTTTTGTTCAGTTGGAAGAGGGAAGATACGACGAAGGATACAAAAGAAAAAAGAAACAGCTAAGGATGAGAGAGGGGTTTGGAGGGGACGGCAGACGGTGGTTGGATGGATAATTGACGTGGCGATTTCTTAGAAAGAGAAAACTGGGGCCCACACTCCCTCCTACGTGTCACTCTTTCTTACGTCTTACGAGGTTAAATTCCCGCAAAACTAAAATAGAAACATAAAAGAATCCGCATTGGTGATTGTGCACTCGTGTTTTTTTTTTTTGTGGTTTACAGTTTCACACGTTCCAACTGGAACGCCCGCCAGCCAGAAACCATTTTACTTGTGTTGGTAAAATTAAATAATGGTCACTGGTCCGGAAAATAATAATAATATTACTAGTAAATAAAATACCAATAGATATTCTACTAGTACTCCCTTTGTATAGAGTTCTTTTTATTATTATTTAATTATAGATTATAATTTTGAGTAGTTGACCACATGAAACAACTAACAAGACACTCTCATATTAGTTAATGGTTCATAAACTCTAGCCCTCATTAATTCTTACTTCTAATGCAAGATAAATGTAAATATTAAACTCTCATAATTACTTTTTTATCGAGAGACTTTTCACTTATTTTGGATTCGACTGTTACTTTAGATATGGGAGACGATAATAAAAATTATTATATCCTTTTTTAAATTGTACCTATAACATAAAAAATATTGTCATTCCTATATTAATAATAAGAGAAGAGTCAAGTAAAAAACTATTAGGTTTTCATAATATGATAAATTAAAGCTTAAATTTTTAATACAAAAATGTGTTTACATTTAAAGTGTGATAGTATATTATCTCTCAGAATATAGCTGTAAGAAATTAAAAAAAAATACAATTTATTATATTTAATACTAGTAAGTTATTATAGTTTTTATTTAAGTTTTTTATATAGAACTAACTTTGTGGTTGATTGTTAGCATATAAGAAACTTTTAAACCAATTAAAAAAGAAATAAACGTGGTTACTTATCAAATTTTTAAGATACATTTTATAGATGTGATAATGCTTTGTATAAATACTTTAATTTAATTTAGTTTAAGTGTCTGCAAAATACTAATTCCAACATTAAGTAAGTGACTGAGATGATGATATAAAATGAAAAGAATGGATGATTTAAGGATATATAGCAACAACATTTGCCTTTTGAAGTTTGAGGTGCTAATAAGTTAATTTTTAAAAAATGAAAAAAAAATAGTGTGAAAAAAGTATGATAAATTTAATCTACTGATAACTTAAATGATAAATTTATACTTAATGTTAACTTGATTTTTGAAAAATATAATTTATTATTAAATTAATTTTTAAATATTATAATTTAATAATAAAATAATCTCACAAATTTAACACATAATTAATTTATCATGTAGGATAGTTTTGGGGAGAGAAATTGAGTTATTTATTCATAATTTGATTAATTGATTTTGTTGAGTTGGAAGGTGAGTGGAAAGCGTGTGGATAGGGAGGGGGATCTTTCTTCTGATTTAATTTTCCAAAGTGTCATTGGTGGTTTTTTACTACATGGGTATGTGCGTCATTCACCGCGTCATCACCTCAATAACGTGACACATATACCCGTTGCTGCACATAAATGCCCACTGCCACCGTTCCGTTTCTTTTTCTGTGAACCATAAATATTCCCCATATATCTGACACAAATTACTTAAATTTTTCACCCATTTTTATTTTATTTTACTGGAAAAATATCGCAATTTCATTCATTTTTATTTTAGAAAAATAGTATCTCCCATTTTTTTCTTTTATCATGTCGCGAGTCGAGACAGACTTTTGAAGTTGTATAGCTTGCTTGATCAACATTTTTTTATGAAAACGACATTACTCGTGATTTAAATTTTTTGTCAATATATTTTGTATCTATATTTTGATTGTTATGTTTACTTTTATGATTTTCACGTATTTAAAATATTGGTTTCAGAGAAAGAAATTAAAAAAAGAAAAATTTAAAAATTAATGTCTAAAAAGTAAATTTAAAGGTCTACATTCAAATGAGTGTAATTATAAAAACAAAGACCACATTTAAAATTTTGAATTTATATGGATCACGTTGACAAAATATATATATATATATATATATATATATATATATATATATATATATATTTTGATATTGTATAAAATAATTACTCCGAATGAAATTTTTTTTTCTTCCTGACAATTTATTCCATAAATTATATAACTTTCAAGACTTTCATTTCATTTAATTTTTTTAAAGTACTTTAATTTCATTTAATTTAAAACTTAACTTAAAAATTCACATTATAATTTTTTCAAAAACAAATCAGATGTTCGGTACATAACTTGTTAGTATTTGTTTAATCACATTAATTATACGTACAGTTTTTATTGAGCTACTAGACATGCATATATCCTCCTTCTATGATACTCATAATTGATGAGCATAGGAAAAAAAATCATTAATGATGTATTACCTAAAACCCTCTTATTTCATTTAGTTAAGATCATTTGGATTAATCATACACATATTATTAAACAACGAAATGGCTGGAAAAGTTAATTCCCCCTTAAATTTCTAAAATAATGATAACGATAGTTTTGAAATAAGATATATATAACGTTTTGAAATGGATAAATAGATTATAAACATTTAATATGTATGCTTTTAATACTTTCCTATCAGTCTGGTTCAATTTAGATAATTGAATCTAATTAATATGAAAATATTTTGAAAAAGTTATGGGAGAATTACATACGAATTCAAACAAATAACATTTATTTTATAATCTGTAATATTAGTTTTATAAAGATGTCTATGGAGATATATTGTTTTATCCATAGAAATCAAAGTTCCATATTAAGGAGATTTACAAATTATTATAACTCACTCATACATTTTATTCAATTTTTTTATCCATAAAAATTAAACATAATATCAAAAATTTATAATACTTATATATTTTATTGAACCAACTAAATTATATTATATTGGTCTCTATCACTCTTGAATATTCCCATATGTACATCCTCAGGTATCATGTATACACCAAATTATCTCATGTCATTCCGTATGCACGAACAATTATCACATAAACAAAAAAAATATCAAATAGACACATCATTAATTTAGCAAAAGTCTTTTAATGATAGAACATGACCAAAAAAAACTTACATTTTCAAAGATCTTTTGAAAATTTAATACTTTGAAGGAACTAAATGACAATAAATTACATTTTCAATAAATGAAATGATTTTTTTATAGTATTTAACACAAATAAAAATTGCTAATAAATTCTCAATTCACATGAAGAAAAGGAAAATTAAATGCACATTCTTTTATGATTTTGAAACACAAGATACAAATTACCACAAAATTTTGTCACATGTATCACTCATTCTATTTCAGGTCAGTTTAGAAAAAAAAGATAAAGATGTTTAGACTTCTTTGTACTAAATGACACCTTAAGAGAGAAAAAAAATATAAATATAATAGGTGATATGGTTTGATAAGAAAAAAAAATACAAAAAAATAAAAAAGGCTAAATAGGTGTTTATAAAAAAAATTGAAGGGAGGTATTTATAATTTTTAAATGTTGATATATACTTACTCAAAAAATAAAAAAGAATAAGCTCCCCTCCATTTTATTCACCCCCTTATTTTTACATGGTCGGTAAAATTTTAAGTGATTGATACTATTATATTCTATCTCAATTTAAAACTTTAACTTATTTCTACTTTGATCTATTTATTTTTGATTTCTTGAATTCTCCTCCGTTTCTTGAAGATGTCTACTCTGCTAAATATAGCAGTAGAGAATCCCAATTCCCAAATCATAGGTGTGGGACCTCTTATAGAAAGGAAAGTCCATGGTTTTCTGCATGACTCTGTTTGAGTAATTATTGCCTTGCGCCTCCCATAAGGACAGGTTGTAGAAGAAGTGCTTACTTAATTCTCTCACCATGTGTTTAATTGTATCTGCCCACTTTCTTTTACTCAACACTCATTATTGTTTTTTTGGAACCTTCACGCTCTCACCAAGTGGGGCGGAACCTTTTCTGTAATTTCTATTTCTCTGGTTCTCATTTTCCAATAGCGATTATGCAGTATGCAGTAAGGTAGTGTTTTTGCTTTCATGAATTGTAGTTTCACAAAAATTATATTTGAAAATCAGAATTTTGAAACTAAATAGTTCTTCATAGCATAGCAAACAAGTTGTTGATCAAAGTGATATTGAATTTGATTTTCTTATATAAGATTTTAAGTTTAAATTTTGTAGATGAAAAAAATGTAATTAGGAAAAAAATTCCTACTAAATCTACATATCTTGATGGATAAAAAAAACAGTTTTTGACAAATGAATCTCCTTATGTTTTGAAAGAATGATATTGTTTGTGTGTGTATGCTTCAATTCATTAGAATGACCTATTACTTTATTGGTTAGTAAGCTCATTTCACAATGATTATTTTACTTTACTAATAAGTCTTGAACGGGTCAATGTTTGGACCATCTTGAGATATATTTTAATCAGGTAACCGATTAGTAAAAATAAAAATAGTCTAGATTAAGTGAACCTTTTTTTTTAACACGTTCAGTTGACTACTATTGACCTATGTACCATAATATATCCAACCCAGGTATCTAGGGAGGGGACCCAATTCGTAGACTTGGGACACTTGCTAACAATTTTGTTTTTGAGATGGTAGGAAATGGTTATTCATGTCTTTCTATTATGTCTCAAACTTTGTGGATAGTACACTAAAAACTTTTTTTTAAGGGCCAATAAAATCTCATTATTGGTCCATTTGATAGAGAAGTAGAGTGGAATAAAATGAAATGGAAATTTAAAATTAAAGTAGAATATAAATGTTTGGATCTGATCTCATTTTATTATTCATTTTTACATATTTTTTATTCTCTTTTTACCGCAAACAAACTGACAATAAGATAGGTAAATGGTATCTTTTCCAATTACAAAATACAGAAAATGCAGAACACAATTAAACATGTATCCAGCTCCAAACCCTTGTGTTTGAACTTGTCCCTGCCCCTGGATATTCCATATGCACACCAAGCTAATACATTTTATACCGAGAATATATACAATCATATGAAATATCAGCTAACACATACCTTCTACAAGCAAAACGACATAGGAATTACAAACCAGCAGCAACATTAAATCGCAGAAAGGTTCCCCATCCAGAATGGTAGTACCATTTAACTTAATAAGTGAAACTAGTGTTTCTACGCATGAAGGGAACACACGTTAGGATGTACATAATAAAACATTGCAAGCATGTTTCGAACACAAAAACGAAATAAGTTTAAAACATGAAAAACGACTAAAATGAGTTTAAAATTAAATGTCTTGACAATTGCCTAAGGAATAACTTAATGAGTGAAGCTAGTGTTTGTACGCATGAAATGCACTGGATAAAAATATAATTTTTTAATTAAATATTTTAATCATAACCTATCTATAACTTCCCTATTAAAATTGTCACACGTGGCATTTTTTAATTTTAATTTTAATTTTTTAAAAGATATGTTCATTAACTATTATATTGGAAATGCTTTTTTTCAAAATTTTATTTATCTCTAATATATGTTAATTTCTAGACTTTTATGTAAGAAACTAAATTATAATATGTGTAAAATTTTAAGGATTCAACAAACAATGAAAACTATATTAAAAGGATCTTTGATACCATAACTCACTGACTTTATAATTTTTATAAGTGATATAGATCCATTCTTGAAGTACGTTGTTTGTGTGTGACCTTGAAATCTTTCTGTTGTTTCTCGCTTCTCTAATTAACTTTCCTTTAGTGTATCTATGATGATGAAGAAACATTTGCCGTAATGTGATTTTTCTTTTTACACAGAAACGTGTTATCCGTGGAGGTGGCTTTTTTAGATAATTTAAACCATCGTAATCCAACTTCTCTATAACTCGTCTTTTTTAATTAGCCTTTCTTTTAACGCCCTAAACCACCTTTTTGATAAAGTAAGAGCCGGATTGAGTTAGTTTTAATAACTTTAAAATAATCCTCATTATCTTTAATACATTTTAGGCCTAACAATCATGATTTAAAATCATTAATTTGAGCCTGCGAAATTCAATTTATCTAAATTTTTCTTTTAAAAAAATCATTTTATAAATTACACAAGTCACTCTAATTATTAAAATAATC
Organism: Glycine max; assembly: GCF_000004515.6. NCBI lineage: Eukaryota > Viridiplantae > Streptophyta > Magnoliopsida > Fabales > Fabaceae > Glycine > Glycine max. The sequence continues at coordinate 12,466,505 of NC_038242.2, read as the reverse complement.
TAACAATTAACCTTCCATTTGACTCATACTCAAATTAATATTCATCATTAAACTATAAATTAACGCACATCATACGTGAAATAATTGGATAGTAAACCTACCATGATGTTTAACTAATATTTATTTATTTTATTTTTTGACATATCCCACAAACTCATATATTTTTCTTCTAAAAGTAACAAATAACATCGTTAATAAGAAAAAATAGAATAGGATATTACAATCATTAACTTAGCACTAAACTAAAAGGTGTCGTGGGTAAAATGTATAGCTTTGTTACTAAGAAGCAATTAAGTTGGTAGTGTGAGTCCAACGCGAGTTGAGGAAGCGTAAAATTGAAATTCATTTTTTGGGCATCATAACTATGAACTATGACACCTTTTGGTTGGACTTGTTAAATTTAATTTGTCAGCTATCGTACGGCACCGATCAATGGAAGTAGAGGTGGGTCCCTCATTAGGCAACTTGCAATGTCTTCTTTTATTATTTTAAAAATGGTAGTAGCATTTTGTTTAGACTTTAGAGAGGATTTTAAACGTTTAAAAATTATAATTTATTAAAAAAGTGTTTATTTATTTTTTATATTTTTAATGCATTAAATTTTTTTTAATAAAAAAATATATTACCATTTTAAATGTTTAAAATTAACCTTAAAAACTTATGTTCATTTTTTAAGTAAATCCATGATATCTTTTTAATCAAAAGCTAAATATCAATATCAATTTATGAAATTAAAGCACTTAAATTCATTTAAAAAATTAATATCTTCTGATATACATAATGATTGATATCTTAGCCACGTGTATAAGCGTAAAAACCTATGTTCACATATAAATAAGTAAATAAAATTATAATTTTAATCTTTTTATAATTTTAAATATGTGACTTTAGAGGATCAATTTACAAAAAGATTAAAATTACTTGTTTTAAAAAATAGAAGATTAAAATTACAGATTTAAAATTATAAAATTATAGTAGAATTATAGTTTAGTCAAGTAAATATACTAACAGGATTTTGGATAGATCTTAATTAAAGAAATTAATTAATATACCCAGATTAATTTGTTACGTCCGTTGCATCGTAATATATTACTATTTACGACCAAGTCTCGAGAATTGATGACACTAAACTGATATATAATATATGAGCAAATGATTAATTATTTACTCACCTCACATCACATGCTCATTTTTTTTTTCTAAAGTTAATTAGGTCAACTTATTAAGACTAGCCAGCATGCAGTGGTATAATATACATAAGGAGTCTCACTTATATTTTTATATGTTAGACAGTGTTAGGATTTTCTTATGATGACTAACCATGGATTATAGCACCAACCAGCCAAGGACTACCGCTGATTAAGCCATCTCTATTGGTTTCTAGAACCTGCTCAGATCATTCTACAACAATCCTCTTTTTTTGACCATGCCCACGACTTTCGCTACACTATCATTAAAACTAAAAGATATTTTGTGCGACAAAATAAGAATTAAGAATGTCTATTTGTAAAAAAAACATCAAAAAAGAAAGTTCAAAGTACTTACATGTTCTTTTCTCTTAAAATTAAGATTTTTTTCCCCAAAATTTATATATAATTAGTATTAGTATTAGTACTTCGTAATATTAATAATCAAAATGACTATTCCTTAGTGTATAAATAATTTTTGTTAGCGCACACCAACCAAGTGACAAGGGTGAATTGAAGTTGCAAATATTTTAGGGTTTACTTTAACAAATGCACACGTACGCACATATGGTGGCGACCTTCTACCATATATACCATCCCCTGTTTTGGCTTCACACTACATATACACCAAGTTGACTTCTGAAAAGCAATATACTACGTACCATTATCATACAGATTGGAGGCCTTTATACGTTCCTGATCACTTTAACGTGTCTGTAATAATATGCAATACTATAACAACTACACAAGATAGCGAAAGGTTTCTAGAATATGTAGATCCCTCTTCATTGTGCATCTCACATCTCACAAGGAAATATGATGAAAAGTATACTCGTTCACAAAACATCTAATGTAAACAAAATATTTTCCCATTCAATATTTTTTTAGTTATCTTGTTATTATAGAAAGTGTCGTCTATCTATATTGATAACTAATTTTTATTGAAAATTCTCCATACCAATCATCTTTAATAAGATTCTTCACTTTTAATCATATTTTTTTTATTTACAAGACTCAAACTTAAGATCTTAGTTAAAGAAATTGAGTCTAAATTAATTGTTAATTTAACATTTAATATTTAATTAATTTATCTACTACTCATTACATATTTGTCCACCACAAACCTATATTCATTATTTTAATTTTAATTAAATAAAATGTTTTAAAGTGACACTTTTTAACAAATCACAAAATGACAATATCATTTTAATACTAAATAATTATGAAAAATGATAAAATAAAAAATAATTGAAAATGTAATGTGTAACTCAATTTAAAAATATCCAACCATCTTTTTAAATTTTAGTTATAAAATATAATAAATATATAAATTTAAAGTATATTTTTTTTTTGTAGTGTCTTGGGTCGTGTTAATGTAAATTTTACTTTCAAAAATATATGCGATAAATATTTACCAATGAAATTTATAATGTATACTTATAATTTTAATTTCCTTTTTGTTTCTGCATGTTATTACGTATAAATTTTACCTTTAACTTAAACACAACTCCAATATTGTTAGATCGTGATTAGTTGTTGAAAGACTACATATATTTTATTGCAAGTCTCAGCACTCGGAAACGAGTTTACCTAGTCTCATGAGTTTTGTAATAATGGGTTTGATTAGAACCAGTCATGTGGTTGTTCGGGTCAAATAAAGACCCAACCTAAACCATTAAACATGCATTGTTCCAATCCAACATTGCAAACGACAAACGTACACAGCACTTCGGAAATTTGTACTGTTTTGTCGTCTAATATGTGGGCCCCAACACATATGCAAAACCCAAAATAAAATAAAACTTCGACCTTATATAAGCGACATCGTTAATTAATAATCCACCAAGAAAAAATTATTGGTGATAATAAAAGCGAAAGGTTGGTCATATATGCAAAATGGTGACAAATAAAAGATAATGGGAAACAGATTAATTAGCACAAGATTGTATATGGGATATATAAACTGTAGAAGGAGAATTTGTTCAAAGGAGTGAAAGGACAAAACTTTTATATTTACCTGATTTTGGTGTTATTATCTAGTTAAATTGAAAAAACTAAATAGCTGTTAAGATCATGGACAATGTAAAGATTAATTTTGAAACAGTTACTATCCATAATTTTGTTTACTTAGAAAAACTCTCAATAAAAGTTCTCAGCCTCTCAGGGTCAGAGAAGCTGCATGCCAATAAAGAAGCTTACTTAATTTTGGCTATAAATCCATAACTTAAGAAATCTGTAGTCCAAAATATGGTGGGTCGTGCACGTATCATTCAGTGATCTTATTTATATTTATTTTATTAACAATTAACAAAACTAGCTTGATTAACGGATGAAAGAAGAATTTTTATTTATTTTTATTGTGGTGAGTGAATAATATATGGTTTTTGTAATTGGCGTGGGAGAACCCATTTCCGTATCTAAATTATGTGATTCGACCAACTCCTTTCTAACTACCCTTGTATACTTCTAACTACCCTTTTGTATAGTATATATAAAGGACCCATAGCAAATGTATGTATTAATTATTATTAAGTACAGAAGGAGATGAGCATGGGTATCCATGATTGCATATGTGCTTCGAAATCATATAGCTTCTAGGTTCCACTTTTGTCTTCAAAGTCATGGAATATAGTATTTTTAGAATAAATCCTAATTTTATCTTTAAAAAATTCAAGCATCATTACTCTTCTTTTTTGAAAAAAGAATTCTAACCATTTAGCTTATAAATAATGCAAAATGTCAATATTTTCGTCTTTCAAATTAATCTCATTTACATCAATAAAATCTCATAGCAATACACAATATAATTAAATTAATTAATTATTTAATCTTATAATATTGTTTGGTTAATTCTGAAATTTAATTAGTTACACTCGTTTTCTCTATCCGATAAGGACAGTTTACATGCTTAGGTGATTAAAAAATACAAGCATCATTACTCTTCTTTTTGAAAAAGGAATTGCGACCATTTAGCTTATAAATAATGTCCTTTAAAAAATATCTTATAAATAATGCAAAATGTCAACATTTTCGTCTTTCAAATTTTATTTACATCAATAAAATCTCATAGCAATACAAAATATCATTAAATTAATTAATTATTTAATCTTATAATATTGTTAGATCGATTCTGAAATTTAGTTACACTCGTTTTCTAAATCCGATAAGGACAGTTTACATGCTTAGGTGATTAAATTTATGATAAATGTCTGTATAAGACAAAGGATATGACGTTTGTATATTTTAAAGACAATAAATTGGGGTTAATTTTTCGATGATTTAAATGGGGGTTAATTTAACTTTTGGTTTGCCCCATCCCTATTATTATCATTATTATTATTCTTATTATTATTATTATTAGTTTTTAATATAGAAAATAATAAATAAACAATTTGCTAGATAATCCTGAAATAACAAAGGCATGCAATGCAAGCAGCCTTTAGCTTTGGTTTGGTTGTCAAGAAAATATCACTATTCAAGGAAAAAAAAAATCTTGAATTGTTGTATTAAGTTTGAAGGGTTTGTAAGGTTAATATGTTAGCAGTTGAAGATTTAATCCATTGTGAACAAAACATTCAATATATTCTAATTTGCTGATTAAAAAAATTATTCAAGGAATTTTTTTTTTAAAAATAATATAGATCTCACATTTTTATTACATATTTTAAAATTACTTTAATTTAAATATTTTTCTCAATTCTCTTTCATTCTTTTCTCTTCTACATAATCAAATCTCACCCTTAATAACTTATGAAAATGAATTTTTGTTATGTGGATGATGGGAAGAGGCTAGAATATGAATATGAATATTTTTTTGGTACAATATGAATATGATTATGATGATCCTTTATCTTTATTCTTCGCCTTCTTTTGTATAGAGATGAAGAGGGTTGGAATGGGTTGCTTCTTCCTTTTTTTCTTCTTCAAAAGGTAAGGTGGTCGTGATAGGTTGGTATCTCCTTATCGTGACAACTATAAATGATTGAAACAAGAAATAATTGAGACGGGGTTTTGTTAGATGTGTGCTTGAGCTTAGTTATTTATATATTATAATATCTACTGTAAAATTCGTTTCATGTGATGTAAGGCAAATTTGTGGCGTTATGTTAATGTGTGAGAGATCTTGGATGAGAAGGTGTAAGGGAGAACCAAATAAAAGATAATGGGGCAGAAAGCAGAAATGGAAAAAGATAGACAATCAAACGAAATTGGGCCAACCTATCATGATGATTAATGACTTTTGGTAATAATCCTTTATAATTTTAAACAACTAATATGTTTGTACTTTCTTCTCTTACATTCTTTTCATATCTATTATTCTTAATTTTAATCGATTTATTTTAAATTTTTTATTATATCTCTAATTTCTCTCCCTCCTTCTATTGCCTTTTCAATGAGTATATATGCACTACACTCCAAGGGAGGTGTTAAATAATCATTTTTCCTATTTCAAAATACATTGTACCTAGATAAAATTAAGTTAAACATTCTGCACTTTTTCGAAAACTACTTTAGTGTGGATCATATTTCTCACGTTCGATTCTCATCCCCATGAATGAACGACCAAAAGGAAATATGATTGAAATTGAATAGACTCCCAATGTTGGTCTCTTCAAATAAAGCGCATGCAGTGTCCTTTATCATGGACCCATGGCATTGAGGACCACCGATGGCATTTCTCTGACTGTGGTAGGGTTTTAACTTTTAATATTTACTTTTACACTAAATCTTTAATTTGATTATGCAAATATTGAAATGTCATTTAGTTAGTTTTTTTTAAAAAGTTATAGTTAAATTGAAATGTTAAATATCAATATATTTATTCTATTGATTTTATTTTTTAAATTAAATTAACATGTTGAAAATCAAAATATTGACATTGTCACGTTTTTTTGCTTCTTTTAGTTCAAAGAAACCACGCTATATTGGTGCCGGGCTGGTTGCAAAGTTAGAGAGAAGCCCACCAATGCATAAAATGAAGCATTTGCTATATCCACTTCCCTTGTTTTCTAAGTACACTCCCCTTACTATCACAAATACTCACTATACCCTAAATACCCCTATATCATCATTCCAAAACCTACTTTTCAAAATTAATGTTTAAACTTTTGTATTCCAAAAAGAACTTTCTGGAATACAAAATTTAAATATCATTCCAAAATGTACATTTTAGAACACATAATTATAGGTTTTGAAAAGTACTTTCTAGAATATAATTTTAATTTTGCATTTCTAGAATATAATTTTAATTTTGCATTGTAGAAAGTACTTTTCAAAAGCCAAATTTTCTGGAAAGTACTTTCCTAAATTTAATGAAAAAAACATGTTGCATTTGTTTCAAAATTCAAAAAGATGACCATTTTAGTAAAATGACTGACAAAGAAAGCATTCTAATGTGTTTACGCCCACCACCCGAACCTCTAACAAAATTACTAAACATGTGCAAATCATGTATGAATATTCTTGTAAGCACTTTTCCTAGTTTGTAGCAAGTTAATAAAGCTATCAGATAACTAAAACCAAATTATTATGATGTTCCTAGTTAACTTAAATATCAAATAAATCACTAAAACAAGTTTTGATTTGACTCTTTTTAGTTTAATCTATTGGGAATTTTCAATAAACCTTCCAAAATACCAAATGAGCACCAAAACACATTATGTCAAATTATCAAGAGGTTTTAAAGAATATTTGGATCATAGAGAGTTTGATCAACACGTAGCGGAATCTGACAATGGTCACGAACAATTGGTTTAATGACTTTTCTCAACCAAATCACCTTCTTCCTTATAGGATCTTCGTTTTCTCTTCAGATGGGAGAGGATAAATTATTTATTGATTTGGTGTCTTGGGGATCATAACCATGCCTTATGTTTTAAACCTATTAGGGTTTCCATTATCCCCTAATGGGTCAAACTGGTTTCCGCTCATTAAACCCATATCAATTTTCTAGCAATCTAATGAATTTACTTAAATAGATCACTTTATATTAAATCTATTTAAATGTGAATAACTAATATAAATGTTATAATATAATATGTAACCCATATTAATTAATTATGAATGATAAAATTCCTAACATAATATTTTTTCTCTCATTAACACTTAATTAACTAATCACGTTTCCATTATTGGGACCTTGTCGCAACCAAGTCCTTCTTCTACCTTTTTATAGAACACAAAAATAAGACAACGATGATCCAAAATTTTATTTAACATTTTGTGTCTTATGTAAAGGTCAAAAGACTTAATCTTTTTTAGTCCAAATTGCACAATAATAACATCAAATGACAGCCATTAATTTGTCACGATCCAAAATTCAATTATGTTCAGTGTACATATATACCAACAAAGTCATAATCACGAGTAACTCCAACTAAAATAGAAAGTCTGGTGCAAAATTTATAAATTTACATTTCAAAAACCTTAATATATATTTAGTGAAATAGTGATTCATGATTTAGTAAATCCAATCAATTCTAGCTAATTGGATATTAGCTTACTGACACAGCTTATATTTTTTCTCCTTTCACTACGCAATGGAATATGTGGCTTATTAGTTTAAGTAATGAAATATTGAGAGCTCAGAGGAGGAGCAATGAAAGTCCATTTGAAAAAACATTTATAATTTAGCTATGCTGATGAAAATTAACGAGTGAGACCTTGCAAACATAATAAGCTCTCAATATTTTCCTTTTCTCTTGGTTGGAAGAGGAGTGGTCTTTAATGCATTTCGTGTTCTAAGTAGATACAATCAATGAGAAAGATTGAAATCATTTACTATCAAGATTGATGCTTCTTTTTGGATATATACAACAAGATATCTCCCAAATATTCTCTGCCCATGCATGATTCATTTTGGGCCTTAATTAATTACCTTAAAGTGGTGCGGAGTAATCTTAAAGATGCAGATAAATTTTTAATCATATCCAAACTATATATTTACTGTGCGGAGTCAATTAATTAAGATATTTATTCACAAGTTAAGTTGGTTTAATAACACTTTCTGTTACAAGTACGTACTCATACTACTGCTTCTTCTAGCATTGTAGTTCTCACGTCAATTGCTGTGAGATAGCATCTGTGTTCTATCTATATATACGTAAAAATAAATGAATGTGACACGTAAGTGCAAGCACCAAATTTGTTCCTTAATTAGGAAGCAGCAGAAGTAATATTCTAAAAAAAAGTCGTGTTTTTCTTAAAGATGTTCCTTACAATTAAACATAACTGCGCGAACACAGTTTGATATCTCACTAAATAAATCAACTCTGAATTTACTGTTATCTTTCTATCTATATATTGCAAATTAACAAGCATGGTGTAATGATTTTTTTTACAAGGTTAAGGTTTGTAATGAAAATGTTAGCAACGATTTATTGAATGTTTATTTATTTATTTTTATGATGAAGTGATTTAATTACTTCTAGAATTGGCCAAAGTAACAACACATGCCAGTATAAGTAAATTGCATGAAATGGACACCCATTTTGATTTCGGTTAGACGCATTCACATGTTGTCTAGTTATCATTTCATGTAATATACAGACTTTGAATTAAACAAAATATCTTCATAATTTTGGTGTCAACAATTCGCTGCGTAAACATTGTTCTTCCAATCATCACCTTCTCTCTCTGACATCTAAACAACCCTCTCTCCCTCTGCCACGTGTCATCTCCTTCTTCCCCTCTCTTATTCTTCTACTCTTCCAACGGGATTTTGAAAACAAAAAGTTTATAACTTTAAAAAATAAGTAATTATACTTTTATGTTTTTTTTATAATTTAACATATATATAGTATTATAAATTTATAATTCCAATTATTATTATCTTTTATTAATCATTATAACTTCACAGCTTATATTTTAAAGCACGTGCCATATTTCGCATAAGTGCATAACCACCAAATTAAGGGGATTCTATATTTCTCTTCATCCAAAATGCTTTGTCTTTTTCTTATTATTTTTAAAGAAAAATATATTTGTACACTCAAAAGTCAAATTAAACACCTAATGAGTAAGGAAAAAATATAAATATAATTGGATTAAAAGAAAGAAATAAAAAGAAGTGAGAAATGTTGATATTTTTTTAAAAATAGATTGTTGAAATGTATCATTATCATATTTTTAATTGTTCCCTAATTCGTGTCATTACTCCTTGATAATATGCTTGAATATACTGTATGAATTACCTGACAGCCCATCCGAGTAAGCTTTTATTAAATATATTTTTTTCACTTATATTACATAAATCCAGAGATTCACTTTAAATAATAAAGTAAAGAAATTATAGAAACAAGAGGGTTTTATTTTTATACACTATTTGCACTATCAACTAGTGCAAAACATTTTAAGTATAACTCACTACTGTCAGTTTAGTAATGAGGTAGAAGTAAATGTTTGAGAATTTTGATTTGATCTTCATTCTCCTCATTGTAAAAATAAACATTTAAAGTATTTATTATTAATATATTTTAATCAAATTCATAATAAATTGCTAAAATTAGTGGGTAAAATCAGGATTAAATATATGTATGTGTGTAATTAATAGTTAATTAATGAATATTTTTTTTAAAGTGAATCCAATAATAATAATAACACCCTTTATGCTTTGTTGTGTGCTATGAAGCATCCACACGGACACTGATACCGGATACGGACACGAACACGAACACGTGAACATTTGTAATGTCCAAAATATAGAATGTTATCGATATTGACACGGACGCGTGTCGGACACTAGACACGACAAGGGACTTCAATAGGTTGTGTGCCATGTTGAGATCATAAGGTATGCATGCTTAACTAATTCCTTTATTTATTTAGCTCGGGAAAGCTTACCAGACAGCCGGGGTGCTTTTTGAAGTGCTTTGTGCCGTTAACAAGACTGAGAAGGTCGAAGAAGTAGCTCCCGAGGTTAGTCTTAATTTATATGTACACGGCCATTTCATTTTCATCTTGTGAAAAAAAGGTAGCTTGCCGCATAATTTTCTTTCAGCATTCATAGCTTGAATTAAGGGTGAGTGATTTTTGTGCATTCAGATAATTGCCGCTGCTAGAGATGTCCAGGAAAAGACGGAGATATATGCGCCTTTCCACATTCTTCCGTTGGACTCTGCCGGGGCTTCTCAGCCTATTATGCAGCTTGAAGAGGTATCTCATTTGCCGCGATTGATGTCATGAAGATATATGCAAATGTCATGCTTTGTATAATCAACTGCAGGAACATCTTCCTATTCTTGTGGACATTAAACTAATTCATATTAAATGTTGAAATCCTTCCAGAGTTCATAGATGCTGTGACCTTCAGGGTTATATAGTGTTTTGACTGTTTTCCTTAAATTGAGAGGACGAGTATTACTATCTTTCTCTGTATGTTTAAACTCTTAATTCATAAATACTACTCCCTCCAGTCCCAAAATAAGTGTTATCCTAAATTGTTTTACACCGTCCAAGAAAAGCTAATAAATAGATAAAAGAAAATAATAATTTAAAGAGAATAATATTAGTATTATATTGAAAAACTAAAGTGAAACTTATTATATTGAAAAAAAAATTAATATTATATTGAAAAGCCAACATGACACTTATTTTGGGACAATTTCTTACCAAATGCAACACTTATTTTAGGACAGAGGAGTACACACAAATGATAAATCTTTTGGTTTGTTCAATATTTTATTTCTAAAGCAATTTGTGATGCATTGATGTTGAATCTGATGTGTTATGAAGTTGTCTTGTGCTTATAAATAGCATTTTGCTTTTTGTAGTGTCCTAACTCCATACTACAGTGAAGAGACTGTCTATTCGAAGAATGACCTTGAGGTTGAAAATGAAGATGGTGTGTCAATCATATATTACCTGCAAAAGATCTACCCTGGTCTGTAATAACTAACACTACATATCTTGACTGTAATTTGCTAGTACAAAAAGGACTGGCTAAATTTGTAGTAATTTTACCAGATGAGTGGATAAACTTCATGGAACGGCTTGATTGTAAGAAAGATAGTGAGATATGGGAGAAAGATGAAAACATATTGCAGCTACGTCACTGGGCCTTGTTACGAGGGCAAACTCTTAGCCTGACAGGTAACAGTGATGACTTCCACCCTCTCCATCCCCACAGACAGGGTTTGGTGGATTAATATTTTCCCTCTTGTACTTATACATTAATGCAGTTAGGGGAATGATGTACTACCGGCGGGCTATTAAGCTTAAGGCTTTTCTTGATATGGAAAATGAACAGGGTAAATATGATTTCCTTTTATCATGAGCTATTTAGCTTAGTCTAGTTGCTACTGTGGCAATGGCAGGCATGTGATCTATAGCTATTTCAAATCCAGGGCCATGGTTTATACATAACTGTCACTTGTATGAAATTCATTACGTATTTATATTCTTCATGGTGACTGACAAAAGAATAGTTATCTACCAAGAATAGCTGATTTTATGGTTTTCTGCTATCTTATGGGCAGAGATAGTTGATGGCTATAAAGCTGTTACTGCCCCATCTGAGGAAGATAAAAAGAGCCAGAAATCCTTATATGCCAGTTTAGAGGCCGTTGCTGACATGAAGTTTACATACGTCGCTACCTGTCAGAACTATGGGAATCAGAAGTGTAGTGGAGACCGCCATGCAACAGAGATCCTGAATTTGATGGTTAAGTATGTTCTCCAATTGATGAATTGAACCTAGTTCAAATCCAATATATATTTTCCTTTTAGTTTCTGAAATTCATTTGATTTAAGAATATAATGTCTGGTTCTTCATTTGTAGCAATCCTTCACTTCGTGTGGCTTATATTGATGAAGTTGAAGAAAGAGAAGGAGGAAAAGTACAGAAAGTTTATTACTCTGTACTGATCAAAGCTGTGGGCAATCTTGATCAAGTAAATGCATATTGATGTCAGAAAGTAAGTTAATTTACTCGTGGTTAACATAGAACTTATAGTTTTTTTATTTTTCTCTGAAGGAAATATTTCGAATAAAACTGCCTGGTCCAGCAAAGATAGGAGAAGGGAAGCCTGAAAATCAAAATCATGCCATCATTTTTACTAGAGGCGAAGCTCTTCAGACTATTGACATGAACCAGGTAAAACATTATAGACATTAATAAGTGGAAAACACTATAAAGTTTGACCTATTGAAATGGTGTATTGCAGACATGAACCAGGTAAAACATTATAGACATTAATAAGTGGAAAACACTATAAAGTTTGACCTATTGAAATGGTGTATTGCAAATTTTTTCTAGGATAATTACTTGGAAGAAGCTTTTAAAATGCGCAATCTTTTGGAAGAGTTTAATGAAGATCATGGGGTGCGACGACCTACAATATTAGGGGTTCGTGAGCACATCTTTACTAGCAGGTCTGGTGAATTTTATCCACATACAGTAAGCACTTTGTCATGTTAAGTTACTATATTACTTAATTCTACCACTTGCTACAGTGTCTCTTCCCTGGCTTGGTTTATGTCAAATCAAGAAACAAGCTTTGTCACAATTGGTCAAAGAGTTCTTGCAAGACCACTGAAGTAAGTTTTCCTCTAGTGATTTCATGGCATGGTTGACTTGTAAGTACTTGTTTAACTTCTAGGATAAATCAGGCACCTCCAACTGAACAATTGATCTCATCCAAAGTTAAAGCAGTGATTTTATTTAAAAGAGAAATGCATGTAAAATATATAAAGCTACTTTCAAAGGTTAATGTATTATTCAAATGATACTTCTCTGGGTTTTGTATATTTCTTCTTTTCCCCCTCTTGTTCGCTGTTCTTGTTGAAGTGTCATCTCCCATGCTGTTTGAATTTTTGGAGATAATAGTTAGTGAACTCTGAAATTCCCCTCTGGTACCTTTTCTGCTACTGTTGCAAGAAATAAATTATTAGAATGGATATAATACTGATTGCGCATTTTCTGGCTTATGATGGATTGGTTCAATTCTAGGGTGCGATTCCACTATGGTCATCCAGATGTTTTTGATAGAATTTTTCACATAACTCGGGGAGGAATTAGCAAGGCTTCTTGTGGCATCAATCTGAGCTAGGATATTTTTGCTGGTACCATTTTTGAAACATCTTTCTTTGCACTGACATTTGATATTTCTTCTGCACCATATGCTTTTTTTGGCACATTGCGTCAAATGCTCTTTTTTTTGGTACGTTGCATCATATGCCTTTGCCTATGCAGGATTCAATTCAACACTAAGACGGGGAAATATTACTCATCATGAATATATCCAATGCGGAAAGGGTAGAGATGTTGGGCTCAATCAAATCTCACTTTTTGAAGCAAAAGTGTCTTGTGGTAACGGAGAGCAGACATTAAGCAGAGATATCTACAGGCTGGGACATCGTCTTGACTTTTTCCGCATGCTATCATGTTATTTCACGACCATTGGATTTTATATAAGCTCAGTGGTAATGGTTAATGCATTTAGGATATAGCAAAAACAGTACTTGTTTACTGATGCAATTATGTTTATTTTTATTATTATTTTGCTCAAAACTTTGTCATTAATATTAAACCAAGGGATCTAGATCATTGGTTGAGCAATGTGCATGGATTGTTGTAAAGCTCATGGTACCTGATCAATCCCTATGAATAAATAAAAAAACTAATACTAACTGTATTTAAAAACAAATCAATCCTAATATGATTAATGTATGTGGAAATTAATCTCTTATCACTTGAACACTAAACCATATGTCTCTTCCCCACAAAATGAGAACCTAACAGGGTATTCTTACATTGAGAAATGACAATTTCTTAAGGGAAGCTATATAATTTGTCTTAGCTATATATTTATTTACATGTCTTCTTTTTTCTTGATTTGTTTATTCTACATATGGAATTAATTCTTTCTTCTGCTGATTCACAGATTGTGGTCCTCACATGTTATGCATTCCTATATGGCAAACTGTACATGTCTTTGAGTGGATTTGAGGCTGCAATATTAAAGTTGGCTAGGAGAAAGGGAGATGATGCACTAAAGGCAGCATTAGCATCTCAATCCCTAGTTCAACTAGGACTTATAATGACTTTGCCCATGTTTATGGAAATTGGACTGGAGAGAGGGTTCAGAACTGCTATAGGTGAGCTCATAATAATGCAGTTGCAGCTAGCACCAGTTTCCTTCACTTTCTCTTTAGGGACAAAGCTGCACTATTTTGGGCGCACTGTTCTGCATGGAGGGGCAAAGTACAGAGCAACTGGGCGTGGTTTTGTTGTTCGCCATGAGAAGTTTGCTGAAAATTACAGGATGTACTCTAGGAGTCACTTTGTGAAAGGAATTGAGCTCACAATTTTGCTCATATGTTATAAGATTTATGGATCAGCAACACCCGATTCAGCGTCCTATGCTCTTCTCTCATGGTCAATGTGGTTTATGGTCTGTTCATTTCTGTTTTCTCCTTTCCTTTTCAACCCATCAGGGTTTGAATGGAAGAAGATAGTTGAGGACTGGGATGATTGGCAAAAGTGGATAAGTAATCGAGGTGGTATTGGTGTTCCTTCAAACAAGAGTTGGGAGTCATGGTGGAATGAGGAACAGGAGCATCTACAGCACACTGGGTTTCTGGGACGGATATGCGAGATTATACTTGACATGCGTTTCTTTGTCTATCAGTATGGTATTGTGTATCATCTAAATGTAGCCAGAGGTGACAAGAGCATATTGGTAATTACGCTTGCTATTTTAATTTCATTTAATGTTTTCATGTCAAACTCTGGAACCACACAACAGGATTCAAATTATTTAACGCCAATGTCCAGTAATTGAGAGTGAGTGAAGTGCTGTCAAACAAACAAGGATGAGACAAAGTAATCCCTTGGGTATAGGAGACTCTAGTCCTTTTCCAAATACCATGATCCCATTATAGATCATCGCCTCCTGTCCCCTCCCCCAAAAATATTTCAAGAAAAGAAATAAGAGAAATCGTATATATATAGATAATAGTTTTCTGATATACATTTTCTCTTCAGGTTTATGCTCTGTCCTGGATAGTGATAGTAGCTGTCATGGTTATCCTTAAGGTCGGTATTATACAGTGATAAAAAAAAGTTTGCTCTTTCTGCTTGTGCTTGATAATGATCTTATTAATTAGTGGCATCTGAAACTGCAGATTGTATCCATGGGTAGAAAGCAATTCAGCGCAGATTTCCAGTTGATGTTTCGTCTTCTCAAATTGTTTCTGTTCATTGGAGCCATTGTCGCTCTAAGCTTAATGTTTACTCTGCTGAGTCTCACAGTTGGAGACATTTTTGCTAGCCTCCTAGCCTTTTTGCCAACAGCATGGGCAGTTATTCAGGTATGTGTTGAATAGTCATTGCCTCTTGCTTTGGTGTTTTTGGTCTCATTTGATCATGATGAATATACACTAGACTTTAGTTTGTGTCCCATACAAATTCACTTCTTTATGATTGGTGTGGAGTTATATATGTGCAGATAGGACAAGCATGCAGGCCATTCTTGAAGGGCTTTGGCATGTGGGGTTCTGTCAAAGCTTTAGCAAGGGGCTACGAATACTTGAAGGGAGTGGTTATTTTTGCACCAGTGGCCATATTGGCTTGGTTCCCATTTGTTTCAGAATTCCAAACTAGGCTGCTGTTCAACCAAGCATTCAGCCGAGTACTTCAAATCCAGCGCATTCTGATTGGCGGCAAGAAGAATAAGTAGGACTGAACCAAACCCTCTGCAGCTATTTGTTACACTTGCAGACACAAGTTGAGATAAAGATAAAAATTCAGGCATACTAAGAGAGATTTCAAGGCAAAATTTTGTTATGGAGCACATAATGCATTTGGACTGTGTATGTATATCAGAATAGTATCATCAGTCCTTAACTCTGGCTCTGCATGTTTGTTAGTGGTTCTTCGAGTCAGTGTTGATAAAATCTTGTATACGGATGAGAGAACTATATCCAAACTCCATAGTTCTAAAATTGTATTTTATTGTCCTTTTTTTTTTTTTTTTCATTCTCCTCTTCCCTTGAAGAAATTGAACAATCTATTATATTGTAAAGTAAGAGTAGGCTAGTGAGTCTTACTCTAGCGACATTCAATTAAATATTCTTAATATCCTTCTCTTATAGCATACGGTACTAATGTATACTAAGCTAGCTGACAGTACTAACGACCGCCATCAGCTGACGCAACTTAGCATCAGTTTACAGTCGACGCTACTCTTCGCCACCCCAACTCAAATTGCCCTCACAACTTGAATCTCCCGATTGAGTTCAATCCTAAAATTAATGTAACAAATCTTTCAAATACCTCATCAATATCAATAATTGTTCTTTCCTTTATGAGATTGAAAGTCTGAGTGCTAAAATTGAAGTTGAACTGAAAGATCTTTAAAAAGGCCAAATATTTTAGGTCTTAAATATTATTCAAATTTGTAACATCTTTTTAATTTGGCTTAATTCCGATTTTGACTACAATTTGAGTAAAAAAAAATTAGAGACGCTTTATATTTTATTCAAATTGTACCCGATATTTCTCTTATTTCTACATTATTTTTATCTCCTCTTGTTAAGTGGTTAACGTTATATCAATTGAAATATGTGAACACACAAAATTATTTTAACATCTTTGTTACATTCACATTTCTTCTGTTTTTTCTCAAATTGCATCTGATATCTCTTTCCTTTTTTTACATTATTTTTAATCTCCTTTAGTTAATGTAGTTAACTAAGGTCAATTGAAACATATATGAGTACATGAAATTGTCCCAACATTTTTATTAAATAAGATCATTTAAGTATTTGTATCAAAATTGAATCGAACCCATCAAAACTGAATCGAACCGATCAAAATTTATAGATTCAATCATTCATGTATGGGTTGGATCACGAATTTAAATTTATAGATCCAATCAAAATCAAATCGAACCGATTAAAATTTTTGAAGTTGTTTGGTTTGACTTTAAATACTACTAATATTGGGACTTAAAGTGTTGAAACGGTAAGTGTTTGAATTACTAGTGTTGAAACTTTTTAAAATGTTACTTTCAGGTACATTAATTGTTATTTGTTTCACAATTTTTTTATAATTATTTTTTCTATCATATTTATAATATTAATGAATTATATCTGGTTACAACAAAGCTAATTAGAAATTAGTTTGTAAGAAATAGTTGTGATTCAAATTATTATAGTAAATCTTGTTAAAGAATATTTTTCTTTTAGGTTGTATTAGTCTATTTTAAAATATTATTTTGATGATATTAAATGAATCGATTTCTATTGTCAGACATTTGATAATATTATGTTTATTACATATTTGAATGAATCATAATATAAAAAAAGAATATCAAATTTAAATAATTATGCTGTTAACTCAAACCAAATCAAATCATTGATGAATGAATTGAATTGAGTTGGATTTTTAAAAAAATATATATATATAAATTGAATTGATCCAAATTGATCAAATTTAATTAAATTGAATCTTAGATTTGATAAAAATAACCCAAACCGATTGAGAAAGATCCCTGCTTGTGAGCCATATAGTATGCGTGTACGGTGGAGCAGCAACAGCAATGAATTATTTGAAGCGTAGGGAACTGTTGTAGTGTTAATGAGTTATGTGATGTCGCATCGTATCGGTGAAATTCTCTTCTCTTCTCTTGCTTGCTACATCGACATGCATGCTTATAGCTTATAGCCTCTAGCATCTTACAACTCACTAACCCACCTATGACCAATCATGCCTCATTGTCATTATCTTTTGCACAAAAATTGAGTCCCTCATGGTATAGATATGAAATACTGCATAAGTTTGTATTCAAATATTCTAATTTCTGACTCAAGAGAATTGTAGGATAGAATAAGATTTCTAACCTATCTTTCAGTTTCACTGTAATTGGAAACACGGAAATTTTAAGCTATAGGTCCTACAATTTGTAACTCTACTCTCTTCCAAATTCACGCGCCTCGTTTTTATCCTCCGTTCGTTTTCAAGGTCTGTTTGTGAGAGGAAATAAAGAATAAAATTAAAATAAAATGTAAAATTATAAATTTTACATTATTTTACCGTTGATTTCTCTATTTTTTACTATCTTTATCTGCAACCTAAACATTTTCAATTGCAAGCCTCTCTCGATTCTCTTAATTTCTCATTTCTCAGTCACCGTCTAAGATTCTAAGCCTACACCGGTAGCTACCGTAGGCTGCCAACAATGTACCTTCAAATTTTCCTCCTACATTGTGATTATGTGGATTGTGTTTTTTACTCTTGATTGAAGGTTAAAATCTATTTTTTTATTTTCTTAAATATGTGATTTTAGATTTCTTATTTTTTAATTGATATATTTTATTTTTTATTTTTAAAAAAATTATAATTTTAGTTTCTTATTTTTAATGGAAACATTTCATCTTTTACTTCTAAAAAATCATAGTTTTAATCCTTATACCTAATTTCAAACATTAGAGAATTATGCATTTTATGTAAACATTGACCGATATGTATTTAGTTATTATTTATAACCACAAATGTTTTTTATAAATGATTTAATCGCTAACAAGTTTAATTTATTGAAATTTTTTTGAAAAAAGAAATACATAGTCAAGTCTAAAATTGAAAAAGAAAATGACTAAAATTGTAATTTTTTTAAAAAAATATGAGATAAAATATCTTAATTAAAAAATAAAGTAGTTAAAATTGCAGATTTTAAAAAGTGAGGGACCAAATATCTCAATTAAAAAATAAAGGAACTAAAATCATGAATTTAGAAAAATAAGGGAATGAAATTGCATTTTAGCAATAATATCACTTTTACTTAAATATTTAGACTAAATGTAATTTTCATCCTCCTATTTTTTCAAATTTGCAATTTTAGTTTCTTTATTTTTTAATTGAGACATTTTATCCTCATTTTTTAAAAAATTGTGATTTTAATCCCTTATTTTCCAATTGTGATATTTCGTCTTCAACTTTTAAAAAATCATAAATTTAATTATTGTGATTAATTTTAAACGTTGATTTATGTATTTTGTAAACATTGACCGATATGTGTCTATTTATTTTTCACATGATAAATATTTGTTTTAATTATTTAATTGTTAATAAACTTAATTTATTAATAAAAAGATTAAAAAATACATAATCAAGTTTAAATTTGAAAAAGAAAAATTAAAACCACATATAAAAAAATAAGAAACAAAATGTTTCAATTAAAAAATAAAAAAATAAAAATTATAAATTTTGTAAAAGTAAAAATTAAAATATCTCAACGAAAAACTCACTGAACGTTTAATAGAGTATTTAATATTAAATTAAGCACTTGTTAGTAAGACTTTAATTTATATACATTCCTATATCCCTTTAATTATAAATTATTACAATTAATGGAATGGAGTCCGAAAGAAAGAGGAGACGAATGCCTTCCCTGATCGACAAGCAAAGTATTCATATTCTACTACCAGTAATAGTATTATAATGATGCTATTCCTCAGTAAATTACTTTTCGTTTTATTCCTGCACGATTACTTATATATATTTTCTCATTTCCATATACTCTATTTTTTATTCTCTTTACTTTATACAAAAAACTATATTTAGAATAATCATTCTTAATTAATGATATCATAAATTTAAATTTTATTTTAAAATAATTATAAAATTAAATAATTTAATTAATAGTTATATTTAATAATATTACTCATAATTTAAGGAATAGCTTTCTCATCAATAAATATCATTATTTTTAATTATATTTATATCAAAATTCATAAAAATATATTTTTTTGTCTTTCTTTCTCGTGCAGATTATTATTTGTTACATTTTATAACAAAGGAGAGAGATAGACAAAATAAATGATATATGGATTATTTCATGTGTATCACATCTTTAAATATATTTACTTATATAAAGAAGTAGTAATAAATTAAAGGTATAAAAAATAATTTATTTCTGTATTACATAAATGACGAGAGAATTTTTTTTTTCTAATTCATCATGTTTTACTTATTATATATTTGCATTTGATTCTGTTAGACATATTTATTTGAGGAGTATAAGTGTGCTAACTTAACGGATCGTACTTTCCTATTAATAAAAAAAGATAATTATATAGGATTAATTTGTCAATAAAAAATGATCTAATAATAAGGATTAAACTCATATTTTACAAAAATATAATAATAAATCTTGTTTTTATAAGTATTTTTTATCTTAATCCTAATAAGTTACTAAAATTTAATTCACCTAAACCTTTTTGTATAAAAAAAAATATTAGGTCACTTCACAGCTTAAATAAACTCAAATACAATAATTTTTTTATTCTAATAAAAATAATTGTGAAGTTTCATATTTCATTCCTTTCTCTTTTCACTCCACAATAAGTGCATGTATAAAATAATTAAAGATAAAAATATAATCGATTACAAAAATAACTTATTACTAATTTTTATAAACTATTTCACCTTGCTTCAATGAAGTTGTAGATAAATCTTATAAGATCATCTTTGTTGGCGCTAAAAGAACTTATTACACAAGTAGGGGTGACAAAGTGAGTTAGTCTAATTCATTTTGGTCCGCTCGACCACTAGCCCACCTAAAATAGGTCGGGGCAGCCTCACCTGCCTTTTAATGATGGGTTAAAAATTTTGGTCCGTCCCACTTAAGAATGGATTGGCGAGTTGGTTTGCCATAAATAAAAAAAAATATTTTATTTCATAAAATTAACCTAAACGAACAAATTTAGTTTTTTTTAAGAGGATCTAGTTAAAAAAACATAAAATATATCAATTGCTTATTTTAATATAAATTTTTCTATAAGTACTAGATAAATTGAATTTATAGAATAATATAAAAATGATAACAATATGTATTTTGATTTTTGAACAACACTATAAACTAAAAAAAATGCAAAGTGACAATCCAAACCTTAAATACCTATTAGTATATACATTTTTTAAAAAAAGATATGTATGACAGACTGATGAGTCAACTTGTCTCGTCTTTTCCTGCTGTTGGCCCGCTAGATCGACAAGTTAGACAGGACAGGCTACAACGGGTTGATGGGTCGAGTTCTCCATCCCACCTTGTCTAACCTGATTGATTTTGTCATCTTATACACAAAGCTTCTTGACAAAAGTATATGATTAAAGTTTGTCCTTATAAAGTATTTTTTAAGCACTCATATAGTTATGCCAATCAATGTTTGTGGCATTTAAGAAATTACAAAGTAAAAATAAGAAAAGAGTAATTTTATATAAAAAATAGTTGCTACTATTTGTAAGATTTTAAAAGTTGTTAACTTGTTATTATTGATTTAGAAAGAGTTTCTTAAATTAATAAAATAAAATAAGTGTAGTATAATGACAAGCCTATTTAAAAAGTGTAAAAGGTAAAAATAAGATAAAATAATTTAGAAATGTGCTAAATAAACTCTTATTTATAGATTTATTATCCAAATAGTTTATTGAATAGGTAATGGTAGAGGGTTGTAAACTTGTAATTATCTAAAAATTCCAGTAAAGTGTCATCATGTATCATGTATCATGTATCATGTATGAAGTATGAGTTGTTTACACATCAATGACGAAAGATGTTATGAATGATACAAAAGCAAATATTTGAGGATGATATGATGCGAGGACGAAATTCAACAGAAAAGAATGGACACGTAATAAACCTGCATTAATACAATACACATTTTATTAGGGGTTGTGCAGTGCAAGTATAGAAATGTTAAAAAAAGAGGTTCAAAATAGCTGTGGCTCTGAGTTGGACACATCTTTTTTGTAGGCGCAGTGATTGATGCCCCCTAAGCCAAAAGGGCCATCTGGCATATACAAAGTGTCTTATCTGAAGCGATTAATCACTCAGAAGCTTTTCCTCATTTTCTTCACCCAAACCATCCTCACGATTCCCAACAAAACAAAAACAAAATTGGCTCCACCCCATGACGCTGTGCCGTTAAATAAAACAACAAGCATCATCCCAGACACACACATCAATGTTCCTCTGATACTCACAACACAACACAAACATGGACCCTCACCGCCGGCACCGCCGCCGCACGTGGTGCTGCTCCTTCGCCTTCCCTCCCTCCAGCCCCGACAACCTTAATAGCAACTCCTCCAAACCTGCATTCTCCCTCCCAACCTCCCCCAAATCCCGCATCCCCGTTAAGATCGACCCTCGCCGGATCCTCTCCCCGGGAAGAGTCTCCCCCATCGACTCCGATTCCGTCGCCGGAGAACCTCTCCCCTTTCCCCCTCCCTCGCCGGAGTTGCCGCGGCCGCGATCTCCGGCGGCGACCTGCGAGAATAGGGACGTGAGGATGAGCCTTAGAGGGAATAACGGAGGGTGCATGGTTCTGGAAGTGAACTCGGAAGTTCTCTGCGCGAATTCGGAAGTGTTCGCGGGGTTGATAGAGGATTACAAGAAAGGGTCTTGGAGTGGGAGTGGGAGTGGGAGCAACAAAATGTGTAGAATAGAGGTTCCTGAAGTCGATAACTTGGGAGTGTTCAGAGAAACCATTGAGCTTATGTTCGAAAACGAGGATGGCGTCACAAAAAGGCTTCTTAACATTGGCGTTTTTCGATCCATTGACATTTTGGAGGTTCGTTGCTTTCCCACTTTACTTTACTTTCTTTTCATAAAACATATATTAAATTAAATTCTGGGTCGTCAACAAGTTGGTTGAGTAAAGTGAATGAGTTCTTGTAAACTTCTTGATATTATGCTGTCTTTGATTCCTACTGATGGTTATGCGTTTTTGTGCCTTTAAATGACATGACTTACTTCTTGTGCTTAGTTATTCGGGGCTTTGATTATTGGGTGTCAGTCACAATGTTGTTCTGATTGAGGGTTTTTATAATGCCAGAGATAAATTGTGTCAAGGACAAAGTTTAGATGCTGTATTTTAGATTTTTTTTTTGCTAGTTTTCTAATTAGAAATAGAATTATAGTTTCGTATCGATAATTAACATAATAAAGCTAAACTTCATATTTTACGGGAGAATAACACAAAATGTAACTAAATAATTGTTTTAAGTTTTATCTCTTTTTTTTCCTCTAAACATCCAAGACATTTGTTGGAGCGTGTTTGTATTACCCACATTCCACTTTCCAATGCATGTTCCTTCTCTCACAGTGGGTTGGCGTTGAACGTGACTAAATTGTGTTTCAAACACACCCTTAGATATGTATGTTTTTTTATTGGTTTCTTGCATAGCTTGTCAATGCGTTCATTTTATTTATATTTCCCTGAAATGTTTTTGGTTTGAGGGAATAGACTGTTTCCTTAGGAAAGGTTCCAAGGGTCGCATGAAATTAGAAGAAAATGCGCTAGAAAATGAATTTTGATACTTTCGGTATTGAAGCAACTTTTTTTGTGTTGAGCCTACACAATGGTGCCTCTTTAGTCTCTTACATGATTGTTTGATTGCATTACTAGGTTTCAGCAGGCATCATGTTCACCAAGGGTGTTTTGTCTTGTTTACAATACCTTGAAGCTGTGCCTTGGACTGAAGAAGAAGAAGAAAAACTGAGAAGTCTATTCACAAGATTCAAGTTTGATGAAGCAACAACAAGAGACATCCTAGGAAGGCTTTACTTGCACGATTCAGTAGATTCTTCTTCCCAGCCTAATGTGGCTCGACAACTTGTATGGTCTATCACCACCTGTGTGGATAACAATGCAAGAAATGAACTAAAGACACTAGTGAAGGGTCTTCTTTGCAAAAGCTCAGTGTATGAGAAGAATCACCTTGACCTCAGCAAGGAGGATCTGTATTCTGTGTGCCAATCATGTCTGGACACATTGATAAGCCTCTTTGAGGAGGCATCTGACACTGAAAGGTTGACAAAGAAAGATAAGAATAAGCCATTGATCGAACGCATCTCAAGACAGGTTGATAACATCAACTGGTTGTTGGAAATCATGCTTGATGGGCAAATAGCAGAGGACTTTGTGAACATATGGACGGATCAGCACCAACTTATCAAAATGCATGAAAATGCATCCCCTATGGTTAGATATGAACTAAGTCGCGTGTCAGCGATTCTCTTTGTTGCCATGGCTACCAGAAAATTGCAATGTCGGTTGGAAGCTCGATCGGGGCTTCTTCAGGCATGGTTCCGGCCTATGCTTTTGGACTTTGGTTGGCTTCAGAGATGTAGAAGAGGGCTTGATATAAAGGTCTTGCAAGAGGCTATGGGTCAAACACTTCTTACTCTACCTCTAAATCAACAATATATGCTCTTCATGGAATGGTTTAGGTATTTCTCAAGCCATGGTACTGAATGTCCGAATCTAAGCAAGGCATTCCAAATTTGGTGGCGCAGATCTTTCTTAAGAGGCTCTGAAACTGATGCCATTGAAACAAGGTAAAATGTGCCACTATTTGTCATTTTAAATGTTTGTGTAGTGTGTAAAGAGTTGCAACTAGGTGAAGGGATTCTGGACTATGTACATTGAATAACGTAGATAAACTCCACAGATTGTTGGAGATTATTTCATGCCTAAATAGTAGGAGAATTTTTCCTCTATTTGTTTGTTTCGTTTATTGCTCGTGGCACCATGCTGGCCAATTTAGTTTAGGTTAATGAATTGAATGCGTTATTGTAGTAATAAGTTGCCACTAAGTCATGACATAATGTATTATTGTTATGCTTCTTGGAACCAGGCAAATTTGAGTCACTTGAGTAGGAGTTGTTGAAAAAAGAAAGAAAATCAATTCACGACTCGGCTGGTTTTGACAAGAATTTGATTGCCCGTATTGCTAGATTGATATTAAACCTTTTAGGGGTCGGATTAAGCTGATTATTTAGATCGAATTAATAATAATATCCTGGAATTAATATAGAAAGATGGAAAAAGTGTGGAAATATTAAGATTAAACTAAATTTAATTTAAACGAGAACTTTAACATTGAAACGATAATTACTTCTACATGACATATTCATTTATACCCAAGGGTGATGTTTGGGTAAAGGAAGAAAAGAGAATGGAAGATTTGTTTGAGTAAAACAACTAAATATTAATTAATAATTATTCACTTTTAAGTTAAGAGCGAAAAAAATCACGTAAAACAACTAAATACATGGAGTAGTTTTGGACGAAATTAAGAAGTCTTTGCTTGTAATTTGTAAAGACGTCCTTAGTCCTCACTCCTCGTAATAAGGATTTCTCAAACTATGCTTTAGGTAGTATAACACCTACTCTGAAGTAGCCTATATAATTTGGTGCCTGACGTATATTGTTCGAAAAACTAATTAACAAGTTTCCTCAGCCAAGCAATTTATCATACATTTTTCTATTTTCTGCTGTCTTTATCCTTTGCTAACATCAATATATTCATTCCTAGACAAAAAATACAAAGGGAAATATAAAAAGTTCTTGCTAACCACTAATCCTACGCAATTAGTTAAGAAATAAAAAAAATATATTGTGAAAATTATAGGAACACAAAAATGATCATGGCATCATATTTTTTTTCCCAATAAAAACCTTTTTATGTTAATTTTTTAATCAGTGTTCTTACCCTAGGACATTAGTTAACATTTTTCATATACAAATATAAGAAATGTTTGCAGCCAATGTTTTAATTACAGCCAACTTTTTCAGAGGTTAAATACTATTAGTATCTAATAGTGAAATACTAATAGCTATTAACCAATGGTAGCAAAACTACCGGTAGTAGTCCCAATTACTCCCTCTATACTCACCCAATATTACAACTTAGAAACCCAACCACCCTTTTACCAAATACATTGACCCTCATTTATAACCCAGCATATATTTCACGTCACCTCTTCCTTCCAATTCAATTAATTTCTTATACACTCACCAGAACATACATACCATTAGTCATAAGAATAACCAAACGATGAGTCTAAATTCTTCAGCCATGTCCACATATGAAAGACAACTTGCATGATCTTGTCCTTATCGAAGAGACCTCCCCTGAAGATAGTGTTGTTTCTTGCCTTCCATAGAGACCACAAGACACCTACCCAAATGCAATTCGACTTTTCACAAACATTTTTCTTCTCTTTAATCAACACATGTTTCAGATAATGTTCCTTAGTGCAAGGAAACACGCTTTGCAACCCGCACCACTTGCAGCAGGCATGTCATTTCTAGTGTAGGTTTGCACCAAAATAAAGTGTGAAACAATGATTCTTCTTCCTCTCCGTAGAATGGGCACAACCATATTTCACCATTATTAAAGATATTTCTTTTTGTAAGGTTATCACCACTCAGTAATAGATCCCTAAAGAGCCTCCACACAAAGTATTTAATTTTAGGAGGAATCTTTAACGACCAAATATCTTCAAAAAAATGTATCATGTGAATCCAAATTATCAAGATCACTCATAAATGAATATGCCGACTTAGACCGTATATGCACCGGATTGATCATATAGCCACCTCCATGAAACCGAAATGGCTTTTGGTAAATATATCTCCCTCAACTCCCTATAAAATCTTTCAACATCTACATTCTTCCATTCAAACCACTCCCTCCTCCACACTAAGTTCCACTTCCACTCATCCCCTCACCACTCACCAACATTTCCTAGGTATTCCCCTTTTTGGCAAAAGTTTAGAAAAAGTCTAAGATATTTATGTGCTAAACTCTCCTCACTCACCCAAGGGTCACTCTAAAACAAGATTTTATCTCCCTTCCCCTCTTTCCACTCAACCGAAATATCAAACCACTTTGAAGATGATTGCCCTCCACAAACAATATACAGATTTCTCGACCAAATTGATGATTTTTTATTTACCCCATCAAGTTGTAAACCTCTCCACCCCTGACTCCACCACCTCACTCCATAAACCTCTATTACCATCATTAATTCCCATCTCCATTTTGCCAAAAGAGCTTGATTAAAAGTGAAAACATTTTTTATACCCAGACCACCATGTTTTTTTGTTGACAAATTTTATTCCAGCAAATTTTCTTTTTTCTCTCCTCACTACCCCACAAAAAATTCCTTTGTTTACTAATAAGTTTTTTCCCCACACAATTTGAAACTTTGAAAAAATAAAAAAGAAACAAAGCGATCAAGACTGAATTAATAAGACTTACCCTCTCCGCATAAGACAATGTTTTGTTTTGTTTTCACCCGACAATTTTTTCTCAAATTTATGAACATTAGGTTTCCAAGCATCAACTAACCTAAGATTTGCTGCTATGGGAATACCTAAATATGTAAAAGGAAAATGTAAAATTTTGCAATTAAGGAAATGTGCATACTTCTCCATCTCATCGGCATCAACTCTTATAGTGCCAAATTTGCTTTTAAATTTTTTTAAGAAATGAACAAGATAATCTTCTTGTCTTAATCCTTTAGATACTAAAAACTCCTTTATTGGACTTTCATTTACATACCAAAACTTCTTAACTCACCAAATATCCTTTAATCCACATTATCCATTTATCATCCAACCGGATTAACTCCCAACTCATTGAATCATAATCACTTTGAAAATTAAACACTTTTTCTTTAATCTTTTTGTCTCCTACCACCTTATTTGCTATCAAAGCATTATGTACCAAGTGTCAACCACCCAAAAACACACTTTGTCTTTGATTAATTAGTTTGTCCAACACCTTATTAATTCGGTTTGAGAGAATTCTTGCCCAAATTTTAAATGTACAACACACCAAAGATATTGATCCCACATTGATTTGACTACAAAATTTGTAACTAACATGTAAATACTTGTTCAATTTATGGAAACATTCTATTTATTTTTTTCATTTTTTTTACATCTATTTTTCTTACTAGTAACATTAAACCATCACGTTTTCACTTTATTATTTTTTATTTTAAAAGCTTCTAAGAAAATGTAGTATCAAAACCTTACTTAAAAACAAGTAATTTTAAAACACTAGCATTTCCATAATCTTAATCATAATATAATAGCAGTCAAAAAATCATAATATAATAGTTAAAAAAAATATTTACTGGCACCTGAAAATTTTTAAAATTACGCATGATTCCATGTTTTTTAACATTCACAAAAACCTCCCTTGTAAAAAGTATAAAATTTAATACTTTAAAAATAATTTACAAAATAAAATAAATAAAGAATATTGCGTTCAATATAATTCCATTTAATAAAAAATATTTTTTCTTCCAATCAAATAAAGAACAATCAATTTTCTTTTGATCAAAACATTTTTTCAAGGGCAATCAAAGACCCGAAGTTGAGGAGAAAAGAATGATAAAAAAGAGAACATTTAAATAAAGTAGAAAGATAAGATTGTGAAATCCACACATGATTTCATGATAAAAAAAAGAGAACATTTAAATAATAGTTTCTTCTTTTCTTCCTGTTACCAAACCAAGGATTTCATGATTTTCTCCAGCTTTTTCATCTTCCCATCACCACTATTGATATTTTATGAAATTCCTTTCCCTTACGCCCCCTCACCCATTCTCCACTCCACACTCACCCCACCTCCTCAAACATCTCTCTTCCATTACATCCCAAGACTTATTCCGTCAAAAATATTTTATTTAAAAAAACATAAAAGGTGGGGAGCAAACGGGACAAACCTCGAGCGTCATATCAATTTGCTTTCATTATGCTATTGGGAGCTCCGAAGTCCTTTTAGCACCCCCCCCCCCAACCCCCCCAAAAAAAAAACTTATAGGACAGTAAGAAAAAAATCAATTTGAATTTTCAATTCAGTCAATCCCCCTGCCCAAAAACAAACTGCATTAAAATCTCCCTAACGAATACCATTTTCAAATTGCACTATAGTTTTAATAAATCTTCACGGCAAAAAATGTCTGGAACAACTTCCAGCATAATTAGATTTTAATCAAACATAACACAACCAAAGAAAATAAATAACTAGATTTTAATCAACATTCTTGTCAGTTGATATCATTGTCAAGTAATTCCAGAAATTAATGTCAAATAGAAAACTGGTGCCATGATGGTTTTTAAATGAACAGGAAGAGAACCTTTTGTTTATTCTAATCCACGTTAGGTACTTGGGGCTATAGTTCAATCAATTTTCTGGGATACTTCCCTCAATTTTTTAACCTTACTTATCTTGGCTATCACTTCCATGTTTATTCTGCCAGAGCGGTGGCGGCGTCTCTAGGTCAATCAACTCCAAAAAGTCATGGTCACAAGACCTAAATATATCACCTGTATAAAGCATTGCGCTTGTAGTATATTCATTTTTCTGGCCACAGGAAAAACTGCCTTCTCCCAATCCAACCAAGCTGTTAAGGTCTCCTAAGTCCTCAAAAATAGCATGTGGATCTGAACATGGTCCACGTTCTGCATTGTTTGCCTGATCAGGATCATCAACGTTCTGTCATCCCATAATCACAAAATTAGAATAAATAAGAGAGAGAGAGAGAGAGAGAGAGAGAGAGCATGAAGCAGATTGCTTATATATTACAGAAAAAAATCTAACAAAAAGACCATGTAACAAGTTAAGGGTATACAAATAGATAAAATTTATACTCCAACATCATGATTAATAGCTTCAACTGTTCAACAACCCACAACTCCTTGGGGTTTTCCTGCACTTGGAAGAAGTAGAAAAAGGAAGAAATAGTGATAATTTGATGAGATATATACGAGAGAGAGTGGGTTATATTTTTAGTTGCCCAGTTCAACTCAAACACTGCCTAGAAGGAGTTGATTTGGTTGGGCAGCATGAATGTGATAATTGATTTACCCAAATGTGAAAGAAATGTGATAAAAAAAATAGTTTTGGATGTTATATCTATCTCCTTCATCTATTACATAAAAAACTGAAAAAAAATCAATTTTTGTAGTCTTCCAATCGATTTTGTAATCTTATATAATCAATTGTATAGTTTTATAAACAATTTTTGCATCATACTAGGAAATTGATTTTCATCGGTGATAATCAATTTTCTTAGTTGGAATTTTTATTATGTGTGTTTGTGTTGAGTGTTATTGTTAGGGATAAAATATGGTTTTAATTTTATTTCTCACTTCTCTTTCCATAGTAAACCAAACAAGTCTCACCTCAATGCTGTTGTTTTCATTCACAGCCAATGTGTCATCATCTTCTATGGAACAATCAAGAAAAGGTAGAATGCCAACGTCAGCTTGATTATTTGGAGCTGAAGGATGTGCCAAGCAAGAGGGCACCAATTCTGGTACACATGGTACAGAGCCAACTTGATTGTTTGATGCTGAAGAATGTGCCAAGAAAGAGGGTATCAATCCTGATACAGAGCCAACTTGACTGTTTGGTGCTGAAGGATGTGCTGAGCAAGAGGGCATGAATTCTGAAACACATGGAACAGAGTCAACTTGATTGTTTGATGCCAAAAGATGTGCCAAGCAAGAGGGCATCAATTCTGATACACATGATACAGAGTAAACTGGATTTTTTGGTGTTGAAGGCGGCGAGAAAGAGGGCATCAATTCTGATACACATGATAAAGAGCCAACTTGACTGTTTGGTGCTGAAGGGTGTGCCGAGCAAGAGGGAATCAATTCTGATACACATGATACAGAGTCAACCGGATTGTTTAGTGCAGAAGGATGTGTCGAGCATGAGGGCATCAATTCTGATACACATGATACAGAGGTCAATCCAGCACATCCACTTGTAGAGGGATGGGTGTAATTAGCAACAGAAATATGGCTTTCACTAGGTTGTATAGGAACAGGTGCACAAACAGCAGCAACAGGGGCAGATTGTACAGAATCAATTTCCTCATCTGTTTCCCACTCCTTCTCATCATATGGTTTACCATACTGTGCACCATTCCTAGGACCAGGACCTTCCTTTTGGTACACCCTACAAATCACATAGGCATCCTGCAATACATATAACAAACCAGTAGAACAATTAAATAAATTAACAAAAAGAATTCACTAGCAGAACAACCACTACTAGAGAGCATGCAAAAAAGTCAACAAACCAAACTTGGAAAGCAGGAAGGGATGCTATATTAGACAAATGCACAGGAAAATTGTAACAAGATAACAAAGCTTGTCATTCCATGCCATATAAGTTAAGCATATGCAAATTATATCTACAGCCATAAATCATCTTAAAGGGTAAAGTTTAACATGAAAAGACATAATTCTATTTATGCTATGCATTTATGCATATCCAACAATAATATCTCTGCATCTCTTCTACTGTAGTGTAATAGAGGGCAATAATAGCAACAACTACACTAAACATCCTCACAGTCCCAAAACTCATATACTTCCTCAAAGTTGCTTGCCTGCAAAATGCCTTTCAAGTGTAACAGAGGGCAACGAAGTAGCAACTATACTAGAAATCCTCAGTCAAACCCTACAAAACTCACATGCTTGTTCAGTCAAAGTTGTTTACCTGTGATACGGCTTCGTCAGCCAGCACCTTGTCATCAAGTCTAAATTCATGCATAACCCAATCAGTTCGATCTCCCCTAGGGGCTCTACCAGTGTGAAAAACCAGGGTTTTTATCATCCCCACAACTGTATTATTGTGTTCAATTGGTCTATCCTTCCCAGTAGTCTTCCAATACCCAGCCTCGGTGGCCCGATTCAACCTCCCTCCGGTCGAATACTTCTTTCCCCGAGGGCAAAAGAAGTACCAACTCAAATCCCCATTCTTGAGCAAAGACATAGCTGCAACACAAACAACAAAACCTCATTAAAAAACATAAAACAGTAAACTACTCAATGAAACAAGAGTGCAAATGCAAACCTGGGAGATCCCACGGAGCAAACTTGTACAAGTCAACTTCAGCAATTATTTCGGAAGGGAATTTCTTACCCCGAACCTTCCTCTTCAGAAAATACTCAATCAGCTCAACGTCAGTGGGTTGAAACCGATACCCTGGCATTTTTGGTTTGGCCATCCAAATAATATAAAAGAAAATGAAAAAGAAAAAGCGAAATATGAAGTGCTTCAGAATGTAGCAACCAGAACGAATCGAAGAGAAAGAAAACTCGTCCGCAGAGAGAGAAGAAGAACCACGTTTTTTTTTTTTTAGTAAGGAAAAAAATGGAAGAAAGTGAATAATAATAGATAACACTAATTGGGTCAAGTCCAGTGGCGGAAGAAGAAGTTCCAAGAACGCCAAAGCCTGCCCCGGTTCATGAAGGGAAAACGAAGGCACGCGATGGATGACGATCTCTTTCTCAGAAAAAAAGTCATCGGCACGGTGAAACCCTAACACATATCGAATTCAGTTCATCTCAGAAAACATACAGAAAAACACAGAAGGAAGGGGTTTAGGGTTTCTTACCGGGGAAGGTGGAAGAAGGAAGCGCGAGACGCCGTAATCAGATGTCAAGCTTTGGCGAATTTGGACTAGCGGAGTGTCCAAATGAGTGGAGGTTCTTATTTATATATAGACTTTTATTATATTTTAACTTTTAATTGGATAATTTTTTTAAAATTTTATTGTCGAATTAAAATTTCTTTTACATAAAATACATGCAAAATTTCATATTAATCTAAAATTATTTATTATCTTTTTCATATAAATCAAAATCAATATAATAAAAATATTTTAAAATATGAATCATTTGATTATTTTGTTATTATTATTATTTAATTTTAATAAAATTGAATACAAACGATTTTGATAATACATAAATATAATTTAATAAAAATTACATTTTATATATAATTTATATATATATATATATTTGGCAACTCAAGTATTATTTTTCATTTTTTCACCTACTAAAAAAATACAAATTCACATATTTTAAATATTTAACTCCCTCTCCATGATTTTAGAGTGGAAAACTGATTAAGTTGTGTGAGAATATTAAAATAATGCATGGAAAAAGAGTATTCAATCCCCTAAATTTTATCCATTTTTTACACAAACTTTAATTTCATTCTGATTAATCTTTAAATTTTATTCTGTTTGTAAATAGATAGTATGGTCTTTAATTTCGTTGCAATTGATCATTAAATTTTTCTGTTTTTGCATTAAACTTTAATTTCATTCTAATTAATCCTTAAATTTTACCGTCTTTACAAATAGTTCTGTGTATTAAATTACAATTGAATTATTTATCTTAAATGAGAACAATTCATTTTTCACATATTAAAATATATGGATTTAGAAAAAATAAAATAATAAAAATCAATAGATTGACTTTTTAATTCTAATAATTCATTACTTTTTCGTGTTTTGCTACAATTATTTTTTCACATTCAAATACATCGATTTAGAAAAAATAAAATAATAAAAAGTCTTTATTTTTTTAGGAAAAGCAAAACATTTTATTAATAGAGAAGTCTTTATATGACTTTTTATTATGTTTTAATGTTTAGGAAAGTAGTTTATAAAAATAAAACTACTAATCGAGTTAATATTATGAGACAGTTAAAATAAGAAAAAATAAAACTTGCATGATTTAAAGCTAATACACATATTATGTTTGATAAGATATTTGAGCTAGTTTCTAACTATTTTTACTAGTTAAAAAAGTCATTTGGTTGTTCTATAAATAAGTTTTTTTTAGTGACTTCTAACATTTTTTAAAATGTTTTTTAAAAGTTAATTTTTAGCTTTTTTTATTTTCTTTCACTTTTATCTTTAATCTATTTATTTTCCTTGTTACCTTTTTAAAAATAAATTATGATTTTATTATTTTTTGTCATTTTATTATTTTTAATTATTTCAACTGTTAATTTTATCAAATACTTCTAGTTTAATAAGTTAATTTTCTAACTTTTAGTTAGTTTTGTCAAACATAACTATAACTAAAGTACTAACAAAACACTCAAGTCAAGCCTTGAAAGCTAGCTTCACCCCATTTAGAACCTTATGAAGCTTGCAAAGTAGAGATTTGTCAAGTACTTCAAAACCATGGACTAGATCATGTTGACCTCTTTATCAGAAATTCATTAAGGAAGCCATTATTAATATTAAGCTGTTGAATAGATCAACAAAGGAAGGATGTTTTTTTCTTCTAGAAAATTTGAGTTGCTTTGCACCCATAAACACCTTTGTTAAGTCTGTTAGAAAACCTTCAACTAACATATCTATCTCTCCCTAAAGATTCTTATTATATTTATATTGATTAATTAATGGCTTACTTAACATTATTTGGCTAAAATGTTTCTGTTTAGTTTAGGTGGATTTCAACGGCCAACATATGTCATAACTAACAAAGAATTTGTTTTTTCAAGTTATAATAAAATTACAAATGTTGAACAAATATAATTCCTCCAAAATAGCATGCTTTGTAAAATCAAGAGTTGTAAAGACAGATTATTATGATTAAGGAAAAGTAAAAACTGGCTCGAGACACCCATGCCACCAAAACTTTATATGATAGATAGGAAGGTGAACAAATTTCACCGTGAAAGTAAACAGGATCAATTACACATGATACAATCAAACATCTTCAAAGAATTTTGATAACAATTTTCCAGCTTAAGCATTGAAGAATAAACTTTGGGAAGACAGATGCCATAGATCAGCTGATATCAGAAAAAGTAACAGAGCAGTTCGCCAATACTGGAGGTCTGACCATGATAACAGATATCCAAGAAGGTAACATGTCAGTATATGCTCAGCAGTGCATCGCAATCCCAAGACTTAGATGAATCAAACAGTTTATACAGCACTCATCCACATCCAATATGAATCTGGTCCGTACTCCCGCTAAAATCACTGTACAAACTCAGCATTTAGGAGGCTGATGCAATTTCTCCAGGTAGCAGAGCTTCATTCACAAGAAACAGGGATGGGAAAATCAAAAGGACTCGGCTCAAAATTTAGCCTCAGACTGTTGAAGTACTTTTGCGAGTCAGAATCTCTCACTACTACAGGAGAATAGACGCTGAACACTGCCACCTTTTAATTCTTACGTCTCACAAAGTACTCCAAAGCCATAACACAGTGAACCAACCATCCTCCAATGACTTGAAAATGCAAATACTAATTGATGAACAATCACCGTGCAAGCTTAGTCAAAAGGGAACAAGCAAACGATCACCATCGACAAACTATTTCACAATATCCCGTTCAAAACCCTCTGGTAATAATCATACTGCCGTGTCCGCCATGCATCCAGGCTACTGCTAATGAGGGAAAGCACCAAAGATACACATTGCTGCCAAGAGAGAAAAAAAATGTAGCAAACAGGCGAAAAAAAAATACAGTTAAGAGAGTAACTAATATTAGTATTGAAACCTCTTCAGTTAAATTGAGATGGAAACGCTTTCGTAGGTTCTGTATTGTCCGTGGACCACCTTTGAAACAGGGGAAACCAGAGTCCTGATACCAGCATTAGAAAACTATTAGCTCGGAATATCCAGCATTAATGGGAGAGTATTTCCTGATTTTCTCCTCCCATGCCCATCCACATGCATAATAACAATAAGAGGCCCACAAATGTACACGCACAATTGAGTCTCAAGAATACCAAAGGTCAGTTAAAATAAGTGAAACTCCATATCATGTTATAAGATGAGGCCACAATCAAGCATCTACAGAGGCAGGGAAATATGGAAACCTCAAACCTCTATTTCTCTAACCTCTAATCAAACAAATGTAGAGCCCGTTGTCTAAGCTGCAAAAAAAAGGTGATTCTATGATTCAACTTTTGGAGCCACTGTTTAGAATAAGCTATTTTTAGCTTTGCTATTTTTAACTTCCGAGAAAAATACTAAAACAAACTATATTTTAGGCTTTTGCCTTTTTTATTAAAAAAATACTTACATAATATTATAATGTTTTAAACATCTATTTTAATAAAGAATAACTTTACTTTAAAAAAAAGCACAATACAACGGGCCCATAGAGCAACCTTTTGCACAAAATGTTTAATTAAAAATAGGTTGCTTTATCCTTCCAGAGGACACAACATTTCCGAGGGCACAGCAAACTTTTTTCAGACATGCTCTAGAGAAAATCGCAACCTTGTCAAATTTTGCATACACTGTCTGTTATCTAAAACAACTATGGTTATTCAATGGGCTAACAGTCATGCTGGATATTACAGATCCACCATTTCCTTACCAGAAAAATTTAGACCAAACACCATTTAATGAGATTGCTTGTTTTGATTGTCATCCTCTATCACAAATTTCTACATCTTCTATAGATATTAATTTTTATTAATTGGTTCTTGGCATAATATATCATTAGAGATTGTCTTAACTATCTTTAAATGAAAACAAGCTCGTCAGTATCCCACCAATTTCAGAATAAGCAAACAAAATGCTTCACAAGATTTAAAAAGCTACAAGTTTAAAAGAAGGTATTAATTGTTATATTTTGCTTCTATTTTGGAGTTCAAAGATGTCCAATAAGCATGCAGAGATTCTTAAGCATTTCATTGTCCAAGTAGTCTTAAGACAGTCCACACTTTTCAGTTTTAACCTAATCAGATACCAATCAAACTTCACTACAGTAATTATGTCAGACAACTGCCATTTGCTATGTGAACATCCCACTGATTGGAAATATAATACACTATGCATATAAAGATTAAAGAAGGGAAATACATAAACTTTCATCACGAAATAGGTAAGTTGGACTGGTCACTGAACATTAAACAGCTTGCAATGGTGGCCAGTAACTAAATATGGAGGTGGCATAGGAAAGTTGGGAACAGCAACATCTAGGTTTGGACTAACAACCAAAAGTAGGCCATAACACAGCCTGATGTTCTCTTATGAGAAATTGGAACTAATCACAACCAAACAACGAACATGGGCAGGGTACATAATGGAAAACAGTGGGCCACAGTAGGGAGCTAACATTTACATTACCTGCAACATCTCAACAAGAAGAATAATACTCTCAGCATGCTTACGGCAAGTAAGGAAGCCTTGAATGCATAAAACCTGGATTACAGGAGACAGAGCACCAGACAAATTTAGAGCCACACAAGCAAAAGCCATAAATATATATACATATGTGTGTGTGTGACTTGTATCAGGTGAGAGATGAGAGCGTGAGGAGTAAATCTTGACCATACAATTAAAATGGATGGTTAAGATTAGATTTAAATAAAAAATCTTAACAATCCAAAGGCCAAACTTAACTCTTCTTAACTCTCTCTCTCTGTATACACACAGACATGTATATTACCTTGAAATAATCAAAGAACTCGCTCGGAATGCCCTCAGCATCAGAATCCATGACCTGGCACAATCACATTATTTCTGTTATTGTACAGAGAAAAGCTAGTAAATGTCTAAATGATCGAATGGACACTCAAAAATAGGTACCGATAAACTGTCTCAATTTTACCTCAAGAAGTTCTCGGGTTAATTTGAAAGGTGCACTTTCAAAATTAACACCACCGGGTGAATTAGAAAGCATGAAGCCAAAATCAATATGTATAATATGGCCTTCTTCATCCATTAAGAGGTTCCCATTATGCCTATCCTTCACCTGGATTAGATAAAAAACAGAAAATGAGAAGTGGATAGAAAATCTTCATTCCTTCAATAACAATAAACAGTAAAATATAATATGATTTGAATTGCAATTTAAGCAAGTAATGCAGCAGTTACAGAAAATGCATGCATGTGCACAGTAAGGTGTTTCACACCTGCAGGAGGTAGCAAACCAGGGAATATCCGGCCATACTTTCAACAAAGTTCCTCTGAAACAAAATCATGTAAACAAATCATCAAATTGTATCAAATGATATTATCTTCTCTATTTTTAACATAAAATAAAGGTGTTCACCATATAACAGGTTTATTAAATGATGAAAGGAACAACATTCAAAATAAAAAGGGGAGTGGGGGGATAAGCCTTTAAATTCAAAACCTGCACGAAGTCACACAAGAAAATTATGCCAGAAAAAAAGGGAGTGGAGGTGGGGCAGAAGTAGCAAATCACAGTACATTGCATTTTGCTAGTGAATGTACTGAAAGAAAACTTACAGTGGTACATCCCAGACAGGAGTACCTTGGAGAAGGGGCAAAAAATGAATACAATTGGTTAATAACATAAATGTGATTTTGTTTTCGGATGCTTGTCACATGCCATAAATATCTTTCAGAGATTATGTCGGATTGTCAATAGAAACCTTTTCAGAACAAAGATGTACCTATGTTAAACTACGTATTTATGCAATGTTAGTACTTTGGAATCTTTTTATGTGGCCAGGTTTTCTAGGTTGAATTAGAATTTGATATTTAGCCTATGCATTGGTAATGGATCATGAGGTGGATTGGGATCTTGTCACAAAGAAGGATAAGAAATCCTCCTCAGATAAACTAATAGGAAAATAAACAACCATTATAAACATATTTCTATTCAGCTATTTTCTTTATGTCAATGTTTTGCATTACCTGGGCAAGTTTAAAACTTGGAGAATTTTCTTGGTATTTGGCAATGAAAAATTCACGTAAACTTGAGATGTTGGGATATCGACTCTTGATAGAATGTAGAGAAGCCTACAAATCATATACATTTAATAATTAGTAAAGAAAAAAAATATAGATTTTTAATAAATTTGAAATATGTAACCATGGAATCACCGTATCAGGAATTGTTTCAATAAGAGCAGTGTAAGAAGAAGTACATAATACTTCATATGGGCGCAGCCAGAGAGGTAGGCCAGCTTCTTGGAAAATATCTGGTATCAAAATGTAATGATAGTAAGCAACATGACAAGAAACACAGAGAAGAGTCTGCTTCATCCTACTAGGGTAACCTGGTATCAGAATATAGTAAAACAAGATTTAATCATTAATCATCAACTCGTATCAGGGCTTAAAATTAATTTCGCAAAGAGCAGTTTTGGGGCAATCGGGAAGTCGGAACAATGGAAGAAGGTTGCTGCAAAATACTTGAACTGCAGATTGTTGTCTATACCTTTCATATACTTGGGTATCCCAATCGGGACAAACCCAAGTCGTTGTGAGTTGTGGGATCCTATCATCAAGAAGTGTGAGAGAAAGCTAGCAAAATGGAAACAAAGACACATTTCATTTGGGGGCAGAGTGACTCTTACAAAGTCAGTCCTAACATCCTTTCCTATTTATCTCTTTTCGTTTTTCAGGGTTCCCAACAGAGTCATGGATAAGCTGGTGAGTATACAACGCCAGTTCCTATGGGGAGGAGGACTTGAGCAAAAGAAGATTGCGTGGGTCAAGTGGGATACAATGTGCCTTCCAAAGGAAAAAGGGGGATTAGGGATCAGGGACATCAAGAGCTTCAATTTAGCTTTGCTTGGAAAATGGAGATGGAATCTATTTCATCACGAAGGGGAACTTTGGGCTCGGGTGTTGGATTCAAAATACGGCGGCTGGAGATTAATCAGTGATAGGCTGCCAACAAAATTAAACTTGCGAAGGAGGAACATAGAAATCAATTATCTACTTTGTCCATTCTGCAGAAACAATGAGGAGGATGCAGCCCATTTATTCTTCAACTGCAGTAAAACCCTCCCTATCTGGTGGGAATCTATGTCTTGGGTAAACATTTTGGGTGCTTTCCTGCAAAACCCGAGACATCATTTTCTCCAACATGCTTATGGGGGATATGCTGGTCTAAGGGCTCACAGATGGCAGTGTTGGTGGATAGCATTAACCTGGACTATTTGGCAGCATAGGAATCGGATAGTTTTCTCAAATGATAGCTTTAATGGTAGCAATCTGATGGATAATGCAATCTTCTTGTGTTTGTCATGGTTTAGGAATATGGAAAAGGGTTTTGTAATGCATTTTAATCAATGGTTAAGTAATCTAAGAGAGGGATTTTGTAATCAGGGGACGGAAGCATACATAGGACTTGGGTAGCCTATAGCTTACAATATGAGCAGCTTATGGTTAGCTAATTCGACTGTTCAAGCTTGTATTAGGAAACCATATGTCTGCTGAACTTCACAAATTTGTATTCTTAATACCCCTGGTACTTACATATATACACTAATTTATCTTTGCTGATCAAAAAAAAAAAATCATGCATCATCAACAAATCTTAGGTGCATCCTATCTGTTCACTAGATAATTCCATTCTTGCTTTTTATTAGAGTATATATATGTATAACTGTTAAAACAGTTTTGTAAGAGCTGTCAGCTTTTGCTAACAGCACCTCCCTCTTTGCTATTAACAGCTGTACTCTCTTAGTTCAGAGTTCTATAAATATCTCTCAGTAATTAACTTTGCGATATTCAATAATATCAGTTTCTCTCTCTCTGTTATGCAAAACTTCTCTCTCAATCTATCTGATACTTTTACATACTTTCACTTCAATTCACAACTACTGCATTGAAAACTATAATTAAGCAGATTTCACGTGTCATCTCAATGTTCACATTCAAGATGGAACTTAAACAGAGATAATAAAAACATACATTTGTTCTTAGAAGAATAGGATCTTTCATGACTTGTGTTGGCCTGATTTCCCGTTTACAAAACAGTGAAATGGAAAGAGAATGAAAATTCAGAAGTAAAACCTGCTCAGCTGCTTTACAAAAAGTAAAGGCTTGCTTTGGATACAGAAAGGCAAGTGAATAGAAAGGA
Organism: Glycine max; assembly: GCF_000004515.6. Taxonomy (NCBI): domain Eukaryota; kingdom Viridiplantae; phylum Streptophyta; class Magnoliopsida; order Fabales; family Fabaceae; genus Glycine; species Glycine max. The sequence continues at coordinate 12,425,878 of NC_038242.2, read as the reverse complement.
AATGAAAGAATAGCTCAAAATGAGTTTATTGTTTAGATATTTTCACATTCCCCTTTATCTTCCCTACATCCCAAGGTCCATTCAGCACTCATGCCTGACATGCCATGCTCATAGCGAATGCAGAAAGCATAACCAATGAAATTCCAGGTTCAGTCAGAACTCAGAAGAACATACACATGTGAACCCATTCTTAACCTAAAATATCTCACTTCTGTCATCCAATTCGTATTCAATATATAAATGCATAAGCAAATTATAAACCAACATTTATTAAAACAGAAATTTAATCTAAAAAAGGCATCCTGGTGCTATAAAGCAATCACTATGCAGGGTCCAGGGAAATATAAGATGCATCTTCTATGACCATAATCATAAATAAATATTATTGTTATGGAAAACAAACCCCAAAAGACAAAAATAAATGCAAAAGGAAAAAGTATTTGCACCACAATGAACAACATTGGAACAGGAATTGTTAAGTTCTGAATATGAGGGAGCAAAGGAAAAGTCTGAAAGAGACCACCTACCGTAGAAGTGTGAAATAAGTTGAACTGCCAGATGCTCCTGCCTACAATCATCCCCACTCTTTACAATAACCTACATCAAAAGGGAAATTGTACTATCATGGTCAAAAGATTTGTGATCTTAAAGCATACATCCTCAAACAGAATAATAAATAACTCATCTAGAATAAAAACTGATCATAATTTACACTTTACAAAACCATATTGATACATAAAGACATGAATATGATAGTGCAGCTTTCAACAAATTGGAAAAAACAAGGTCTGGTTTGCTAAATATATACTCTCATTTCTGACTCTATTATGTGAATTCAGTCATAATGTGTAAAACAGATGTCACAATCTCTAACAAAACACAGACTGAAGGAAATATTTCATTGATGACAGTATATAGAAGACATTTTCATGGTTAGCCTATTGTCCTAACAAGAGTCTTCAGTGTCAAACTGAGTCCTTTGAAGTGAAACCATGCAGTATTTGGTGCAGTAGATCATTTATCAGTCCATATAAGTAAATAATCAATTAATCATGCACCTTATCACACCAAATTGGTAAAGTAAATTTAAAATCAAGGTTGGGTTTGGCGTGATAAAGTGCATAACTATTTGATTATTGAGGCTAATAAATAGTTTACTGCAGAGGAGCTGAACTCCAAACCCAAAACACAAGGTATCCAAAAAGTTGTGTTGCACTTTCTTACAGTAGCACAGCCATAGAATATTCTTTCAGATTATTCTTTCATTGATAATGCTAAATCAAATTTTACAAACCATTTATTTGGTCTAGGACCACAAGTATCTTGCACAAGAAGCTATCATGCTCAAGCTGAGAACGTTCACAGCATGGTGGGGGTTAGTTCTCCAAGCAGAGATTATTCCGTACACAAGACTTGAACCTAATACTATGCTTAAGGGAAATCAAGAATTTTAGAAAAAAGGTTTCAACATTTTAAAAATTACTTTGACTGCAATACTTTTCAGAAAAGGATTTATAAAAATATGATTACATCAGTACAAAATCCTCAACCAATGTTAGCAAATGCGAATCTCAAAACATGGCAAAAAGCCAATAATCCACTACATCGTATAGTGGATAGCGTCACAGACAAATTGCAGAAGTCACATAGCGGTTGAAATATATCATATATATCTATTATATATGTATAAAAAATTAAGTTGTATGCCAATAAAAATTGGCATAATGTTAACTCAAAAGCTCAATTAGCTGGAGACTTGCCAGAGATGACAAGAGGATGCAGGGCACATGCCACAGCCACAACACCCTTAGCAGCCACAATTGCAAAGGAGTTGCGATCGCGGATCTGAGCAATTCCGCAATGCAATAGCATTGCTATAGTGGCTTTTTAACAACACTGTCCTCAACCTTGCTAGAAATGATAATCCGTACATAGTTACAATTGCAAAACATTATTTTCTTACTTGGATATATAGTTCCAATAAAAGAATTAGTGTGTGTGTGTGTGTATAGCATGCATTCCATTTTTATTTTATTAAAAATAGGTCTTCATGACATTCCAAAATAATGACATATAAAGCAAATTCTTTGGATTGATAAATATACTTACAGATCGCAAGTCCCAACCAGGTAAATTCCCATGGATAGAAGCCTTACGTATCCTCTCTTTCTTTACCTCAAAAAGTTCACCAGACAAGGCATCACTAGCTTTGGGGATAATTCCATTAGCCTGTTTGGAGTAATCATGTCATGTATAACAACTTCATATTTCTAAGGCTAAACAAAACTAGTTGCAACAATATTGTCTTACCCTTGGTGGTGCATCTGATGAATCTTGACCAGCACCTTTCAATGGGAGTCCAAGGGGTGCTTCTCCCTTTGCTGCCGCAGCCTAGCATATCTAAAATGTCAGCAAAAAATAAATAGTAATATGAACCGGGAAATGCCAAATAAAGACAAGAACAATCAATTTGTCATAAGATATCTGTTTATAATCTTGTTCTCTCTTGTTTGGTAATATTGGTGAAAATTATATTATTTCTATCAAAGAATTTTTTTTTCAAATAAGCAAGATTTTGGAGATTAAGATTAAAAGCTAACAAATTATTTTCTAATTTCTAACTAACTTTTGCTTTCCCATTTTATCAACAATTGATTAATTTAAATACATGCAAATAATTACATATCCTTTTTTTGTAATTTTACAATAAAAAACATAATTTTAGACAATCCAAACAAAATAGATTTTTTAAAACTACTTCTCGCCAACATATTTAAACATAAAACTTATTTCATATAATTGGTCATAACAATAGTCAATTATATTTATAATTGATTATTGAAAAATCTCTAAACACACTACATGTCATGGTGATCTTTCAATGAACAGAATAACTATCCATAACCCATACAATTGGATAATACCAACAACTTGTGTCTTGCATGTGTGCATAGTTTAATGTTTCAAGTTCTTGATTATACTATCATGTAATAGGATAGTAGCATCAATATCCCTAAACGACACACAGGCTCACCTTTACTTCCTCTATTGCCACTGTACTTGGAACACGACGATGTTCCTTCCGCCGTCTTGGTGCTTGATCCTCGATATCTTCCATTCTAACCCCAGGATCAGCTTTCAACACTACCTGCACCCACTCCATATCACTGTCATGTCCTGACCTTGCCACTTCTTGTATACCATCTCTGTAAGTTGAAGCAGGATGCCGATATCCACCACATAGATCTGCTTCAGTCCTCTCTGGCCAATCATGTAATTGTGCTTCCACAGAAAGATTTACACTAACAAATTTGACTTTTGTGTCAGCCGCATGGGTCATTGCCTGGTCAATAGCCTCGGCAGTTGATCTGGACATTCTATCATTGCTATTGCGATATGCTTCTTGTGCTGTCCATAAGGGATATGCCCAGGGGGGTGGTTTTTGCAAGAAAGCATCTCCATTTGCCAAAGGAATTCCACCTTTTGAAAGTTTCTGAAAACTAGATGTCTCCTTGGAATGGCTATAACAAATGTTTTGCAGGAAGGGAAATATATAAGAAATATGGCTTGCATTTTACAAATTTTCCACAAGGCATGAGGATTATCATCCCAAGTAATACCTTGGCATTTCACATCTCAAAACTTCAACACAAATCAGGTAAGGCGCCTTCTCCCTAGAATTCAAGAGAACAGCTTCATCTTCAGGTATATGAAGCACACGGTACATGCCCTTTCCCAACGGAAAACAAACTCCTAGGAATATAGGAAAAACAACATTCATATACAAGCATGAGGATAAATGAAAGCTGCAAGCAAACTAGCAAAGGGAATGCAGTGAACATAATTGATACACCAAAAAGTGCATATTTTTAGGTAACATCTTGCATATGATTATTAGATTCAAAGATGTTTCAAGCTTAGTAATTACCTTTTTTGGCCAAGTTTTCAATAGTTATTGTATCAAAATGGACTGAATGCCTCTCTTCATGGAGAGAATCCAATTAAATAATAATCTTTAACGTTATACAAGGAAACTTTGCCTAATACATGACTAATCACCGCTATTAACATCTATCAATTAATGAAATAAAAACAGCAAGTAAATCAGAGAATATTGGGGAAACTAAATAAATCAGAATCAGAGATTTAGCTAATTGGGGAAACTAAATAAAACAGAGATTTAGATAATTGGGAAAACAAAATAAATCAGAGATTTAGCTAATCCTGTTGACATCCCCCCTCAAATTGAAGCTGGTGGATCCTGAAGCATCAATTTGCCAACTTGAAACTGATGGCAATGTCAAGACAAAGCCTTAGTCAATACATCAGCTATCTGAAGATCAGTGGAGACATGAGGAAGTCGAATGAGATGGGCATCATATGCTTCACGAATATAGAGACAATCGACCTCAATGTGCTTGCTAAGTTCATGAAACACGGGATTAGCAGCAAGTTGGATAGCACTAGTATTGTCAGCATGAAGAGGAGTAGCCTCATGTTGTGGAAAACCAAGTTCTCCCAATAATCCACAAAGCCAAACAATCTCAGAACAGGTATAGTAGGACATAGCCCGATATTGAGACTCAGTGGAGGATTTAGAAATTCTAAGTTGTTTCTTACTCTTCCAAGAAATAAGAGCATGACAAAGAAATATACACCAACCAGAAACTGAACGACGACCATTCACACAACTAGCACAATGAGCATCACTGTAAGCAAACAATTGAATACGGGATGCATGAGGGAAGTAAAGACCTCAACCAGAAGTACCTTGTAGGTACCGAATTATTCGCTGAACAGCAGCTAAATGTGGAAGACAAGGAGACTGCATAAGTTGACTAACTCACTGAACAGCAAAAGCAAGATCAGGGCGAGTAATAGTCAAATAATTGAGGCTGCTAACCAATTGACGATATAAAGAAGGATCAACCAAAAGTTCTCCTTCATCATTATGGTGCAGCACATTCACTTCCATAGGGGTTTGGACAGAATTTGCTTCTTGCAATCCAGCTAAAACAATTAACTCTTGAGTATATTTGTGTTGGTGTAAGAAAATACAAGCAGAAATAGTTTGAACTTCCAAACCCAAGAAATATTGTAAAGGACCTAAGTCCTTCATATGAAACGAAGTAGTGAGATGTTGTTGTAGCTGCTTAATGAGTTCAGTCTAAACCAGTAATAACAATGTCATCAACGTAGACAAAAAGCAAAACAACACCGTTAGACGTCTTCCGCAAAAATAAAGAAGAATCATATTGACTTTGAGTGAAGGAAAAGTCAAGTAGAGTGGAGCGGAACTTATCCAATCATGCCCAGGGAGCTTGCTTCAACCCATAAAGAGACTGTTTTAAACGACACACATCAGCAGAAGGCATGACAAAATAACCCTGCAGTGGAGTCATATAAATTTCTTCTTTTTGATCTAAAAAGCATTCTTGACATCCATCTATAAGAGGGGCCATCCTTGTGATGCACTGATAGCTAAGATAGTACGAACAGTAGTCATCTTAGTTAAAGGAGCAAATGTCTCCTCATAATCCACTCCATATTCCTGCCGATTACCAAGAACCACCAAACGAGCCTTATAGCGGTCTAAAGAACCATCAGATTTGAGTTTGATTGTTTTTTGCTCAGCAAAAATAGATAATATATTAATCGAGTACCAGAGGTACTAAATTTACAAATGGTGCATTATAAGACCACAGACCAATGATTCTGTTGTCAAACTAATGTAGTCTTGATGGAAACCAGAGCCTAGATTACATGTGACCAGTATTTTGCACCTATGCACTGTACTGTCGACAACTAATACACAAACCCTGATCTAAGATTGCTGGGCCAATGATTGTAGCTGATGCTGAAGTCCTTCTCTAAGTTTGATAGTGTAGACCCATTTACATCCAATGGGTTTAACACCTGATGGGCAAGGAACAATATCCCATGTATGATTCTCTTGTAAAGCTTACAACTCTCCTTCCATAGCTTTCACCGAACAAGCTTGGGTGGCTGCCTGAGAATAAGAGGTAGGCACCGTGATCTGAGCTAAAGTTGCACTGAGAGACGTGTGATCTCGTGGGGGAGAGAACCCACATCAATTTGGTGCATGACTAGATCGAGAGGACCGCCGAGGACCAGAAACATAAGGAACAAGAGCTGGTTCAGGATTAGAAGGAGGTTGTGATGCAAGTGGAGGTCTTCGTCTCTAATAAACAAAGGCTGGCTTGAAACGCTCAATGCGATGAGACACATTGAATTGAGGAATCACAACCCGATCATAATGAGGAGAAAGATGTTTTTGAAAGAAATATTGATCCTCAAAGAATATCACATTTTGGGAAATACAGATGTGATTAGCCACGACATCATAACATACATAACGATGAACTATATCCCAGACAAGCACATTGAACAGATTGTGCAGCAAGCTTATGACGTTCAGGAGATGGTAGATGGACAAAGCACACATAGCCAAATGGGTATAAAGCCTGATAACTTGGATGTGAACCAAATAGTCGATAATAGGGGGACACAAATTCTAGAACTTCAGATGGAAAACAATTAATAAGATACACAGCAGTGGATAAGGCTTCTACCCAAAACTTGGAAGGCACTGAGGACTCAAGAAGTAAAGTGTGTACAACACCCAAAAGATAATGGTTCTTTCGCTCAGCCATTCCATTCTGTTGGGGTGTATAAGGACATGAACGTTGAGAAACGAAGCCCTTTTGCTGCAAAAAGTCTTGGAATTTATGAGACACTGATCGTAAAACTTTCAGACATGTAGAAAACTGATTTTCAACATAGGCAACAAAAGTCTGAAAAATATGAAATATCTCCTCCTTAGAGCGAAGAAAATGCACCCATGTGAATCAACTATAGTCATCAATGAACGTCACAAAATTCTTATAATTGCCATGGGAAACAACAGGTGAAATACCCCAAATATTGCTATGAATTGTATCGAAACATTTGGTAGCATGATTACCATTTAAAGGGAAGGGTATAGTTTTGCTTTTGCCAAGTTTGCATGAAACACAATTAATAGACAATTTAGGATCATAAGTCTGATCTTTATTTCCAAGAAAACCATGCTGAAACAAATGTCTTAAAATTTGAGAGTTAGGGTGACCTAATCTCTTATGCCACACCTCACTCCGATTATTAACAGTACTACAAGCCAAAGACAAAGTTCTAGGAATTGAAAACTGTAGAGGAAACAGTCTTCCCACTTTAGGTCCCTTCGCTAATCATTGTTCTTCTCACAGCAACACACCAACACAAATATCCAGAGAAGGAACTGGATTTCGGTTTAAAAGTCCAGCCCGTGCAATCTTGAATTCTGGTCTTAATTTCATTAGGAATTGATCACTTTTGCTCTCCTCTTGAACGATTTGGATTGCTGACAGCACCTCCTTGGGTACTTTTGCATTGACGATATCAGAATATTCACTCCACAAATTCAGGAAACCTGAATAGTACTGCTCAATAGACAAATTTCCTTGGCTGAAATTTCCTATCATCAATTCTAATTGGAATCGATGTGCACTGTTGTCCTGATTATAAATCAGTTTCCCATATTTCTTTTGCTGTAGAGAACGATCTCAAATTTCCCACCATATGTGGTTCAACTGAACCTAATATCCAAGATACGATTCGTGCATCTTCAGCCTCCCATGTTCAAAGTTTCGGGTTGACTTTAGGAACTGGACTGGACCCATCAAGATGGCCCCACAATTCCTTCCCTTTCACGAACATTTTGAATTGAAACTCCCAACTAAAATAATTCTTCCCATTGAATCGAACAATGGAATTTTCTCCATACATGATTAACTGAGAGGAATGAATTCCTACCAAGCAAGAGTTCAAGAATCTGAACACATAACAAGAACCCAAAAAATTATGGGCAAGCGAATGCTAACAAGATGCAAAAGCTCCTAGAGCAGAACAACAGACACAAACTTTTAGGTTTTAGAGCTGAAGCTCTGGTACCATATCAAAATTGACTGAATGCCTCTCATCATGGAGAGAATCCCATTAAATAATAATCTTTAATGTTATACAAGGAAACTTTGCCTAATACATGACTAATTATCGCTATTTACATCTGTCAATTAATGAAATAAAAACAGAAAATAAATCAGAGAATATTGGGGAAACTAAATAAATCAGAGATTTAGTTAATTGGGGAAACTAAAAAAAGCAGAGATTTAGCTAATTGGGGAAACAAAATAAATCAGAGATTTAGCTAATCCTATTGACATATTGTATTGTTTTGCTTGCTTTAATTCTTACTTTCTAGTTATTTTGTAAGTATTTTCTTTATCATAAGTTAGATCTTTAATGCTATGAATTTAATACTTGCTATTAGGGTTCAAGAAAGCTAATTATCAAAGAAAAGGGAGGAAGCAAGATCCAATGCCATAGGCCTAGCAATGAAGACTTGATGTCATAGCATATTGAATTTGAATTTAAAGCCTATGTTACTCTTTAAATATTCAATGCCAATGTGTTGGAATTGCTATGCCATGGCACTGGAAACTGGGTACAAAATTTCTCTCCAGAGACACCTAGGGGGTGTTTGGTAGGAGAGAAATTTTTAGTTTCCTGGGAATCTTAGATTTGGGATCTTTGTTTCTCATGTTTGGTATCTATTTTAAAAAATAAGATTCTGTAAAAGAAAGTTTCCTGAGAATGTTTTCTGAGCGGTTTCCCACAAAACTTTCCTATGGTGGAAGGTGGAAATCTTAGTTTCCCAATTTAAAATTTTCTTTTACTACAAGTAAAAATATCATGTTACTCTGATTAGATTATTTAATGTGGTAAATAATTAAAGTAACTGATAAAAATATCATGAAACTTTTTTATTCCCAGGAATCTTTCCCAAAAATATTTATGGTCAACCAAACAGATTTTTTCATTCTCAGGTATCATGATTCCTAGACATGAAAAAACGTCTCCCTTACCTAACGCCCCCCTAGTGCCATTCCATGGGAATGCAGTGCAACAGCACTAAGGTTCTGCAGTTACTCTTATTAAAGGGAAAAGTTAGAAAAAGGGTCTTTACAGCCTCCAAGGCTGAGGAATAAAATGGAACTTACTATTCCATTGTTAGGATATTTTCATGGTGAAACAGAAAATGCTTTCACTCTATATCCCATTATCCCCCAAATTGAAGGGAAAGAAAAAAAGAATGAATTCCATCATGTTGTGCTCCAGTCCATCCTATTATAAGAAATTCTAACAATGGAACCTAGTACCGTTCCATTCCATTTCACTCCTTTCCACCAATCCAAAGTCCAAACATAGCAAGTAAAAAACTATAAGAGACAACTACTTCCAGTACATAACAGAAAAATGTTTATCACTGGTTCCTCTCAGAAATGGGCTCCTAATAAACACCAAAATAGTCCTCCATGAGAGATGATAGATGTATGGAAATTTTCACCATTTTCTCCACCACATAAAAAGAAAAACACTGTCTATCTGCTTGATTTATCATAGTCATATTCGAAGCAAGGAAGAAAATTAAACATGTAACTCTTTGATCCTTCACCTTGAAAGGAGGCATTACTGACACAAAAATTTCAGACAACTCTGGCAATAACATGTAATATGTTTAGATGAAACACATGACAAAATAGTGGAATCCATTGAATCCAATTAACATCACTAAGATACTACCATTAAGAGTTAAGAAGTACCTCCAGTACTCTGAGACTCTGTTAAATGTAAATTGATCTCTGCAAGCGACTTGAAACACAGGAATAACAAAGAATATGTTTGTGTCAGAAGCATTAGAATGAAACAGATTATAAACTATACATTATAAATACATGCATATTTCCATATCTAACCATGCCAATTAGATAAAGAAAACAACAAAGAAAAATGTAAGGAAATAACCTCATGCAGGGCATGTTTGCGATCTTCAACTGGAAATACATCCACTAACCCAAATGATGTATCGCATAATGTCAGCACAAAATCCAATGACTCATGGTAAGCTCCTTTCCGGAACTGTGATGGATTAATTGGAAGTGGGGGCTTTGTACCTGATTTCTCATTTCGTTGCTTTGGTGATATATGGGAAATTGCCATGTATATAATTAATATTAAAACCAGCAAAAATACGAAAAATATGAAAATAGAGTTCAGGGTGCATTAATACTAATATCACTCTTCTAAGTTCTAACTCTAACCCACAACTACAATCATCTCTCAAGCATCCATCATGTGTGCAATATGTCATGTACTTATGCCCATAATATGACTGTTATTAATAAGAGTGCAGGTAGCCAATAATGTGGTTGTTAAAAATGTAACCAATGTTGAAATCTAGATGGATAGTTGGATACTTTAAAAAGGATTTGTATCATGATGTCGTAGTGGCATTAATCCATTTATATAGTTGAAAAAAACATATTTGGTGTGCCTTAACATGTATTCTAATCACAAATTTCAGGTTTACAATCAACCAATACACAAATAAACTAAATGCTAATTGTTAATAAACGCTCATCATACCTCTTTCTGCTTTTGTGACCCCAATAGCTCTGAATCTTCAATTGATCGGTCACGGTCTCTAAACAATTTGCGGAAAAAATTCTCTGTACCTGGACTACTTTCAAACAACCCACCGTTGTTTTCATTGGCTGAACTACTTTTACCATCTTCAGGGTGAACACGAAAAATTCTTTTGAACAAAGAAAAATCAGAAGGCTCTTCTTCCTCAACATTGGTTGTACCATCATCAATTTTATCATTTGCTTCTTTCTTGTCAAATTTATCCTTAAAGAATTTCCGGAAAAACCCTTCTTTTTCATCCTCTTCAGCAGGCTTTGCACATTTCTCTTCTGAATTTACTATATCTCCTTCATCATTCCCATCCTTCTTATCCTCCAACTTCTCTCTGAAAAACTTTCGGAAAAAACCCTCTTTTTCTTCATCCTCCATTGTCTTACTGTTTGTTTTATCATCAGAATCATTCTTTCTATCACGAAACAATCTCTTAAAGAATCCCTCTGAACTTGAGGCCAAATCCTCATCCTCAGCTTTACAGTCTCTCAAGAACCTTCTAAAGAAACCATCCTTTTCAGATTCTTCACCATCCCTCAAGAGCCTTTTTAAGAAATTGTCCTTTTCAGAATCTTCATCATATTTCTCAGATGACTTACGGAAGAGAAAAGGATCACGAATCTTCTGACCCAACTCATCATCACCTTTGCTATCTCTTAAAAGCCTCTTGAAAAAACCATCCTTTTCAGAATCATCATCATCATCTTTCTCCACTGACTTCCTAAAAAGCAAAGCATCTCTAACCTTTGGACCCGGCATAAATTTCTTAAATAACTTGTTTTCCTCAGGAGATTGTGGACTACCATCCTCCTGAAAATTGTTTCCTGAAGAAGGTGAGAATGACAAAGACCTCTGAGCAGGCGGTGAAGATGTTAGAGACAACAATCGTTGTTTCGACGACAATATCCTATTCAAAACTAGGTTCTTGCCCCCGGGGCATGCAGGTGCACTTTGAGGCCGTATCAAGGGATGCCACTCACCCATCAAGGTGGCAGCAATCTGGCACTTCTCCTGAACCCTACTAATCCCTTCATTATCATCAGAGTCCTCAAGCTCTGCCAACAAGAACCAATTCACCTTCAAAGCAATCTTAAGCGACTTGGAGCAAATGTCTATGACAAACTTATCCAAAGACGGGCTCGGCTTGTGTATCATCAAGTAACACACTTGGAACAAATAACTCTCAATCCCCTGCAAGGGAAGTGTGTACATTCTATTACAGAGATAATCACGCACCCCAGCGTGATCATGCTTGTACAAGTAGCTAACAGCAATCCACTCACAGAAGAATGATGAGTCAAAGAATCTGATGAGCCAACCATTTTCACTGGACTCACTTGTCAAATTGGACCTGGAAGCAATTTCCCTGGGTTCATCAACCTCTCCACGAGTCAATCCTAAAAGCCTCACCATTCTCAACCTATCATAACCATTCCCCCCCAAGGGGGAAACACCCTGATTAATTAGATCACCAGCTACAGCATACTTAAACCCTACAAATCTCTAAAACCTTCCTCGGAAACCATAATCCTCAGACAAATCGAAATCTCCACCCTCATCAGTTAACCGATTCGGGCGTCTGCTGCAAATTCCGAGAAACCCTCGCATTAATCATGAAAACGACACAGCAACACAATCCAAGCTTTTTCGTGATAAAAGTTAATCAATGCACCGAAAATTGAAGCTGTGGCAGGTACAATCGGGGAATTTTCCCCCTTAAATGGCAAAGAAACTTCAATTGGAGGAAATGAAGGTACCTAAGTTGCGTGAAATGTGAATCTGGCGCTAACTGCACGAGTACGAGGAATTGAACTGAATGCCGCAATGAATCTCCACGCGTTGTTCTAAACAACAGCGTTTTGATCGTGTTGATTACGGTGGCAATGGTGCGGTGGTGGTGGTTGTCGTCGTTTCTTTGTTATGAAGAGAACGACAAAGGAGAGGTACGAATTAATTAAAAAAGAATAAAAATAGAAAACTTAAAAAAAAAATGCTAAGTTGCGCTTAACTGTAAATGCACACTCCTAGTCAGAACAAAGTGTGAACGTATTTATTCACTCCATTCCCATTTAAAGTGAAGTTTTACGGGAGCGGGGCTGTGTTCATGTATATATGTTAAGTGTGAACGTATTTATTCACTAATCAGAACAAAGTGGGAACGTATTCAGTGCTACTTAAGTTTAAAGTGTTAAAAATAGTATATTTTAAATTACTTTAAAAATAAATCTAATAATATAATACAATAAATAATTTAAAAAGAAATATCTTATGTATTTATTCACTAATCAGAACAAAGTAGGAACGTATTCAGAGGTACTTAAGTTTAAAGTGTTAAAAATAGTATATTTTATTGTATTTTAAATTACTTTAAAAATAAATTTAAATCTAATAATTGTATGTTTTAATACAATAAACAATTTAAAAAGAAATATCTTATTTTTATTACATATTATGTTGGTGTTGATCATTATTTAACACGTGGGTACTCATCTGATCTCATCCCGAGTTCGACAAGGAAAGAGATCGAAATAGAAGCAAGGACGAGAACATGTATGTCACTCTCCGTCCTTGTGTCTGTCTTATTACCTATGTTTTTATCATTATTAATAATGTTGTTATGTATTTATATATAATTATATCAATATATTATATGTAATTGGTAATTATATAATTATTACATATTTTTTTATAATTATTAAAATATAGAATAATAATTTTAATAGTCAAATAAATAATATTATAATTATAATACTTATTGTAACAAAATTAAAATTTATACTTTTAATTAAAAATATAATTCAATTCTTAAATATGTTTGTGTTATTTATTCTTTATTAAAGTATAGATATTGGTTGAATTAAAATATAATTGATAACTGAATCTATTATTTATTTAAAGTATATAAAAAATATTTTTAAACATGAGATAGGTTCCCTCCGAGTCTATCCAAACTCGGTAAAATTTCATGAGGGACGGGATTGGATTCCATTTTTTTCACCCAGTCTTTTATAAATTCAAACCCAAAGTCACTTTGCCTTTTGTAGGAACAAGGATATGGATAGGCAAACCTGCCCATGGTCCTTTTTGTTGTCATCCTTATTTCACATGTGATCCATTTTGTATCATTATTGATAGCCCTCGGATTAATCTAAGGTTACATTCTTATTATGTACCATCTTCATCAAAACTTTTCTTTCTTTACTCTCCTTCCTTCTCTGCCACCTCTGACGAGCCTATACGCTGCCTTTGACAACCCGTCCACTGCCTCCAACGACCCGTCATTGTCACCCCTCCACCACCAGAGACCACTTTGAAGATCCAATTCACAACTTTTCATGATCAAAGCAACAACTAACCAAATAAGGTTTAACCTAGATCTTGGACAAGAAGGCCCCTTGATTTCGATATCTTGATTCAATAGTTTTATCAAATCACAAACCGATAAGGCTTTGACGAAGTTGACAACATCATGTGCACCCTTGAAGTAACAAATTTTTTTCTTCAACAATGTGATGATGACTCTATATGTATCCACACCGACATTAAAATTGACCCTTTGCTATTTCAATTCCAATCCCCATTAAAGTTGTTTGAAAACCCATTTGATTCACACATTGAATGAAAGTTTTACTCTTTTCAATACATAAAGTAGAAGAAAGATGAGTCTTGGATCAGTGTTGAAGATGAGTGTTCCCACGGAGAAACTGAACTAAAAACGATGAAATCCTCTTCATTGTAACATTAACATCCTCAACCAAGCCTTAAAAAACTTCCAAAACCCCATTTCTTAAAGCCTCGACAACAACTTCTTTAGTGTGACAACAAAGAGAATAAAGAACCATAAGAGCATATCAAACTCCCTAGGAGCTTTCATTCCTCAACACACGTGCCAGAATCTGCACACAACCACGAAATAGTTCCATCTTCTCCCTCCCCTCTGCTATCAATTATTTGATGAGTGGAACTCTAAAAAACAAACACTCTTTTTACTTTTTCAGGTTTAAAATCTAGGTTTGAACTTTTTTAATTTGTGTCTAATTTCCAGTAGAATGCTTTTATTTGTAATGTTAAAGAGATGTGGATTTGGACCTTTTTCAAAAAAAGAAATTTTATTTAAAATAATTTCATATCTCTCTATTCTTATATTTGAAAATAAAAACCATCTCATATTTTTTATCTTAAGAAGCTTCTTGATAATAAGGTAAAGATAATTCCTAAATAATCATATGATTAATTATGATAAGTAATCGCATGATTTAATCTTACATATAACAACATAATCTTATTCTTATTTTATGGACAATTTTCACATTTATAAAATAATACTCTTTGTTTATATTAATTATATCCTCAGTGCTAGCAAAAAATATAATAATATTTCACTAAAATGGTTATTTGATTAAATTAAATTATCAAATATTTTTTTTTCAAAGATTAAAACTATCATTTTTGTGTGATCCTGTTTAATACTAAAAGGGTAGTAATTAATCATAATTAATTTATTAATCAAGACATACATATAACAATATTCCTTAAGATAACATGCATTCTTTACCTTCATGAACAAATAGAATAATAATGTAGTATTTTCTTCCACCATTAACAGCTAAGCTTAAGACTAGAGGATAATATTACTTTCAAACTCTATTAAGTTAACATATTATATTTAATCAATGAATGATTTAAGATTTTTTTCTTTCATTCAATTGGCATGACCAAGGTCATAATTCTATCATATAACTCAAATTCATTATCTAAGATTGATGAATTCGTTCTTGATTAATCATTAATTCTATAAGTATGTAATCATATTCAATATTCATTTAATTAATATCATAAAACATTAGGTATTCAAAATTAAAATATAATAAATAACTTATTGGATTTTGTGCATAAACATCTATCCAAGAGAGAAAAACACCTCTTTTATAATTTACTCCTTCACATGCTATATATATATATATATATATATATATATATTACTCCACTTATCAAATTTATAATTATGTCTCTACTTTACATTTCACCACCTGCCAAATTCTCATTTCTATTTTTTTTCTATAATATTTCTCTATTTTTATCAAATTTCTGGTATGGCCCCCAAACAGGATGTCCGGTACATTTTTTTTTTCCCTTCTATAAATATGTGTGGTCTCTTTTCTTCTATATCAGTGACGAGTACAAAATAACCGTTGATTGAGTTAAGAGAGAATCAGCAAATAAGAATGGTGAGGTGCATGAAATAGTGGAGATGAAGAAGGACATTGCCAATACCATTGCAAGGTCTGAAAACAAAGCCAGACTTATCATTCTAGAACTAGCCCACATGATCAGTGTGCCTATGTCCCTCATGGCTAGTTGTTATTAATCTTAAAGTTCCCGAGGCCATGTGACAAGATGGTTCCAACACTTCCCTATCCGCCGCCCAAATTCTCGACCGCATCCGTCCCCATGGCGGTGGTGACGCCGAGAACCTGCAGCGCCTCCTCCGCTTGCTGACCAGGTATGACATTTTTCTGGAGCACTTGAGCGCAGCAGTGACTAAAGGAAATACTCCCTCACTGATGTTGGAAAAAACTCTTGTTGATGATGAACAAGGTCTATCCTACGCATATTATATGCTCCAGCGCCATCAGGTTAATTCATTTTACTTTTAATCTTGCCTTTTCACATCTTTCTTAAATAAAAAAATAACAACAAATCTTTATAAAGCATATTTTTGTTAGGATAAAATTTAGGCTCATGTTCTTTTATATATATATATACATTGGTTTATAATAAGACTTGGTGTTAATTTTACATAGTTATATAACGTCAACCTTCAAGGTTTTTTAACGTGACTATTAATTGGGTTAGGATTTTGTCGGAAAAATGTAGCTGTGATCGCGATCATGTTATAGTCGCGGAGACTTCATTAAATCCTTTATGTTAATTATGACTTTTTTTTAACCTTTGTTAATCTTAAATACCTAATAAAAAATATAAAATATGATTAATTCATATTTTTATATTTTAAAATTAAATTAATTATCATGAAACTATAAATAATATATAATCATTTATTATTATAAATAAATTATTTTGTTAAATATTATAATTAAATTATTAAGAAAAAAATTTATTTTTCAAAATTAAATATAAAAGTTATTGGACGACCATTAATCAAGTTTAGTAAAGATTTATAAAATAAATATTTAATTATATAGTCATCAATATAATAATAATTAGTTATTATTATATATTGTTATGAAGATAAAAAAATATTTCTTTAAAAAAGATAAAAAAAATAATATTATAGGATCATGTTATTTGATAATTTGTTATTAATTAAGAGGTCTAATTTAATTAGTTGAATAATGGTATATAAATTATTGTAAATTTTCATATTCGATTCTCATAAATAAAAAAATAATTATTAACAATTTAAAATGATATTAAAACTGTAAAATTTATTATCATTATTTTTTAAAATATGTCAACCGAGTCAAACTATGCCAACTTAATTTGAGACTCTGGGTATGACCAAATTGTCTGGGTCAAACTGGCCAACTTACATTTTTTATCATATATCTTAATTAGACCATCCAGGTCTTGTCGAATTAGGTCTAACCGTTTTTTACAATTATGATTTCTAAATACTCCAAATATATGATACGGTAGAAAAAATAATTTTTTTTTATGAAGAATTTTAAATAATTGAGTATCTAAATATTATTGTTCATTAAAAAATGGGCAACAAATGGGGCCATTAAATCAAAGAGTTTGAAGTTACCCCAACCACAATATAACTGCAGCTGTGACCCACGTACGTAAGGCACATTTTGTCTACAATTTTCCTTAACATAAAGAATTGTGACAAAATTATGACATCATTTTAAAATTTGATTGTATATCGATAAATTTATTAGTTTAAGTGGTATTAGATTTGATTTTTTTAGGTTTGAATTCTCTGGAAAAAATTAAAATAATTGAGAAAAAATAACTCAGGCCTATTAAAGATGACTGTCATATTCTTTAATGAATATTAATTGTCAGAACTTGGTGAATGTTAGATACCAATATTATACTAAGTACCAATATTTATTTTGGCTCACTCTATTTTGAAACGCAGCTGTATTATTTGATTATAAAAAAAAAATCTATCATACTCATATCACATCCAATTATTTTTATCTTTTATATTTTTATATTTTTTATACACCTGTAAAAAATATACCTTAAATGTAAAAGACACAACTTTTTAATTTTAGTAATAAAATATTTTCCTCTTTGAAACGTGGCTTTTGATTTACTGTCCCTAGCTTAATATTTACTTATTCATTATCGTCAGGTATCTTTCTCAATTCATTTCTCTCAAATAATTTTAAGATGATAAATGTTAACAGGACGTTAAGCGTAGTAAAAATTCGTACCCTAATCTTAACCACCAGTCAATATGACATTAAAAACAAACAATAATAATAATATAGTTGGTAACAATATAATATTAAGTAATGTTTTTTTCAGAGAAATAATATTAAGTAATGTTATTTAACATATATTTCAGAAGAAAATATATATTTATTCAAGCTGATAACCTTACTCAACTTAAAAAACTAATAAAGTAAATAATATATATGCATTTATAATCAAACCTAACTATATTTTTTTTTAGCAAAAGCAAAATCTGAATTTTATTAAATTAAAATATTCCCAACAGGTACAAGGTTCTATTAAATTTATAGTGCACCAAAAATATCTGAAAAGCTCCCTTAAAAACTGGTTCATAAGGATTTATCTACTCAATTATATAAACACTTATTAAGTTTGATAAACATTCGATGTGGAATTATTCTCAACAGCTTCTATAAAATAGACTTTGCTATGCGTTGTTGATGTATTATTGGTAAATAGTTATCTAGATAATTACTTAATATTGTAAATGTTTTGGTACTTTGTTTGGATGACATTTTCGAACAAGAGCATTGCTTGGTGGTTACATTTTCATAATGACAATGTATTGAACTAAGGGCAAGTACAGGACTGAACAACAATTCAAACAGCTTGGCATTTCTGCTGGTTTCCCTCGTTTCAGTGCCTTCTATGTTGACCCTTATATGGCTGTCCTTGAGTTTCACAAATGAGAAGAGGTACTGTTATAGCCTTTTGGAGTGTACTGAAATTATGAATATGACGGGGAAAAATAATTAGGAGCAACTGTACTGAGACACTTATTCAGATTGTTCCTTGTATGAATAAATCTTCCTCCCAAATTTGGAATTGGCTTTAATTTATCTTCTGCTTTTCAACTGTGCAATACAGTATTAGTGTTCCCTTGTTCTTTCTTTCTTGCTATATATGATAGTCGTAAATTTGGAATTTGATTTTATCTTCTGCTTTCAGAAATTATGTCCCAAATTACTAAGTTCATGCTTTTATTTAAGAGAAAAAAAAGCATTAAAAAGACCAAAGTAGCCCCAACCTTACCCTACCCCTCATAAACCTCTCATCCGCTTCACCCCATCTCGACGGTTGAACCTAGGGCACCATGAAACGCGCGAGAGGGAGAGAGAGAGAGAGAGATAGGAACAATGTAAAATAAAAATTAATGGCGGAAACAACTAGCTAAGAGGTCGTGCATGCATGTTTTGTGGTTTATTTGAATGGAATGAAAGCTGCGCATGGAATATGCATGGCTTAATTTCTTTGGTTTTCAGTGGGTTAATTTGTGAAGAGATATGGTTCTGATGGGGTGTTGAAATAAAAATGTGAGAATGTCTGAAACTCTGAACGTGAGAGTGTTGTTGAGTGGATGAGTCTTCAGTATAGTTTCTATCAGTGGAGAAAAAATGAAGTATTGACGGACCAGATCCATTTTTTTTTAATTAGCTGAAAAACCTTTTAGTCCAAATGATAATATCTTACGATCTGTTGAAAATATAAGTCCCTTTTAAGAAAACATTAAATGATTTAATTTAATATACAAAGTGATAAAATGAATTTTTAATGATTAATAATAATTACAAAAAAAAGATATCATGCATAGTGTTAATACTTTATAATATATAAATGTGATTAATTTAATTGTACATGCATTTAGCTCTACAGTTCAAAATGATAATACGTATGATTCATTGATCGATCTCTATTATAAGAAAAATAGGTTATTTTAAAAATATATATAATTATGTAATAGATAAGGTGAAGAATAAAATGAATTTTTAAAAATTACTATAAAGAAAAATCATGTATAGTTTAATTATTTTTTAAAATATTTAAATTTGTTTAATTCAACTACACGCATTTAGCTCTGTACGTTGTCCAAATGCATTACCATGTTATTCATTTTACCTACCCCTAACATTAATTATACGTATCGACATATGGAATATATTGTTTTTTTTTTTTATATAGTAAATCGTATATAGAGATTATTTTTAACACATTCATGAACATACATATGTTCATCAACATTCACATGTGTATATAAATATTACAAGCCCTTCTTGCTCTAAAAATACAAAACAATAGAAAGTCATTGTTAATCAACAAAATGGAGGAAGTATCAGTTATAATTGCAGGTGCAGGTCCTTCTGGCCTTGCAATTTCTGCATGTCTATCACAAAACTCTATCTCTCACATAATACTAGAGAAAGATGATTGTAGTGCCTCTCTTTGGAGGAAAAATGCTTATGATAGATTAAAGCTTCATCTTGCTAGCGAGTTTTGTGCTTTGCCTCTCATGCCTCACTCACCCTCATCCCCAACCTTCCTATCCAAAGATGAGTTTGTTCAATACATTGACTCATACATTGCCCGTTTCAACATAAACCCTCTCTATTGTCGTTTCATTGAATTTGCTGCGTATGATGAAGTTGAAAACAAGTGGAGGGTCGAAGCAAAGAACACTCTTGAAGGCACAAGGGAAATTTACGTAGCTAAGTTTCTTGTGATTGCCACGGGTGAAAATAGTGAAGGGTATATTCCTGATGTGCATGGACTAGAAAGCTTTGAAGGAGAGATAATGCACTCCAAATACTACAAATCGGGTTCAAAATATGAATCCAAAGAGGTTTTGGTAGTTGGGTGCGGTAACTCTGGAATGGAGATTGCTTACGATCTCAATGACTGGGGTGCAAACACTTCTATTCTCATCAGAAATCCGGTATTTCTTTTACCCACTATATATATCCATGTTGGGATATTATTTATATATGTGTGTGCGGGCATAATTAAGTTTCTAGTTTGTAGACCATGTTTTAGTTTTTTTGGATATTGTTTTGTATACCATAAATAGTTTTTCCCTTTTTCTTTTAGTTAAAAGGATTGGTTTATTTTAATTTCAAAAGAAAAAAACAATTTATGTGATTTAATAAAAAGTGTTTTTATAGAAAATTGATTTTATTCTAATTATATAAAATACTTTTATTAAAAATATATAATTACAGTTTTTTTATTAAAAATTTAATAATTATATATTTTAGTATATATTTAATTTGAGTTTTTTAAAGAATGTTTTAATGATATTAAATTAAATAGGGTAAATTATATATTTCAATATAAGAGGAGGAAGCAATGTAATGCTTGCATCTTTTGGGGGGAAATTTATAATTTATTTTGTATTTTATATAAGAAAGAATTAAAGACACCGTTAATACTCATATATTTGATGAGAGATAATGTATTTTAACATAAGAGAAGTGAAAATAACATGATACACTCATACATCTCATGAGAAAAAATGTAATTTAATTTTTTATGGTTGATGCCCTCTCATCCCACAGGATCCGTTCCTGATTTTCATGATTATATTATATTTGTATGACGAGTTCTAGCTATCCCAGTGATAATGATACTTATGATGTATTTAATATCCTTGACTCAAGTAGTGTTTTGCAAAAAGCATGAGAGAGACATCATTATTTTTTAGATTGAACATATTTTTCATCGGGTTGATCATTTAATTAACCACTAGCCCATAAAATATTGATTGAGTTTATTTTAGTACAATTTTATCTCGCTAATTATATTTGGATGCCAAATCTCTTTTTTTATTTTTAATCTGGTGAGGATACACATACATAAGTTGTATGCAACAACTTTTATTTACACTAATTGTTTATGAAAATAAAAATGTTTCTGATTTGTAGGTTCATGTCTTCACCAAAGAATTGATCAATGAAGGCATGCGTATGATGAAGCATTTGCCCATTCATGTTGTGGACACTATCATTACCTCTTTGGCAAACATGGAATATGGTGATCTATCTAAGTATGGAATTTATCAGCCCAAAAAAGGACCCTTTCAGCTTAAGTTTATTACTGGAAGGGCTCCCGTTATCGATGTTGGAACCATTCGAAGGATTAAGGAGGGAGCAATTAAGGTACTTAGAACTTACAACCATGTTATACATAACATAAGCCCAAAATAAATTATTTGTCCCGTTAATGCAATCAAAATGATAAGAAAAAGGACATGAGAAAGAATACAAGTTGTGGCTTCATTTCAAAGATTTTTTTTTTCATATTTAGTAAAAGAATAAATATATTTTTAAACACAATATTCTCGAGATTTTTTTTTGGTTACAAAAGATTCTTGAGAATGTTACTTTATGAACTAGTGAAAAAGTTTTTTTTCATGATAATTAAGTATTAATTTATGAAACTTTCTAATAATAATTGACAGTAAGTATATTATTTTAAGAAAATATTTTATTTTTATTTTTTCATAACCTTAATTTTGAAAATATTATTTCGAGAATCATTTGACAATGAAAAATTTTCAATACTAAACATCACTTTAATATGGGTATTTCTGGATTTTTCTTCATATTAATTTGTGCTCCCTACAGGTAATTCCTTCTCATATAGTGAGAATTGAAAACAAGAAGGTCATCTTTGGAAATGATGTGGAAAAGAAGTTTGATGTAATCGTTTTTGCTACTGGTTACATAAGCGTGGCTAATAAGTGGCTTAAGGTACGAATAGTACTTTTAGCACTTTTCATTTAAATTGTATTTATTAATACGTTTTTGTTCATTTTCTTTTCTTTTTCCACATCTCTCAAATGGGCTTTAATTTTTTTACTCCTTGTCTATGTTGCCAAAACAAAGAATATATGTCCATTTCTTCAAACAAAAAGTTAAGTACAATTTGAACTCACTAAATTGATTGATGTTTATTGCAGGACTACAAATACATTCTAAATGATGAGGGGATGCCAAAAAATGATTTTCCAAACCATTGGAAGGGTGATCGTGGATTATATTGTGCAGGACTGTCAAACAGAGGCTTATTTGGAGTCAAAATGGATGCTGAGGCTATTGCTGATGACATCAATCAAACTCTTAAGTTACATTAAGAATTATCTTTTGTAAGAACATGTGTCCTTCAATTTCAATAAATGGGATTATAGTTTAATTGAGAATTTAGTTTTAGACAAAATTTAGATGCAGTTCTTTAGTGAATTTCAAGCTTATCTTTAGAAAAAAAATATATGTGTGGAAGAACACTAATACAACTGCATGAAATATATCCCATAATAGTGGAGTGGGGTAAGTGATAATGTGATTTCCTCTCATGGTAAGATATATAAGTTTCTGGATGTTAAGAAGATCTTGATTCCATTGAAGTTCCAAATATCCTTGAATTCCTCTTGCATTCACTTCATAGCTAGAAAATAATTTATTCTTATCAAACTGGATGGTTAAAATCATTATGTGTGTTTGTTTTATAACAATTTGTATAGAAAGCAAATTCTTCTTATAACAATTTCGTTTTTCCGAGACATATTCAAGTGAATTGTACTCTCACATGACATTGTCAATGAATAAAAGTAAACACAAATTTAAACATAACCTAGTTATAACTTCTTGTGTGTTTGAATAATCCTTCAAATCACGTTGAACAAGAGTTTTTCATTTTGCAATGTAGAAATGAAGTAGCAATTATCAAGGGGAGGCTTGCTTTGAGTTGAACACCGTTATGTTTGATATAACTCCTACGCAAACACACTCAATTTTTTACCATAACTACTAAGATTCCATGTAGGGCTTGACAATTGTTACATCTTTGACAATTATATCAAATTGTACAAGTAATATAAAATGGAAAGTCAAAGTATTGTTTTCCAAGGAACTTGTTCAATCTTTGACAATTCATACACTTTTTACTTACTAGATAAAATATAAAATGAACTTGTAGTATAAATGTTTAAGAACCAAAATAAATATGTAAACTTGGAAATAAAACTATTAAAAGGGTGTTTGATTTTCAAAGATTTGGATTGTGGACAAATGTTGTGAAAAACAATGATAAAAAATGTTGGGATTCGACTTTACTAAATCTTTTTCTCATGCATACACAAGTTATTAATCAATGTTTATAATTCTTTTGTTATTACCAACTCACAAAAATGCTGGATCTCTAATTCCTTACAAGAAGAACTTAAATTCCTTGACTAAATTACTAATTCCTTGCTTAGTTTAGCCAAGTTATTTGCTTTAAGAAAACAAGTCAAGGTGGGCAGTATATATTGCTCTACTCCTAGCAACAATAATCCATTAGGTGCTCTTCTCTGATTCATAGTTCAAATACATCTTTCAATCGCACTTAAACCATAGAATCAAGCATATGAGTGATCAAGTCAAAACAAAGATTAAG
Source organism: Glycine max (assembly GCF_000004515.6). NCBI lineage: Eukaryota > Viridiplantae > Streptophyta > Magnoliopsida > Fabales > Fabaceae > Glycine > Glycine max. Next base: position 12,401,662 of record NC_038242.2, on the reverse strand, counting down.
CAAAGAAGGAAGCACATAACGATGAATAATAAATATTTATTAACAACTCAAAAGATATACATGAGTTTGAGTTTAGTTACATTAAACCCCAACAAAGGGGAGCTTAGCCACTCATGGTTGAAATGAGCATCCAAAATGGTAAAGGGAGTAAGATGATGAAGATGGGGGAATGAGAATCTCTCGAGTAGTTTCCTTTGTATCCAAACCTATGTTAGAGAAGAATGTTTTGTTCTCTTGCAAAAAGCTCATTTCAATGCTTTACTTTTGTGTCCAAAAAGTGTCCACTCGATCGTTTTGGTCCAGGCAAAATTATGTTTCGGCTGGGTTAAAGTTTCAATAATGTTTACTAGAAGGGCTTTGGTTAGGCGCATCATCTGGCTAGCTGGACTAGCCTTTCATATTTTTTTTCAATAAAGTCTTATTTTTGACTTGTGTCTGGTTAACCTTAACTCTTTGTCTGGCTAGGTCAATGATAACATTATGTTTTGACCTTGATCTTTAAGATTCTCTAAAGTCCAATTCCAATCTGAATATCAAAAAATTTAAAACATGAGACTAAATGCCAAGTTTACATAACAAAGTAAATGCTTAAAACTAAATCTTTTTAAACTAAAAGAGGTAGAAACAAGGATTTAAATAAGGGATATACAAAATAATTACACTTATATATACCTAAAAAGTAAGTATTAAGTGTGACTATCAACATTGCGACCATTTGGGTAACATAGATTTCAAGATGGGAAAATTTTGTAAATTTCAATCCCTTATAACTCATTAAGACTTAGGATATGTTTGGATTTTCAGTAAGAGAATTTAAAAGTATATTTTGAAGTAAAATTAGTTTGTGGTCATGTTTGACTATTATAAACAATATGTTTGAGAATAAAATTTTATTTGCAAACTTAATTTTGAAAAAGCAAAAAATAAGACTTGAAATATTTTTATAACCTGTTTACAAAACTAAAGTTTGAATTGAACTTAAATTTTAAAACTTTTATCAAAACATTAGTTTAAAAGTTCAAACCAATTAATATGAGACTTAAAATTTGCAAATATATAATATAATACGACATAAGAGTATGCATTTGATAGCCAAAAGCCAAAAATGAAATGGAAATCAATCCTTTTTGAATTGGAAAATAATCAAATGTCTATGAGGGCGCTCATTTCTTCTTCGCATTCCATCACCTTTCAATCTGAAAAATTAAATAAGGATAAAAATGAAAAATTAACAACTACATATAAACATATTGCTAATTAAAATTAGAATAATTCTTAAATATAGAAGAACAATAAACTTATAACCGTTCATGAGTGATATTTGACTTAATCCTCTTTTAAAAGAAAAAAATATAATTAAAAGAAAATAATATTACTAAACATCACCAATCACATTTTCTAATGATGGTTAATCATTGATAAAATTAATTAATAATTTGTCTATATATTTATTAAATATACTATTATTATATGAATGTATATACATTTAAAATACATTATTAAATAAAAATATTTAGTATATATGTGTATATTATAACATGTATTTAAATTTACAAATATTTTTTTAAAGAACTAAAATAAAAACCAAAAGTTATTTGAGATTTTTTCATGTCCTGCTAAAATTATCGGGTGCAAGCAGGTCTCCGATTTAACCGCGAACCATCTGAAGATTCTGAAGTCTGAACCGAACAGCTACACAAAGTTCGCGTCGGTTGGAGTAACGGGTTGGTTAAGCCGCGTAACAATGAACAAACACTGAAACACCGATTACCATTACTTACAAGCGTTTTTGTCTTTCTTTCTTTCTTTCTCCATTTCCTCATCGATCAGATCTGAATCAATCTCACATTCTTCAATTTAATTTCACTCGTAATTCACTTATCGTGATTTCCGAATCTGGCCGCCAAACCCTATTACCTTTGTATAGATCATCTCAACTTTGCTGCTCAGGTGATTTCTTCGTCTTCTTTAGTCGGTGTCATGGCTCATTGTTAATGGTAGTGATCAGTGTTTTTCTCTGTGTGCTGGTTAGTGATTAAGGGTTTTCTCTGTGTTTCAGGAGAAATAACAAACGAAATTAGCGGAGGAATATCTCCGCCATTGACGACAATTGACAACCGGTGAGTATATGCGTCTCTATTTGTGCTTGTTACGGAGATTAAAATATTTTTGTTGCTAATAATTAAAATATGCTGTGTTGTAGTTCCTTTTGTTATTTGAATTTTGAAGTATTGGATTTGAGGTGATATTGTATTATTTGATGTTACAGGATGTATTTGTATTTTGTTTGTCTGTAGTTACTCTTTAGTTTATGACATGTTCAAATGCTGTTAATGTGTTTGAGTTCAGATTTGGACAACAGAGCAAGTTCCATGCATGCTTTGAGTTTTTTTGCTACTTGTGACTTGTTAGTTACTGATTTAGCTTACTGAGTATTAAAAGTTGTTGAGGTTTCGCTGTTTTGGGACTGTATGTTTGATAGGATGATTACTGATTCAGTTGTGGAAGTGATAATCACTTTTACTCCTATGCTGTTGTTTTATTCCTTGTGATATGGATTGATGAGTATTGTAAGTAATTGAGTGAGTATTGGCAATAGTAAATTGCTTCTAAGTATTATCTTCCTGCTTTTTTTTTTAATTTTTTTTCTTGCTTTTGGTTCTCAACTTGTAGGCTTCATAGTGGAAATAATCTTACTAATAATTAACCAAGTATCATGTAGCTTTTGAATATTGAATTTTTGGTGGGTTAATTTTCTCAGTTTAATGTCCTTCAAGATGTGAGTGCTTGTCTTAATAGACAATTCATATTTTATTTTGTAATTTTTCCTATACATACCTTTAAGTTAATTTTCTATGAAATATGCAAAAAAAAAGAAGAAAGAAAGAAAAGCCAAGCCAAAGAACAAATTCAAATGAACCTGATTTTGATCCAATCAGCAATGGGGATGGGGTGACTTTGTGCTTAAAGAAAAAATAAAACGACTCAAGGAAAGGTTGAAGGTTTGGAATAAGGAACACTTTGGAGATACTTCTAAGAAGTTAAAGAAAATTAAGGCTGACTTAAACAAGCTGGAAGTGGATACAATTGATAGACAACTATCTCCCCAAGAATTGCTAACCCGGAAGAAACTACAGGAAGCACTATGGTTAGCTGCCCAATCACACGAGTCTCTACTGAGGCAGAAGGCGAGATCAAGATGGATTAAAGAAGGCGATTGCAACTCACGCTACTTCCATTTGGTGATGAATGCGAATCGCAGAAATAACTCTTTGAAAGGAGTGATGAACTGAGAAGAGTGAAAGAGGCAGTCTGATTGTTCTGCTTGCAAAGATTTCAAGAATCTGAGCAAGGTAGACCATAGCTGGATGGAATCCACTTTCAGACCATTGGACAGCAACACAATGATATGCTGATGGGGCATTTCTAGGAGGATGAAATAAAACAGGCTATATGGGATTGTGGGAGTGAGAAAAGTCCAGGTCTAGATGGACTAAACTTTAAGTTTATTAAGGAGTTTTGGTAAGTAATCAAACCTGATGTTCTCCGGTTTCTGGATGAATTCTACGTTAATGGACTTTTTCCAAAAGGCTGCAATGCATCTTTTATAGCCCTAATCCCTAAGGTGGTTGATCCACAACACCTTAATGAATACAGACCTATTTCGCTAATAGGATGTATGTACAAGATTGTGGCCAAGTTGTTAGCTAAAAGACTGAAGAAGGTGCTGCCAGTCACAATAGATGAAAGACAATCCGCATTCATAGGGGGCAAACATTTGCTGCATAGTGTGATCATAGCAAATGAGGTGGTTGAGGAAGCTAAAAGGAGCCAAAAATCATGCATGGTGTTCAAAGTAGACTACGAAAAGGCATATGATTTAGTCTCATGGGAATTCTTGATATACATGTTGAGGAGGATGGACTTTTGTTTCAAATGGATCTAATGGATTGAGGGGTGCCTAAGATCTGCTTCTATTTCAATATTGGTGAATGGAAGCCCCTCAGCTGAATTCATCCCACAAAGAAGACTTAGACAGGAGGATCCACTAGCTCCTCTTTTGTTTAATATTGTTGCTGAAGCTCTAAACGGATTGATGAGAGAAGCAATGGAGAAGAATCTATTCAGAGGATTCTCAGTGGGCACAAACAATGTGGAAATCAGCATACTACAATATGCTGACTACACAATATTTTTCGGTGAGGCATCAATGGAGAATGTCAAGACAATCAAAGCCGTTTTGAGGACCTTTGAACTTGTATCAGACCTCAAAATTAATTTTTCAAAAAGCTGTTTTGGAGCAATTGGGATGCCGGATCAGTGGAAGCATGATGCTGCAAAATACATAAACTGTAGCTTGTTGTTCATACCGTTCATATACTTGGACATACCAATTGGGGCAAACCCAAGACGATGTCAGTTGTGGGATCTTATCATTAATAAGTGTGAGAAAAAATTAGCAAAGTGGAAGCAAAGACACGTCTCTTTTGGGGGAAGAGTGACCCTTATACAGTCGATTTTAACATCTGTCCCTATCTATTTCTTTTCATTTTTTTCAGGGTTCCTAATAGAGTGGTGGACAAGCTGGTGAGTATACAACGCCGATTCTTATGGGGTGGCGGAATTGAGCAAAAAAAGATTGCGTGGATTAGGTGGGATTCAGTGTGCCTTCCAAAGGAAAAAGAGGGATTAGGCCTTAAGGACATTAAGACATTCAATCCTGCACTGCTTGGCAAATGGAAATTGAGTCTATGTCAGCACCAAGTAGAATTATGGGCTAGGGTATTGGATTTGAAATATGGTGGGTGGAGGAGCATGGATGAAGTAACAAGAGGCACCAATGAATCTATATGGTGGCAAGACCTAAAAATGGTTCTCATTAATCGCAACAGGCAATGATTTTCAAAATGGAATAGTGTGGAGGGGTGGGTGTGGAGATAGGATCAGGTTTTGGGAGAATAGCTGGACTGCTGAGGAGGCTTCACTAATAACAAAATATCACAGGCTATATCTCATTTCCTGTCACCAAAATCAGCTCATTCAGCGGATGGGAGCTCACACGGATACAGGATGGGAGTGAGATTTTATATGGAGGAGACCACTGTTTGACAAGGAGATCGACATGGCTGATAGTTTCTTAAGAGATATTGAAGGCAATCAAATCCAGCCACATAGAAGAGATGATTGGGTCTGGAAAGCAGACCCAAGTGGCCAATACTCGGCACAAAGTGCTTACAATTTGTTGATGGGAAACAATGGAGGAGAATTAGGATGGAGCTTTTGAGGAATTATGGAAATTAAAGATCCCAAGCAAAACATCAGTCTTTGCGTGGAGGTTAATTAGTGATCGACTGCCAACAAAATTAAATTTGCGAAGGAGACATGTAGAGATTAATGATATGTTATGCCCATTCTGCAGGAAAGGATGCAACTCATTTATTTTTTCATTGCAGTAAAATCCTTCCTATATGGTGGGAATCTTTGTCTTGGGTGAACATCTTAGGTGCTTTCCCACAAAATCCGAGGCAACACTTCCTTCAACATTTACATGGGTTGGATGATGGAATAAGGGTTAACAGGTGGAAGTGTTGGTGGATGGCTCTGACATGGACTATATGGCAGCAGAGGAACAAGATAGTTTTCTCCAACGACACTTTCAATGGCAGCAAACGGTTGGATGATGCAATATTCTTACTTTGGACATGGCTCAGAAATACGGAGAAAGATTTTGTAATCCATTTTAATCAATGGTCAAGTAATCTTAGAGAAGGTTTTTGCTATCAGCGGAGGGTAGCAGTTATAGGATATCAGTATAGATTACTATGTATTTAGCTTTTGGTTCCTCTCGAGACTGTATTAAGTCTGATTTTGGAACCAAATGACTGGACAATCCCAAATATGCAACTTTTGTATCTCTGGTACTCTGATATATATATATATATATATATATAAAAAAAATTTATTTTTGCTGATAAAAAAAAATTTCAAAACCAAACCAAACAGAATTGGGTGATTTGAATTGTTTGGACATTGTTTTCCCTCAACCTTGTGCCCACCCATAGATAACTCCATGACAACCATAAAAAGTCACACCAATGTTTAACTTGTCATATTGGCTGGGTCACCAACTTAAATTGATGAGCTAATGGCTGAATCAATGTAGCTGATTGGCTGACCACTGATAAGTTCAAGAATAATGTGCAACTAGCAATATTAATTGGGAGCAAAATGCTCATATACTCATGCATATTACTAGGAACACTTATCATTGAGGATTAGTGATCCTAGTACACTTTTAAGCATGATATAGTTTTTATTTGTTCTTTTTCCTGAACAGTAATAATCCTGTCAGACTTGATTCATATAGATGTAGGTTATCACTTTGGGTAAAGAAGATAAAGGTGAGGGAAGAGATGGTAAGCAGAGGCTCGTACAGCTCTAGCAGCCTCTTGACTGGTAGATTTCATGCTAGAAAGCTATCTCCTAGCATTATCACTTTCTACACCATGTTCATATTTGCTTTCTCCATCTTCATGTTCTTTTTCTACGTGAGACACATCAGTGTTGATGAAGATCCACCACTCCCTCTGCTTTCTCAACAATCTAAATCTCATCAGGTATTCTGCTATTCCCTTGTTTATTCTTTCCATGGTTTTCAATTGAATTAAATTGAATCAGATTTAGGGATCTGGAAGGAATTCGTGGGTTTCCTGAATCCTTGTTGATCTTCTGATCTGATTCACTTTACTGTTAGAGATCCAAAATCAGATACTGATTTGTGTAAAATGAACTGGCTTTGTTAAATTGTCTTGGCGAATTTCTACATCCAAGAAATGAGGAAAACAAAACCAAGAATTTTTCTGTGTAGAGAAGAGAATTTTTGCAGTTGTGGAATTTAACAATTTTGATAATTGATAGGCTGTATGTGTGCTAGTCATTTTTTTTTTTTCTATACAAGTCTTCTGATATTTCTTTCTCTTACAAAAACATTGCATGCAGTTACGAAAATGAATGCCAAGTGGTTGTTTGCTTACATATTTAAGAGTATCGGTTTTTATTCATGGAATGGTATCAGCGAGTTTTGTTGGTTCTAGCTATATTAACTAGAACTGTCAGTTCAGGCTTCACTTTTCTTTTTTTTTCTCTCTTGTTCACACTCAATAACTGCTCCATTTTGTTGCATATTGCTACAGGTGCCAGAGTTACCTGTACACTATAAACAACTTTGGGATACCCCGTTCAATCATGGCTTACACCAATGTGTCAAGCCGACTACTAAATATAAAGGTGTCAGATGCTTACACCTTTTGTTGAGTTTTCTTCTCGTACTTGGTTCCACTCCTTTTGTTTAAGCTTTTTTTTCAGCCACTTCTATAATTGGTTGTCTGTCAACCGCAGCAGTGTCATTGTCATTGTCTTGTGCATTTTTGTCTCTTTCTCTTAAACATGCTTCACACTTTTACTTCGTCAGCTGCCCAAGGATTTGATCGCTATCTAACCGTGAGAAGTAATGGTGGACTAAATCAAATGCGAACTGGTGTAAGTCACTTCTCCCTCTCTTGCACTGTCTTGTAACTCCTATATAATAGCTAAATCCGTGCTCTTATGCTTGTAACTGCATGCATAGTCAAATATTTAATATCCAATTACAGTTTCAAACTTCAGTACACGAGAGTTACTTGTATCTGTCTAGGTTTATGAGTTACTTCTTTTGACATCAAAGGCAGGGAATTTAATGTTTTTTTCATTATTCTTTTCCTTTTGGCTGTTGTGAACATTTTGATTTTGACTTTTTTTCCCATTCCTGCAATACTTCATCAGTTCATTGTTTTTGTTACATATGATGCATTGTATATGGTGAAATGCTGTTCAAGTTTTGTTTTGTCTTGTGTATAAGCATTTGAGTTTGCATTGATGGCACCTTCTCTAAGATTGGTAGTCACTTTGTGTGAAGCCAATTGTTGTATTACTTGAATTTTTTCATAATTTATTTGCATTGTAAGTAATCATTCCTTTTTTCTTATAGATATCAGACATGGTGGCTGTGGCACATATAATGAATGCAACTTTAGTCATACCTCAATTGGATAAGCGTTCATTCTGGAACGACTCTAGGTATCCCTGGACATACTCTATTTTTAAATATGTATTGTATCCTTTTTCCAACTTTATCTTGTTATTTGGTGTGTGCACAGTGTGTTTTCAGATGTATTTGATGAGCTTCATTTCATCGAATCCCTGAAAGGAGATATCAGGATTGTTAGTGAGCTTCCCAAAAACTTGGAAGGTGTCCCCCGGGCCAGGAAACACTTTACTTCCTGGTCTGGAGTTGGTTACTATGAAGAGATGACAAGATTATGGAGTGACTATCAGGTACTCAAGCTTTTCCTATATGATCTTCAACTTCTTGTGGTTCTCATTTGCTGGAGAAGGCTTCATTGTAAAACTCTCTAATTGGCTAACATAGTTTTACCCGGTTGAATCTTAATCTCAAATCAGCAACCTGTGAAAATTAGTTGTAACAGGAAAATGGTATAATCCTCAGGGATTGTTAATCTGAAAGTTTTTAATGCTGTTAACCAGAGAAATAGAAAATGGAGAAGTTACTTCCGAATTCCGATGATCACCATGCAAGATGCAGGCTTATGATTATAGAGAAATGAGTGAATTTTGTGCTCTGGTAATGTGAATAAATCCCCCTTTTGTATAGGGATGTAGCTGAAATTGCAATGAAAAAATAAAATGAGAAAAGTATCAACCATATCCATGACTAATTTTGATGCCTTGGAGATTGTGACCGACAGAATACCTCTAACTAGTTTTCCTACAACATATCCTTCCCCTGAAGAGGATCCTTGTCCTCGAGGGCGAAAACTCTGACTCAATTGGTTCTTAGTCAATTGAGCAAGACTTTCTTTGCAGATTCCATCTAACAACTTCCCTTGCTTTCTTTATTCATGCACATTGTCCCATTGCTTTAGGCCATGCTCTTATGTTTGGAGGCAAAATATACACAAGTGGATGCTGCCTGCAATACAGGTCTGCAATGCACCAACAACATAACACAGTTTACCAAAATCCTTGTACTTTGAAATATAAAAACATGACTTTGCACTCAAATGGGGATCAGCAACACTCATGAAGTAGGATGGCAGATCACTGTAAATATGGCATGGGTATGAATATGGGTGTTGCAGTGTTATTACAAGAATTCATAGTTATACTTATACCCAAGCAGTTAGTAGAAAATCTTGGTGAGATATAGTATTATATATCAAAAAAATTTAGTCAGAGAATGCTGCGCTACATATTTTATGGGGGAGTTCAGTCATATTTGAAGGATATAGAATGATCATCCTTTACTATTTTTTGAACGATGTCTTGTTTTAGGCATTGAGAACCATATGCTGACAATTTGTTGATTTCTTACCTGTGGGGTGTGTACAAACTTAATACCTCTTCTCAGTGAAAGGGATTTCTAAATTCTAATTTATGTTCATGCTATGCAAGTGTTTTTCATATTTATCATTGTGTTTCTATGATCATTAAAATCCACTTTTTGGCTTCATACATTTTCCCGTAGTCAAAATGTATTGAACAAATAATGATTTGATCTTCCAGGTGATACATGTTGCAAAATCAGATTCTCGACTTGCAAACAATGATCTTCCTCTGGACATACAGAGGTTGAGATGTCGTGCAATGTATCATGCACTTCGATTTTCTCCTCCTATAGAGAATTTGGGAAAGGTTTGGCTCTTTTTTGTGGTTCTAAATATCTCGTAAAAATATTATGTGTACATCATGTTGCAATTTAGTAACTGATAAAATGATGATGGACTGGAAATTAAAGAGGCAATAACAATGATATTTTTTTTCTTGTTTTTATGAAGCAATTTAGAGAGAATGAAAAAAAATGTATGCGAAAGGATAAAAATTGTTGGGACAGAGGCATGACAAATTAAAAAATGTTAGTTTAAGATCTTGTGGGAAATTTTGGTATATGGGACCGGCTGACACATAGTTGTCTCATCAGTCATCACTAGATACTTTTAGTGATATAGTATTAGAAGTATTAGAGTATAGACTTGAAGGTTGAAAAGTTGTTAGGTTCAAAACCTTGAGAGTTTCAAGTCCAATATTTTGTACGTCATGCTAGAAAGTGATGCATATGATCCCAGGTTTGAGCTGTCCATTTCACTTTTGATGCATTTAAGATATGGGGCTTCCTGTTAAATTAGGTTCTGAGCATACATGACGGTTACAAAACAGAGGTTGGTGGATCGGCTGAGATCACATGGAGGAAGATATATAGCTCTCCATCTGAGATATGAGAAAGATATGCTGTCTTTTACTGGTTGTGCATATGGTCTGACAGATGCAGAATCTGAAGAGCTTAGAATTTTGAGGTGAGCGAGAATAGATATTATGTATCTGCTACCATGTGTTTGATACACACACACACATACACACACATATAGTAACAATAGAAGTACTGAATCAGTCTACTAATATTCTTTTAAAAAAATGTTGCAATTCTTCTAGGGAGAATACAAATTATTGGAAAGTAAAAAAGATAAATTCAACAGAACAGAGAATTGGAGGATTTTGTCCATTGACTCCAAAGGAGGTGGGCATTTTTCTTCATGCTCTTGGTTATCCCCCATCTACACCAATATACATTGCAGCAGGAGTGATCTATGGTGGTAATACTCATCTTTCAGAGCTCTCATCCCGCTTCCCTAGTATAATCTTTAAGGTTTGTAAATCGTTTTGTTTGTCTAACTGTATTAACAAGTAGTCCAATAGCACATTATCTGTGAGTGAGGTGCAATGATGGTCTGATTAATTGATTGGTAAATGGAAACAGGAATCCCTTGCAACTCCTGAAGAGCTGAAAGATTTTGCCAATCATGCCTCCCAAACTGCTGCACTTGATTACATAATCTGTGTAGAGAGTGATGTATTTGTTCCGTCATATTCAGGAAATATGGCGAGAGCAGTTGAGGGACACCGCAGATTCTTAGGTCACCGCAAGACAATCAACCCAGACAGGTACTGATTTCAAGAAATTGTAATTATAGTTTTTTCTGTGGACTGTTGAGTGTTGATACATTTCAACCAACTCTAGGTATCTAGTTTTGTTTTTCTTTCTTCTATTTCTGTACTTGCCAAAATGATGTGTAATTTTTCTTCCAATGTGTTGTATTTAAGTATCACTCATCCATAACTTTTTCTCAAGTTTTTGTTATCTACTTTGTGATAAAAGTTGATAGGGGTCCCTGTTCCTTTCCCCTTCCAATTATGTTGATTCAATGCTTGATCTAAATATTATTTGTTCTACATGTAGAGATGAAGTACAGAAGAGAACATTGCATTGGATGAGTGAACATACTATATAGACAAAATGAGATTAGGAATGAATGCATTGGAGAGAAAGTTGGGTAGTATTTATTGTTAAAAAATGATATAATCTCCTTTGGACATTTGTAAAGAATAACTGTAGAAGCTCAACTAAATACAGTAGATTAGATAGAGGGTATCCCTATTGCCAAGGAGGGACAGAAAAATTACAAGGAAAATCATTAAGGATTTAGATGTTAATGATTAGTCTATAGGCATGATTCACAATAAAACATTATCATTTGATTCGTGTTGCTAATCCCACTTAGTGAGGCTTGGTCATTGTTGTTATATCTGTTTCTTCCAGTGTCATTTTCATATGTATCAGGCTGGTGCACCATGCTTATGAAGAATGTTTGTTATGCCATGAAAGTTTAAATGATCCAATGTCTCATTCTGGATTTCACTTGGCTCTGTACAGACATACTTGAATTTCTGATAACTTACACACTGGATGACCAAGAGAAAATTCCTTTTTAAGCTTTTGATTCCTCATTTTTATCCTTTTTTTTTAAAAAAAATTTCTTATTCATTTGATCTTCAGGAAAGGACTTGTTGGAATTTTTGATATGCTGGAAACTGGAGAGCTAGTAGAAGGAAGGGAACTGTCAAATATGGTGCAGCGCATGCACAAGAACAGGTTACTTTCTTGCACAACATTAACTCATTTATGCAAGTAGACCATTCATTAGATTCCTCTCCCTTTTTTCCTTTTAATATGTAATTATTATTCTTTCCATTTAATCTGCAATTACTTGTTCTTTACCCTTGCACCTTAGTTGACTTTATTTTCCCAGTTATCAAAATCAAAGAATTTACTTATTTTTCATGATTATACATAGGCAAGGAGCTCCAAGGAAAAGGCACGGTTCTCTACCGGGGATTAAAGGCCGAGCACGATTTAGGACTGAAGAGCCCTTTTATGAAAATCCATATCCTGAGTGTATATGTGGTTCTAAAAGCAAACTAGAAATAACATAACGACAAACCAAACTGCTGTTCTAATCTAGAATTTTTGGAAGGACCGGTTAATCTGTAAATTTGGTTTTGATCAACTGCGTAATTATAATTAGCCATTTCTGGTGTACTTGGTTTGTCTGTGACCAATAGCTATACCCTTGATCACCAACTCATAATGTTGGCTGCTTATTTTACAATATTTGTTTTGTATTTCTTATTCTTCATAGAACTCAAAAAACGAATTACTTTATTGTTAGATTGTGCATATTTGTACGACATTATATTTTTATTCATTGATAGAATATATATTATTTTTCCTAGTATCTAATGTCAACTAAATATAGATGTCTTGCAACCACATTCAAAACTTCTATTAAGCTTATTCGTAGACAAACTAGTCAAGTGACTCACTCTTTGACTAGGATGGCTAAATTCAGTAAATAGTATGCTAGTCGACATGTCTTTGATTTTATCCCAACATATATCCAGTGTTTTATTATAAATGAAATATGACTTGCTGTAAAATAATAATAATATAGATGTTTTAATATAGAAGTCTTGTACGGTGTCTCATTTATTTGATTATTATTCGTCCAAAGCTATCTTATTGTATTCACATCTTATTTAATTGGAAAATGATGATTGAACATCTATATACTACTTAACACCTGGAGAGATAGAAGAGAAATGTAGATCCAATATGTATTATTTATGATGATATAGGAAGAGATAGAAATAAGGGTGTTTATAATAGGGAAGTATCCACATATCACTACTCTATTTAATTAGATTAGGAAATGAGTATTTATAATTAAATTCAAAATAATTATCCTATATTTTAATAAGTTATTTTAATAGTAAAAAAATATATCATGACATTTATTTTTATCTACCTAGAGAGATACTTATTTTTATATGAAAGAATTTATAATAACTCATTCATTATGATAAATCAAATGAGTTAGATCACTGTCTAATTATCGTTTCTATGAACGATAAAAAAATGTAAGTACAAAAAAAAAATTAGAAGAAAAAGTTAAAAAACTTACTCTTTAAATTTAGTTTTTTTTTTTAAAATTCAATTAAATATATTTTTAAAAATTATTTATTTTTCCTTTTCCTTCTTTTTTCTTATCTTATTTTTTTGGTTTACATTTTCTTAGCTTATTTATTAAACAAATTGAATTTATTTTTACAAAACACCAAAGAAAAAGCGATAACCCTCTCTTCCCAAAACCCCCAACATGAACTTGAAAACGCAGAAAGCTGATAATAATAAGTTGATAACCACACTACTGCTATTGGGACATTCTTCTCAGTTCACTGAACTAAAGTGAAGAAGTGCGATAAAATAACAATAGATGAGCATAGTGAAAACCTGAAACTCTTTCTGTATTCCTTATCATTGTCAAAACATGAATTCTCAATTCGCAAACACTATCGATATTAAGCTCCAACTCCCAAAACCCTTCTTCCCTCGCAAAACCCCTTTCCCCCAATTTCCCCACTCTTCACCTCGCTTTCTCACCACCAGATTCTTCCCTCGCAACTTCACGAATCGATGCAAACTCAGAATCACCGCATCCAATTCTCCTTCCGACACAGCCTCTCCCAAGCAAGAGCAAGAACAAGAACAAGACGCCGAATCCGCTCAACTATTCGAGGTTCGTCAAAAAAAGAAAAAAACGAATAAAGAAAAAGAGAACAATTTAACGAAGTTCTGGAAATTGAGAATTCAGCGTTTTATATATTGTATGCACTTTTTTTTTTGTAACTTATTTCATTGGTGCAATGCAATGCAATGGTTTTGCTTTTTCACGCACGTGCGAATATTTGGTTTGGAAGTTGTGAGTTGATGAGAAGAGTGAACTGTGTGCAGAAACTGAAGGAGACGGAGAGGAAGCGGATGAATGAGTTGGAGGAATTTGACAAGAAGGCGAATGTGCAGTTAGAGAGGCAGCTTGTGATGGCTTCTTCATGGAGCAGAGCTTTGTTGACTTTGCGTGGAAAACTGAAGGGAACTGAGTGGGATCCTCAGAATTCACACAGGATAGACTACAGCGATTTTTTAAGACTTCTTGACTCTAACAATGTCCAGTTTATGGAGTACTCTAATTACGGTCAAACAATATCAGGTGGGGATTTTTTGTTCCTTTTCCGGGACTATAAAGATTAAATAAGAAAAAGAGATTCTATAGAAGTTAAGTGCATAAGTTTATTTTAACGTATGTGAGAAGCTCAGTTCGTTTTAACTTCTTATTTTTTTCTCCTATAAGTGCTTATGGAAAAGTTTATCCAAACAGGGCTTATATGCTATGCTTGACAGGAAAGTAGTTGGCTAGTTGTTAGGAAGATGTTTAGAGGGCATTAGTTTGACTTTTGGCTTTCTGATGTGTATATGTTGTAGGCGGATCTTATGATAGTTAATGCGGATTGTGTGGGTGAATGTAGAAGTTAAGTTGAAAGAGAACACAGAAGAGTCTGGTTTATTTTATTTTTTCATTTTTGTCAGTTCTGAGTTTGATTTTTTTGCGTTACGTGAAGTTATTAATGTTGGGCTGCACATGCTAGTTGGTTGATGAAATTAATTCGTGTTTGTTGCCATTTTTGTGCATAATGCATTGCTGTCTGTTTGAGAAAATCTAGTCTGATTGAAATGTGGTTTTGCTCAATATTTGCTTCCATGTTTCTGCAGTTATTCTACCATATTACAAAAATGGGAAACCAATAGGAACTGAAGGGAATCCTAAGGATATTATTTTTCAGCGCCATCCAGTCAATAGAATGCCAATTGATAGTTGGAATGATGTTTGGAGAAAGCTACATCAGCAAATTGTAAATGTTGATGTCATTAATGTGGATGCCGTGCCTGCTGAAATATACTCCACTATTGCAGTTGCAGTCATATGGTCTATGCGTCTTGCTCTGGCTGTTGGATTTTATGTGTGGATTGATAATTTGATGAGACCAATATATGCGAAGTTGATACCTTGTGATTTGGGAACTCCTGGCCAAAAAACTACGCAGCCATTAAGAAGTCGTGCACTTGGATCTCTAGGCCAGAGTCGGTAAGTGGAGAAATTTTCTGTATGTTTCCTGTTCTATTTCCTGTTGGTTGTCAGGAATTTCAGTTGTGTCATTTATTATGAGTTTTTTGCTGCTTGATTGTTAGGACTATGGTAAAGGGGGAGTTAGTTACTTAAGACAGTTAGCCTATTTATTAATTAGGGGGCTAACCGGTTAAATTAAATAGGACGATGTAAGGGGAAAGGATTTCATTCTATGGGGTATCATTTGTAAATTATGCATTACCTCTTTGTAAAGGGGAAACCTTTGGAGGAGAGATTGATCTCCTATTCCTTGTTCTTTTCATTCTATTCAATAAATCTTTATTTTCTTTCCGATTCCTAATTCTTTGTTGTCATTCAACTTATAATTAGGATTTGCAAGAGAAGATTTCTCCTCCTTGACCTTACTCAAACAGCTAATGCCTTTGGGTTAGGCGGTTTGTTATTAGAGATTTAGAATCAATTTGTGGGGAAGGGAAATATGATTTTCCTACTTTTTCCTTCTTTTTTTCAATAAATTGAAATTCTACTAGAATCTGTCAGCAATGCCCTTTACCTTTTAAGATTTCAAAGCTAAAGAGGGGATAGGCTACTTAGTTACTACTACTGTCAGAAAATTATCTACAATTTTTTTTTGTTTCATAAATCATGTCCAAGTTTGGATTAGTCGGTAGAATATAACTACTTACCGTTTAAATCCTTAACACTTTGCAACTGCTTCACTGTAAACATGTGGGTTTGCATTAACTTTACTATTGCATAAATTATTTAGAACTTAGAAGAGATGTACTTTTCAATTAAACTTTTGAGGGTTGAATTTGTCCTTGTCAAATTTCTTTTGGATATTTGTATGGGGAAACGTAAGGCAAAAACACTGCCTTCCCGGCTTGGATTTGCCAAACCATTTTTGTTTTTTTTTTTTTTTCACTAGATATATGGAAAGTTGTTGTTGCTGATATAGTCGTGTCTTGGGTCTTTGCTTTGCTTTATCTTTATGATATTTAGGGCGTGTTGAGTTGAGGGATATATATAGTATTGCAAACCTTATACATTATAAAAAATGTGGTTTTGTGTGACTGGTCCTTGACAATGGGTTATGCGTTAAATATTGTTGAAAAGTTTTAATTTGCAAATTCTTCAAATAAAAAGAAAACAATAAGATTTTGACAACCAATCTCTTTACACTCAGAATCTAATTATTATGCTTTTCCCTCAGGGCTAAATTTATATCTGCAGAAGAAAGAACTGGTGTTACATTTGATGATTTTGCTGGCCAGGAATATATAAAGAATGAACTACAAGAGATTGTCCGAATTTTAAAGAATGATGAAGAGTTTCAAGACAAAGGAATTTATTGTCCAAAAGGTGTACTTCTTCATGGGCCTCCTGGAACTGGTAAAACTCTACTGGCTAAAGCTATCGCAGGTGAAGCAGGGTTGCCATTTTTTGCAGCTAATGGCACGGATTTTGTAGAGGTGTCGCCTCATCTCTACATGTTCATATTTATCGAATAGAAATTTGCAAGAAGTAGAACTTTGGAATTTTCTTTTGTTCAATATCTAAATCCAAAGCCATTATATTTTTTGAAGGATGAGATTGTAGATAAAATTTAGATAAACACTAATTTTGGTCCTACAAAACTACCAATGTCATCATTTAGTTCTTTAATAATAGGTTAAAATGGCCATCCAGTGTCTATTTTTACTTCATATTGGTCCTTCAAATTGACATTAAAGGACCATTTTGATATTTTATTATTAAAGGACCAAATTGATGACACTTGTATCTTTAGAGGACCCAAATGTGTTTGTTCTAAAAATTAACAAGGTTAACTGGGGACCTTATCTTATTAATCAATAGTTAATGATATGGGATTTATTGTTCCTCTTTCAATCAATAAACAGTTAAACACAGACAATGAGATAAATATGACACTAATTAGAGTGTGCTAAGTACTAACTATTTGTATCTACACCATGTGCTTCAGAATATTCTTTTTGTCTAAATGAGTGGAATGTATCATGACTTGTACCCATGAAATGTGAAATGTTGCATTTATAAGGCTTGTCCTAATTTTGTTTTACTTTATTAATTTGGAACTTCAAAATTAAATGAAATTGGCTCATCTAATCTGTCCTTTATCCCCAGATGTTTGTAGGGGTTGCTGCATCCCGTGTTAAAGACCTTTTTGCAAATGCAAGATCATTTTCACCTTCTATAATCTTTATTGATGAGATAGATGCTATTGGTAGCAAGCGTGGAGGCCCTGACATTGGCGGAGTAAGATATGAACTACTTTTACATTGGTTTTTGTAATGCTTGTACAATATTATACTGTAAAAAATATTAATCATCAAATACAAGAGAAACCATCTCCACAGGTAATATTAATCATCTTGAAGGACGAATTATCTTAGAGGGGGGTTTCACCTATCTTGTTAGCTTATCTGTACTTGTCTTTTCTAGTTGGGTTTGGCTCATCAATGCCTTTGTAATTTCTTGTTATGT
Organism: Glycine max; assembly: GCF_000004515.6. Lineage (NCBI taxonomy): Eukaryota > Viridiplantae > Streptophyta > Magnoliopsida > Fabales > Fabaceae > Glycine > Glycine max. Next base: position 12,383,723 of record NC_038242.2, on the reverse strand, counting down.
ATTTCAGTACACCTAGTACTGAATCTTATTATTAATACAATATATATTTTTGCTGTGCAAAAAAAAAAAGTTACATCTAATAAGTATTAAGTACTAATCACCTGAGTCAGTTACAATTAATACAGTAACACTAGTTGTTAAACATGTGCTTAATTTTAACAATTTATTCTAGCAGTATAAAGAATCACGACTTCTTGGGATCATCAGCGTGATAAGTAACAAAGAAAAGAAAACTACATATTTTCACGTGTTCTGATTTGTGACATTTATTCGCTGTAGTGCAATGGATTTTTAATATAGACATGTTTTAGAAGGTACTGAAAAGTTTTGGTTAGCTAGAAATTTTATGAAGTATAGTGATATTGGAATTTCATCCAATGTAATTTAAAGACCTTGGTACTTTTGGGGCTATCCTGATGATTTTTTGTGTCATGCATGATTGTTGATAAACGTTCCATTCAGAACCTGTGCATTTTTTCTAGGTTAGGGCATGTTGTATTTATTTTCTCGCTTCCCAGTTCTCTATTGTCCTTTCTAAGGAAACCTCTGTAATTACATTATATAGGGAGGTGCTGAAAGGGAACAAGGTTTACTTCAGATACTGACTGAGATGGATGGATTCAAAGTTTCCACAGCACAGGTAAGTTTTTAATTGGTTGCTGGGATCATATAGATATTATTTGATATACTGAACTTGAATTTCAGGTTCTCGTGATAGGTGCCACAAATAGATTGGATATTCTTGATCCTGCTCTATTGAGGAAGGGTCGTTTTGACAAGATCATTAGAGTTGGTTTGCCATCAGAGGATGGAAGATTTGCCATTTTGAAGGTATTTTACCCCTGCAACTATTATTTGCTGAGATCCTGTTTTCCTCCAGTATTTCATCATCTTTAATTTACTTTTTCTCATTTCTTTATGATGCACACTAGGTGCATGCGAGGAATAAATTTTTTCGCTCTGAGGAGGAAAAGGAGACTCTACTTAAGGAAATTGCTGAACTGACAGAAGATTTTACTGGGGCAGAGCTACAAAATATACTGTAAATAATTTTTGGGGGACATTGCTTTACCAATCAGTCTCGAGAATATAGGCTGATATTATCATGAATTAAATGACAGGAATGAAGCTGGAATTTTGACAGCCAGGAAGGATTTGGACTACATTGGACGAGATGAGCTGCTTGAGGCATTAAAGAGGGTTGGTGGTTTCTTAGCTTCTTTCTGGCTGCGCCATAATATTCTCTCATATGACATTTTCATTTTTCAATCTTCTTTGGTGCAATTCTACACTGTCTGATAAATCTTATGGATTTGCAGCAAAAGGGAACATTTGAAACAGGGCAAGAGGATAGTACCGAAATTCCTGAAGAATTAAAACTGAGATTGGCATACAGAGAAGCAGCTGTTGCTGTTCTAGCATGTTATTTTCCCGAGCCCCACCGTCCTTTTCTTGAGGTCACTATTTCTATGTTGTTTAGCAAGTTTCATGTGTGTGTGGATACATGATTATTTCAACTGTATCACTGTGTGTTTATCTTTTGCAGACTGATATAAATTCTATCCGCAGCCAGCCAAATATGCGTTATGCTGAAATTTCTGGCCAGGTTTTTGCAAGGAAATTAGATTACATAAACTCTATAGTGCGTGCTTGTGCTCGTAAGTTGTTTTGATTTTCAGGTCATATTGAAAAGTCTTATTCGAAATCTATAGTAATTTGATTTATGAGATTTTCATCATTTAGATATTGTTCTTTAAAACATTTCATGTTCTGTTTCTTGAATAATAATTATCTTAGATTAAATGACTTATCAGTAGTAATAGTACGAGGACTGCATTGTGATATTATGTCATTGTTATACAAAAGTTTTTTATTTTGGTTTGTAATGTCCTTTCAGTTTTATTGCGGCACCAAATTTATATCATAATTTTAATCCCCTGCATAAATGATTGGTTTTGATGATATTTGTTAAGGATCCTAGCAGTGGGTTCAACATGAGAACATCCAAAGTAATATAAATTATTTTGTTCACGAAAACCAACAGAGACAAGGTTCTTTAATGTAAACTTAAATTTGTATTTTGTATGCTCTTTAACAGAAGAATACACAGAACTTTCTGTAGCTAGCTACAGAGAGGATTATCTAAGATTGGTACTTTGGTTATTGAACTTTTTTGCTTATTGAAATTTGTTTGTAGCAAGAGTAATTGAGGAGGAGATGTTTGGGATTGACAATTTGTGTTGGATCTCTGCAAAGGCAACATTAGAAGCTTCAAAGCGTGCAGAGTTTTTAATTCTGCAGACAGGCATGACTGCTTTTGGGAAAGCATATTACAAAAACTATAGTGACCTTGTGCCCAGTGTATGTTTGTGGGATCTTACAGCTTGTGCTTCAATACACACATTCTTTCCCTTAACAAAATTGTTTTATGAGCATAGTTGTATCACAACTTATGTTGAAGAGTTTTTGTACAGCTTGCAATGAAGCTTGAAGCACTTCGAGATGAGTATATGCGTTATGCTACAGAGAAGTGCTCATCTGTGCTAAAAGAGTACCATTTGGCTGTTGAGACAATCACAGGTCTGGTCGTCTTGTGAATTTTTTGTTAACAAATGAACTATCCCTTCTGGGAGTTATTTGGATTAGTTCATGATAATTAATACCTGCTTTTAGGATTTAAGTTTTGCTTGTTTTGCAGATATTTTGCTTGAAAAGGGGCAAATCAAAGCTGAGGAGATTTGGGACATTTATAGGGGTGCTCCTCGTGTAGCTCAGGTTATATCTTAAACTAAAGTGGAGCATGTTGTTCCTATTTTATCAGTAGCCTGCCATTAACATTCTTATATGTGTGCTTGTGTGTGGAATTTTGATATTTTCTAATGACACACATATTTGGTATATAATGCATGATTTGAAAGTATTCTCACATTTCAAGATAGTGATTTGACAGATGTTTATTACTTGTAACTCGTAAGTCAGTCATATGTAGGATTTTTTAAGCGATATGAACTTAAAAAAGTTTTTGTATGGCAGGCTCTACACACAATTTTTTATTCTTTCTTTTTCTAATATCATTCTCCTTGGTTTGAATAAATGATAATCTTTTGAGATTCTATTTTTTTCTTGGGTCTTGTTTAGCCTGCTGTCAGTCCAGTTGATGAATTTGGGGCACTGATTTATGCTGGACGATGGGGAATCCATGGGATCAGTCTTCCCGGAAGGGTTACATTTGCGCCAGGCAATGTTGGATTTGCGACCTTTGGTGCTCCTCGCCCTACAGAGGTATATGTCAAAACCTTGTTTTATGTAGGCTGCCATAATTTGTCATACAACTGATTGGTGCTCTTTCATTTTTCCTTGTTTTACTGCAGACACAAATTGTTAGTGATGAAACTTGGAAATTAGTAGATGATATCTGGGATAAAAAGGTTCAAAACATTAAAGATGAAGCTTCAAAGGTGATTGAAGAAGAGAAGGAAAAGCCACAACTTTTGATGGCAAGCCATTTTCTTTGAGAGGAACTTAAATTTGACCTACAGGTTTGTTGGCCTTTTATTGTATTCCAATTTCAATTCTCTCTAGTGTTCCTAATTTTGGTTTTGGTTGTAGTGAGTAATGGAATAAGGTGACGATTGGAGCATATTTATTTAACTTCAATTGCTATTGACAGATGCATCTATTAGGAAAAAAATACAAACATCAATTATGTTGCAGAAATAGCAACAATGGGTCAAAATAATTATGCTTGTTTTTGCTCCTCTGATCTAATTTGCACTGTAAAATTTCATGCTGTCCTTCTCTTTGAGAAGCTGCACCATCAGGATGCTATCCTTCGCTTTGCCCAGAGCTCTTTTTCAGCATGAATATCAACTTGGAATGCATATTATCAAAATGAAGATTGATACATTCTCGAACTAGCTGAAGGGTACCTAAAAGACTCATTCAAATCATTCAATTTTGTGAACGAGAGACCTTTTTTTTGCCACAGATGAAGCACCGAGGGTTTTGAACTGAGCTGTTAAGTTAAATGCATTACTACCCACATTGTAATTTATCAGAGTAAATGTATCAATTATCTCAAATGTTTCTATATAGTTGTTACTTTGTGATCGTAGTTAATGATAAATTAAAGGGTGAAAATTGTTGCACCACTTTTCCTTTACATGCTTTTTTCATCACCAACCCTGCACAGTAGACAGCGGTTAGCCATATCTAATGATGTAAATGATAGTGATGCACACCAAAAGTGATGTGCCTAAATTATTACTCTGATATTGATTGAGTTATACATCTTACTTTGTCGAATTTGAGTTGAGGATTGTTAGAATTGACTTGGCTAAATGCTTGATTCGTTGCAAGGGTCTTTCGGCTACTGCAGCCCTGCACTGAGCTGAGCCCACTGTATTGTACTCACTCTTTGTAGTCTAGAATTTATTAATAATAAATAATAATAACTATTACTATTGTCGTTTAACTACTTATAATTAATTATGTTTTCGAACAATCACGAATATATGATGGTTTCTTTTTAAAGAGTTTAATTGTTATTACATTTCTAGTTTATTTTGTCAACTAATTAAAAATTATTCTTGATGATTTTCAAAATAATTATACAAAAATGAACATTATCAGATATTATAATTTACGATTGTGTAAAATACCTTTACACTATAAATGCATTTTAATTATTTGTTTTAAATTCATGTTTTTAATTAGCTATTGCCTCAGCAACTGTATTGCAAGTTACACGTGGTTAAAAATCAATTTCATAATTGCTTTTTTATTTATTATGATATTAGTACGACATAGTTACTGTCAGAAGAAGTGGTAACTAATCTTTGGTTTACAAAGGATGTTTATAATGTGTGATAAATATTTGTGTGGGGCTTTTTCACTAATTGGATTACAAAGATGTTTATATTGTGATACATATTTCTCTAAGGCTTTTTTACTTTTTGAGTGTTACTATTTAATGTTTCATCCTATTTATTTCGCCACTTTTTCTTCTTAAAGGGAAAATTTTGTGTCAAATCGAGTTTTAAGAAAATGAACTTTAAAAATAAATAAAGAAAATTAAAAAAAGTTAGTTTTGGCAAGGGGAATTCGGTCCAGCACTGATCGAGGCCGCGCAAGATCTTCAGCGTCATCGTTGCTCCGTCGTTGATCAGGCTCAACTGCATAAATGAACTGTGGATATTTTGCTTAGATTGCATGCCTATACCTTTTTGAGTTATCTGTGGAAAGTGAGGGTACTTTAGATGATGAAGTCTACAATTTTAATTGTTCATTCGTATTAGATAATCACGAAATTGAAATTGCGCGCATGCATTTGTCTACAGGGAAACACAACAGATTACAAAATATCCTGAAAATCTAAGTTGTGATTTTCTTTTTACACTTTTTTTTTTTCCAATTATGAGTGTTCCTCGGTGTTTTCTTTACAAGCTTGCCTAGTTGCTACTGCTGCTGTGCCATGCAAATATCAACTTTCTTCAATTGCATGCATTGGTCTTTATGTAACATTTAACGTTGGCCATGCAGGATTAAATAGTCTTGTTTAGTCTTCGAGTAAAAAAAAAGTCTTCTTTAGTCTCTTATAGCAAGATAGTAGTGCTATCACATTAGAAGTTACATACCACCCGGCAGAACCTAGCTTTGATAACATGTTAAAGTGCAACATGCACATCTAAAAGGTTCCCTTAAAAACCAATTCATAAGGGGGTGGTTTACCCAACTATATAATTCACCTCACTCTGCCACACTGATGTCTACTTCTGGGAAGCCCGGTGATCATGTGCTTCCAGTCTTCACTGGGGAGTGCAAGGAGTGTGATCATTGCAAATCAAAGGAGAGTAACATGTGTGACCTTCTAAGGATTAACACCGACCGTGGAGTGACGCTGAATGATGGCAAGTTAAGGTTTTCAATCAATGGACAATCAATAACCACTTTGTGGGAACCTCCACTTTCAGTGAGTACACTGTAGTACATGTTAGTTGTGTTGCCAAGATCAACCCTGCTGCCCCACTTTACAAAGTTTGTGTTCTGAGCTGTGGAATCTCAACAGGTTAGAATAGTTGCATTCTGCTCTTTTGATCAATTGAGGAAATTCTCTTTCAATTAACAATTTCATTGGTTTTAATATTGAAGGTCTTGGTGCTACATTGAATGCTGCAAAACCAACCAAAGGTTCATCAGTGGTTGTATTTGGATTGGGAGCCGCGGGGCTTGCTGTGAGTTGTCTCTTCCCAAATAATAGGAAAATTTGGTGCATCTATTACTGCATATTAAGTAACTGTTTTTGCTTTTACATTTTCTGTAGGCCGCAGAGGGAGCTAGACTTGCTGTTGCTTCCAGGATAATTGGGGTTGACTTGAATTCTAAGAGATCCTACTGAAGGTGAGGGAAATAGTTAAAAAAAACCTTGCACATGCACATGCATACACACTTATATGAGCTTGGAAGAGTTTATTTGAACTTATGGAAGTTGCTTATAATCTTTCTAAAAGCTCTTTTTAGCTTATTCCAGTAAATTACATCTTTGAAATTTGGCTTTTCTAACTAAACCAAATGTGTCGTGTGATCCATGTAGCTGAGTTCACGTAGTTGAATAAGACTTTGTTGTTGTATAGTAAGCTTGATAGACTCACATTTAATAAGAACTTATAAACTAAATGCTTAATTAAGCTATTTATCCAAACACATTCAGAAGCATCATAATCATCTTGCTATTAAAGATATTAAATAACTCTGCAGTAATTCTTTTCCGAATGTGCTTATTCTTGTCTACAGCTAAGAAGTTTGGAGTGTTGCTGTGCTTGTTAAACTCGCCAATTCTCATTTTGACTTCCTCTGTATAACTTTGTAGGGATGGGGTGTTGCTGTGCCAAATAAAGATGATGCGATCAAGACTCATCTGGTTAATCTCTTGAACGAAAAGACTCTCAAGGGTACTTTCTTTGGCAACTATAAACCGCGTTCTGGCATTCCATCAGTAGTGGAGATGTACATGAACAAGGTTAGTTGGTTACATCATTAACGAGAAGAATACTATTTGAATTTGGAACTAGTGACTCGCTTTTATTTTATATGCGTCCACACATTAGCTGAGAGTAAACATCTTAATCATGACAGCATGTTACATGTCACATTCTCACCTGATTAATCTCACTAATTTCAATTTTTTTCTTGCATACCTTGTCATTGTTGTTAATGATTACAGATAAGAGTGTTTCTTTAGTCAAAACACGTTGGAAAAATTGTACATTGATAACAATTTCCGTGTGAAAAGTAGCTTTTGTTGACTAAATAGCACTTTTGTTGGATTTAGACACTAATGAGAATCGTCAACCTTTTCTCATTGCTCATCAGTTAGAAAATTCTTTTTCTTCTTATACTTCATGTCAACCTTTTGCAACTGCTTCTCACTAGGAAACTTACTCTTTTTTTTCTTTATTATTTCAAATGTGACAGGAAATTGAACTGGAGAAATTTATCACCCATGAAGTACCTTTCGAAGAAATCAACAAAGCTTTTGAATACATAGTTAAAGGGGAGAGCTTGCGTTGCATAATCCGCATGTCTGAATGGAATTTATTTAAACAACTACTTTGAATGTTGGAAAAAAATAATATAAAATAAAATAAAATACACTATATAGCTGTGATCACTGTAACAAAACATTCATACTTTTGTTTTAAATTTCATAGGGGAGTTATTGTATCTCTTGTAAATCTCATGAATTTGTACTAAATAAAACAAGCTCCTCATGTATACTGTATTTTTATACAAGTATATGTATTACTTCACTTTTACCTATTATGAGTTGATTACTGCTTTTTTATGCTAATAATAAAAGATTTATTACTTTTTACGTCTGTAAAAATGACCCAATAATTGGAAGCTAGAGCTTCTTCCAGTGGCCAATGCTCTGTGACTGTCCAAATGTTGCGGCCTTTTCCAATTGCCGAAGCATGAACATTTCACTGTTTCAGACCATGCTTATATGAGATTGAGAGAATTCTTGTTGGTTTATGACCCGTGACTCTAGGCTATAAAATGTTTGGTACCAGACAACGAAAACATTATGAGTAGCACACTTCCTACCTTCCAAATAAAGCATTGAATCTCTCAAGAGTAGTAAATACAAGAAGAAAAAACCAACTCTTTTTGACAACTTAAGGCTATCCCCTCAAAAAATCACACTCACAGCCAAAAGCAATGTCCTATAATTAGGAGAGATTCTTTCATGAACAGAGTTTATCATGTGACACTTGATCAAACCGTGTACACCTGTTATATGCTACATACAGTTACTAGTTTTACATAAAATATTGTGATAATTAATTTCACGTCCCCTTGACCCTTACAAACCTAAAGAATAAAGTAAAGTATACATCTAATCATGAAAAACACAAGATCTTGAGAAGAAATAAATTAATTATAGTTAGGAATTAAAGTAAAGTAAAGCAGATCTAAATAAGATCTTAAGAAGAAAGGAATCATGCATATAACTCTGCTTCTTGACTTTATTGCCCCACTTTTTCTTTTTTTATAGTTAGGAATTGAATACAGTTTCAGGAGATTTATAACATTCATACATCCTACTCAATCAACTGATTAGACCTTGCTATTGCCCACATTTTCTATATACTTTTGAATTGTCTTCTCCCTTTTCACCCCCTCTCCCCTCAAAAAATCTAAAGACACAAAACACCCTCCTATACTCTATAATGGTTTCTTCTAAGATCTTCTTCCTTTTTCTCCTCTTTCTAGCACACCTTCATCAACATGCATCTGTGGAAGGAGATTCCAGTTTGATAAAGAGAACTTGCAAGAACACCAAGTACTACAATCTATGCTTCTCTTCCCTCAAATCTGATCCAAGCAGTCCAAACGCAGATCCTAAGGGCCTAGCTGTGATCATGATTGGAATAGGAATGACCAATGCCACTTCCACATCCTCCTACTTGTCTTCAAAGTTGCCTACCCCCTCCAACAACACAACCTGGAAAAGGGTCCTCAAGGAGTGTGCTGATAAGTACTCCTATGCTGGTGATGCCCTCCAAGATTCGGTGCAGGATTTGGCTAATGAGGCTTATGACTATGCTTACATGCACATCACTGCCGCCAAAGATTACCCAAATGCTTGCCACAACGCTTTCAAACGGTACCCTGGTTTGGTTTATCCTCGTGATCTTGCTCGTAGAGAAGATGGTTTGAAGCATATATGCGATGTGGCAATGGGGATTATAGATAATCTTGATTGGTAGGTGCATGCATTTGAGTATATAGCTTCCAGTTTGTTATGCAAACCATGTTATATCTCTGGTGTTATGTTTGGCTACCTTGTATCTTGTTAATTATGTTCTTGGTATAATATATTGGACATAAATGTTTTAGTCTTTTTGAATTTAAATAACGAGCTTAAGGTATTTATTTATGGACCAAAATTTGTAATTATTAAAAATATTCACACTTATATACTCATTTTGACAAATTTTAACATCCAATATCAAAATCAATCAGTGCAATACAGTACTCAATTCATTGAATAAAGTATGCGAGGATTTGTTGTAAGTCTTCTCGTACTACCTGTCTTGATTTTCAACTTTATTGAAAAAGTAATCCTACGAC